>NC_035165.2:29735376-30341489 GCF_001659605.2 Manihot esculenta | reverse complement strand
ACATCTTGAGTCAGAGAGAGCTGAATTTGAGGCAAAGACGATGGGTCGAATTGCTCAGTGATTATGATTGTAAGATCCAGTATCATCCGGGTAAGGCGAATGTGGTGGCAGACGCCCTCAGCCGGAAATCACTAGGCAGTTTATCCCATATATCAGCAGAGCGAAGACCAGTTGTGATGGAGCTTTACAAACTCTTAGAAGAGGGACTACAGCTCGAGTTGTCTGGTACAGGTGCATTGATAGCACAGATGAGAGTGACACCTGTGTTTCTGGAGCAGATAGCTCAGAGACAGCACGAGGACCCTGAATTAATGAAAATTGCCAGGACTGTTCAGTCAGGCAACAGTGCAGAGTTCAGATTTGACAGTAAAGGGATCCTTCGTTATGGGAGTCGACTTTGTGTACCCGATCGTGGCAGTGTGAAGGAAGACATTATGAGGGAAGCTCATAATGCGAGATATAGTGTTCACCCAGGAGCCACCAAGATGTACCAGGATCTAAAAAAGGTCTATTGGTGGCCAGCTATGAAGAAAGAAGTAGCGCAGTTTGTGACAACCTGTGAGGTTTGTCAGAGGGTGAAACTAGAGCATCAGAAACCAGCAGGAATGCTTAACCCATTACCGATTCCCGAATGGAAATGGGAAAACATAGCTATGGATTTTGTAGTGGGTTTACCAGCAGCGTCCAACAGAATAGACTCGATATGGGTGATTGTGGACAGACTCACGAAATCTGCTCATTTTCTTCCAGTTCGGAGTACCTATTCTGTGGATAAGTTGGCTCAGGTCTATCTAGATGAGATAGTGAGATTACATGGTGTTCCAGTATCAATAGTCTCAGATAGAGGACCTCAGTTTACCTCTAGATTTTGGCGAAGTCTGCAGAGTGCGATGGGCACAAGATTAGAGTTTAGCACTGCTTTCCATCCACAAACTGATGGACAGTCAGAGAGGACCATCCAGACCATAGAGGATATGCTTCGATTGTGTGTGTTAGACTTTGGCGGTTCTTGGAGGCAGCATCTACCTTTGGTGGAGTTTGCCTACAATAACAGCCATCATGCTAGCATAGGGATGGCTCCGTATGAAGCGTTGTATGGGAGGAAATGCAGATCCCCTGTTTGTTGGGAAGAGATAGGAGAGAAGGCTCTGGCAGGGCCAGAGTTAGTCGAGATTACTAGTAGAGTGGTGCCCATGATCAGAGATAGAATCAGAACAGCTCAAAGTAGACAGAAAAGTTATGCAGACGTTCGCAGAAAGCAGTTAGAATTTCAGGAGGGTAATTGGGTATTGCTGAAAGTGTCTCCGATGAAAGGTGTGGTTCGTTTTGGGAAGAAGGGTAAATTAGCTCCACGGTACATTGGACCTTTTGAGATTGTGCAGCGGATCGGAAATGTATCATATAAGCTAGATTTACCTGCTTCGATGGAGAGAATTCACCCGGTCTTTCATGTTTCTATGCTACGGCAGTTTGTGTCAGATCCGACTCAGGTTCTGAGTGAACCTGAGGTGGAGATTCACACAGATCTCACCTATGTAGAGCAGCCAGTGCGGATTGTGGACACACAGCTCAGACAGCTAAGGAACAAGGAGATTCCGATGGTGAAAGTCCTATGGAACCACCATAATGTAGAAGAGTGCACATGGGAGACGCGGGAGTCTATGCTCCAGCAGTATCCATATCTGTTTTGAGGTTCGTTTCCTCCTTTTTGTATGTTTCTAATTTGTTTTAGGAACATCCGAGGACGAATGTTCTTAAGGGGGGGAGAATGTAATACCCGGCATGTTCAGACATCAGAATTCCTATCGTTCGGTGGAATCGAGGATGTCAGAGCATCCCTGAAGGGAGAGTGGAGGTTTTCTAAAATGTTTTTAGATGTTTTAAGCTTTTGTTTTAGCAAAGGAATAAGTTTTGAAGAAAAAAGGCTAAGGAAAGTTTTGCCACTTTCGGCCCCCTAAAGTGTAAGTTCGGCCGCCTAAAGTAGCTCATGTTCGGCCCCCTAAACTCAATGTTCGGCCCCCGAACGTGATGAGGTGTTACATGTAGCTTTGGCCACCGAACGTGAAGCGGTGGTTCACTTTTTTTAAGTGGATATGGCCGACTATGGAGGTGCTTAAGCTCTCCTTTGGGTCAGGAACAAGCACATGTTTCCCCTTGGTGATTTTCTTGAGTTTCTAATCAAATCTTTCAAAGAAAAATAAGTTTATGGTGAGTTTTAACTAGTTTTGAGAAGTTGTGGAGTTTGAGAACTTGTGAAGCTTGAATCTTCATTTCTTCAAGTTTGGGGTCACGCCAGCCTTTGTTCTTCAAAGGGTAAGAGTGAATCCTTTGTTTTTATCATGTTTTAAATGAGTTTGATGATGGGAAAGGGGAGTTGTGCTTGAGTATGCATAAGTTGTCCATATTAGGGTGTATGGATCCTATGCTTTGTGTATGGTTGTTGTGTGTTGTTTGTTGGAGTTTAATTTATTTGAAGCTCCTTTATGCTTATTGAAGTGTTTATGCATGTTCTAGAAGGGTTAAATGCATGTGTTGAGGTCTGAGCAGGTGATGGAGGGATTGGCAGGCGTCCTTGTGCACGAAACTGAGTTCTGGATGAACTCAGGTTCGGCCCCCGAAAGTCCAAGTTAGGCCGCCGAACATGCCTGACTTTCGTCTCTGGAAGGGACATTCGGCCGCCGAAGGTGCCCCCGAAAGTGCCCTGTCCAGCCTTCCTTTGCATGTTTTCTATGTTTGGTCTAAGGTGTTTTAAGGGGTTTTAAGGGGAGATGTTTAGCGGTATGTCCGAGTATGTTTGGTCCCTCATTTGAGTCTATCTGTGTAGGCACAGAGCAGAGGAACCAGAGAGAGCAGCAGTGAGTACTGCTCCAGAGTTTTCAGAGCCTGCAGAGTCAGTCAGTCCAGATAGCCAGAGGTGAGTGGAACTAAACTTAATGCTTTTTGAATTGATCAAAGACATGTTTTAGCATATCTCATGCATCATGATTATGCCATAAGTTGATTGCATTAGTATCCACGAATATGTTGCATTGCATTGTTATTTGTTGATGTGGGTAAATGCTGAATGATCCCATAGTCACAGACAGGAAGACCAGGAGCCTTTGACTACGCCCTGGCAAGTATAGCAAAGACCAGGAGCCTTTGACTACGCCCTGGCAGGTATATAGTAAAGTCCAGGAGCCTTTGACTACGCCCTGGCAATGGTAAGTACAATGGTGTTATATACACATATACATATATGACAGGAAGTCCAGGAGCCTTTGACTACGCCCTGGCACAGAGTTACTGGGACTATGTGGTGACAGGTTTACTCTTGATGTGAAATGTTTGTGTTATGACGCATTCCATGAGAGCATCTGTTAATGAATTGTTTTACTGTTCTACTCACTGGGCTATAGAGCTCATCCCACTCCCTTAACCCCAGTTTTGCAGGTTCAGTATACCGTGTACAGGGACAGTCCAGCAGGGTTCAGAGAAAGAATAAAGAGAAATGTAATAGTCTAGAGTGGACATGTACTGTTAAAGAGATGTAATAGTTATATATGTGCTTGACTTAGTAGTTGTAAATCTATTGTGTTGTACATGATCGGTATATGTATATGTTTTACTGTATGTGGACTACCAGGCTTAACAGGTATGAATGAACCCATCTAGAGCAAGCTCTAGTCAGGGGTACAGAGTACAGAGTACAGAGTACAGAGTACAGAGATAGTGCATGTACAGGTTAAGCCTTGGGCCAGAAAAGAGTTTTCATTTTCACAGAAAATGTATGATCATGTATGAGATTTACAGGTACACAGAGAGTATAGCAGGCTTGCTACGGGTTCTGGCGGCCTTAAGCCGACCTGAATCCTAGCGCCGGTGACGGTCCATTTTGAGGTCGTTACATTCACAATCTCCTTCTTTACAACCTCCATCATAGGTGGATTCAGCCTTCTTTGTGCCTCACGAACAGGTTTGCACTCATCCTCCATAAGTATCCGATGCATGCATGTTGAGGGTGAGATACCCTTTATGTCCTCCAATGTCCACCCAATTGCCTTCTTGTGTCTCCTCAACACATCCAGGAGCTTTTCCTCTTCTTCTTGGCTGAGCTGGTTGGAGATGATTACTGGAAGTGTATTTCCAGCTCCCAAGTAGGCATATTTGAGGTGGTTAGGCAAGGGTTTCAGTTCTGGTGCATTTTCTGTCTGCTGGTTTTCTGTCTGCCTGCTGTCTGATTTGAGCTGTGATTTGAGCAGATTTTCTGGTGTTCTGGGCAAATCACTGGGCAAATCACCCACATCCAGCAAGTTACAACAGTCTGCTGTTTTGTCTGCTTCAGAGATGTTGCTGTCCACTTCTCCTCTCCTGCAAAGACTTTCATAAAGTAAGTTTTCTTGATCAAAATCAAAAACTTCTTGACTTAAATTATCAATAACATCAAGTCCATAAATATGAGAAACATCATTGGGGAATTTCATGGCATCATAAACATTAAATTTGATAACTTCCCCTTCAAACTCCATAGTCAATGTGCCATCATGCACATCAATTTTTGTTCTTGCTGTGCTCAAGAATGGTCTCCCAAGTAAGATATCAGAGGTGGTGTTGCTCTTGTCTTCCTCCATGTCAATAACATAAAAATCTGCTGGAAAGACTAATTGGTCCACTTGTACCAACACATCTTCTAGCACTCCCTTGGGGTAGACAATGGATCGGTCAGCCAATTGGATCATAATGCTGGTGCCTTTGAGTGTACCTGCATTTAACAAGTTAAAAATAGAAAGTGGCATGACATTTATTGAGGCTCCAAGGTCACACATGGCCTTCTTTATTCCCACATTGCCTATTTTGCATGAAACCGCAAACATTCCTCTATCTTTGCATTTGACTGGTAGTTTCCTTTGGATGACAGCTGAAACGCACTCCCCCACACTTACCTTTTCACGTTCAGCAAGTTTCCTTCGGTTGGTACATAGCTCTTTGAGAAACTTGGCATACCTTGGAATTTGCTTCACAGCATCAAGTAGGTAAATGTTGATTTCCACTTTGCGGAGTGTCTCAAGTATCTCTTTTTCTTCTTTCTCCTTTTGGGACCTTGCAAATCTCTTTGGGAAGGGAGGAGGTACCTTGAATTTCTCCATAGGTTGTTGTTTCTGCCTTTGGCTGGATTCTGCCTGGTCTGTTGATTTGGGCAAATCACTTTCTGCCTTCTCTGGAGAATTGGGCAAATCACTGCTGGACAGCTTAGTTTGCCCAGCGATCGGGTTAGTTTCTACAAGCAAACTGGACAAATCACTGCCCTGATCACTTTCTGGCAGAATTTCTTCCATGCCCTGTTTTTGCACTTTTTCAGCCCTATTGTCTTGCAACTCCTTTCCACTCCTCAATGTGATGGCACTAGCATTTTGCCTTGGATTTATCTCAGTTTGGGAGGGTAGCTTTCCTTGTGATTCAATTTTGTTTAAGGATGAAGCCATTTGCCCCATTTGCTTCTCAAGATTCTGCACAGTATTTGCCAAATTTTTCACAATCTCTTCAAGAGATGCATTAGAATTTTGAGGTGCAGCTTGAGCTTGGTTTCTTTGCTGGTAACTTGGATATTGCTGTCCCCTTGCATAACTGAAATTTGGATGGTCCCTCCAACCTGGATTGTAAGTATTTGCATAGGGATCATACCTTCTTTGCCCATTAAAGCCTCCAACCGCATTGACTTGCTGGTCCTCCTCTTGAAGGGAAGGACATAGATCAGTTGGGTGGTTGTTGGCACATATTCCACATGTCTTGGGCTGCTGAATCTGCTGGACTTGTTGGGTTTGACTCACAACAAGGCTACGGACAGCATTGGTGAGTTCAGAAAGTTGGGATGATAAAATGGAATTACTCACCTCATTCACATTCCTTGTTGGCAGCTCTTGGTCTCCAAATTGTTGAGAAGCTGCAGCCATGGAGGAAATCAAGTCCCTCATCTCCCGAGGTGATTTTTTTTCAATTGTTCCTCCACATGCTGCGTCAATAAATTTTCTCTCTGAGGGTAGCAAACCTCCATAGAAGTACTCAATGAGAGATTGGTCAGAAATATCATGCCGAGGGCAGCTTGTGCACAACTTTTTGAACCTCTCCCAGTACTCATACAAACCTTCAGAGTGCTTTTGCTTTATGCCACTTATTTCTCGACGGATGCCAATGGCTTTTGAGGTTGGAAAGAATTTTCTCAAGAATGCTCTTACCATATCAGCCCATGATGTGATGGATCCGGGTGGCAAGTAGAATAGCCATTCTTTGGCATAGTCTTCAAGGGAAAAAGGGAAAGCTCTAAGCTTGATATCATCTTCTGGAATGCCTTGAGGTCTCATAGTTGAGCACACAACGTGGAATGCCTTCAAATGCTTGTGAGGATCTTCATTTTCTAGGCCTCTAAATTTAGGAAGGAGATGAATCAGACCTGTCCTTAGCTCGAATGGTGCTGTCAATAGGGGATATTCAATGCATAAGGGTGCTTGATCTCCTGCTGGTTCAGCCAACTCTCCGAGAGTTCTTTCCCGTGGCTGAGGTGCTTGGATGGGCACGTTTCCAGCTTGAATTTCAGCTTCTACATATGTGCAGCAGGTGGTGCTGCCATTGCTGGATTTTCTGCCATGACCAGAAATTCAGTTTCTGGTAAAAATTCTGCTGTAGCAGGTGCGGTGATGGAAGTTTTTGCTGGTGCAGAAATTTCTTCAGCAGGGGCAGTAGGTGGTCTGTGAGGTGGTGTTGTTGATGAAGATGGTCTTGAGGCTTGGTTCCTCAAATTTGCTTGCTTCCTTAAGCTCTTGGCAGTTTTTTCAATCTCGGGGTCGTAAAGAAGAGTGTCTTTACGGCCAGACCTGGTCATAAAGGGAAAATACGTTAGTTTAAATCAATTCCCCGGCAATGGCGCCAATTTTTGATAGGCGGTTGTCGAAGCCGTCAAAAATAAACCTATTAAACAATCAACAATAAACTTGTAGATAGTGGCAATAGGGTCGAACCACAGGGAATTGACACTAAAGATTTTCCTAATAATAACCAAGATGAGTAAATAACAAATAATTAAAAGATGGAGGTTTGATTTGATGATTAAAATTAAATAGCAAAAGAAAGCAATAATTTAAATAGATGAGAATTTCAATGAGAAAGAGATTCTAGCTGAAGTGTGAGTCTAATTCAGTTTGTTCAGAATTGATCATTGATTATTAAAGACTCCTATTTGATTTCAATAAATCAGTTTTGGTTGTGGAAGACGCTTCTCACAATCCAAATTTTTCCTTAGTTCTAGTTTGATTAGGAAACGTTCGCTAATCAAACACTAATCAACAAGTTGCCAAGGAACGTCCTTGGGGCATTGTAGCATCGAACAACTGTTGATTGCATTAAGACTTAGAAAAACCCAATTCTATCCTTGCCAACCGCGTGGTCAAGTTTAGATTATGCAACTTGATTAAATGTGTATTTGAACAACCTAAGCAATTACGGACCTAAATCATTCAAACAATATTACTTAAGCAATTTAAAAGCAATGGGCCCTTATTGATTCTAAAAGCAAAGTAATAATTATGGAAAAGATCAGTTTGCATAAATATTGAAACAAACAAGAGTTCAACAATGGAGTATTAAACCTCCCAATTCATCACAAATCTGAATATTCTCAACTTCAACTAGAAAAGAAAAGAGTTTAGCCACTCATGGTGGACTAAATACACAAAAAGATGAAAGGAAAAGAAAAAGGAAGATGCTGGAGAGTTTTTGGCGAGTTCAATTCCTCAGCAGAAGATGCCTTTGCTGGTTTGGAGGTTGCCCTTTTATAGTTGAAGAGTTTCATCCTTCTAGGGTTTTGAATTCCCTTTTTAATTTGGCTTGTGACTCCTCTTTTGATGTTGAATTTAATTGCAACTGGAATTCCTTAGGTGAGAAACTCTTTCGTGGCTCTTGGAATTGTTTTGGTAGTGATTGAGTTGGATTTGGACTTCTGAAAACTTGAAATTCGGTTTCCTGAACAATTTCCCGCTCTGCTGTATTTTCTGCTGTCGAAGTGATTTGCCCGGCGATTTGACCAGTTTCTTCAAGGGATTGGGCAAATCACAGACCTGATCACGTTTCTGCCAGTCAGTTCTCTCTGTCTTCTGCGAGTGATTTGGCCAGTGTCCTCGAGTGTCCTGGGCAAATCACTGCACATATCACTTCTGCCTGTTGCCTCCAGGTTTCTGCTTTGGCTTGATCTGGGCAGATCACTGGGCAAATCACTGATCCAATCACTTTTCTGTCAATTTTCTGCACTTTTTCTCCAATTTCCCAATTTCTTCCTTTTCTGTAAAAACAAGATAAAAACCATAAATTAAACTAAAAAATGTGTAAATAAACAATAAAAAAGATAATAAAAATGAGGTTGAAGATAATAATTTATGCTTGATCACTTTGTGGAAGCGTTTTGGAACTGAACTTCAATACAGTAGTACTGCCCATCCCCAAACTGATGGATAAACTGAGGTGGTGAACCACACTCTTGGCAATCTTTTATGTTGTATCTGCAGTGATAAGAAACATGGCAAACAATTTGGCAAATCAGCATGTGAAAGTTTTCAAATAGGTACAACAATGCTTTACGAAAACCAATGATAAATATAAAGCTGCAGTTGCAACTGATAAACATAGGCGTTTCAAGTTCTTCAATGTCGGTGATCAAGTTATGGTGTATTTGTGCAAGAAACGTGGTGGAGGACAGAAAAAGGTTGACCCAAAGAAGATTGGTCTATTCTGGATTATTTAGAAGATAAATGACAATGTCTATATTCTTGACATCCCAAATTTTATGAAAATTTTTAAAACGTTTAACGTGGCGGATCTATTTCAATATTATCTTGCTAATGACAACTCGAAGTCGAGTTCTTTACAAGTGGAATGGAATGATATGAAGTAATTAGTCTTGAATTTTAAGGCAAATTTAGATCGGTCTTAACTTCTACTGTCGACATCCGTTGGAAGCCTACAGTAACTTTTCAAAAAGAAAATTTCGATATACACGTCTTTTAAAAGTGTAACGAATGCCACAAGTTTATTAGAAAGTTCGAGGTAAAAATTTCATCGTTTAAGTAGTTAATTTTATATTTTAATTAATTTTTTAATTTTTTTATAATTTTTTATATTAGAATTTTACTATTATAAATAGTGTTTTCTTTAACTATTTGATATACCTTTTATATTTTTGAAAATTTAATAAAAAATTTCAGTTTTTAATATTTTAATTTCTAAATTTCATACTAATTAAACGTTATTAGTTAAAATTGTTAAGAGAATTTAATAAGTCCTATTTCACACTAAAACCTTTTATATCCCATTAACCTTGCCAACTTTAGTATTTAGATTTTAAAATTGGTTTTAAATTTTTAATCGATTAAAAAATTAACTAAAGTATAGTTAACATTTTAAAATTCTTATTAATAATAATTTTTATTTAACATTTTAATAATAATTTATAAATAAATTTAAATTAAAAAATAAAATTTAATATTTTTTGATGCTGTGCATAGTTCGATGTTTATTTGTTTGCCTCCATTAAATAACATGTAGACTTTTCTGATAAGGGTTATTTGTCACTATTCACAAAAACTCACACCCATGAAGGGGGCATGATGACCCTGTCAAACACTTGTCACATAACATCTTGGAGGAAAAAAAAAAACCTGTAAATTCCTGACAGCTTGGACAGCTAACTTTTTCACTCTTTACGTCTGACAAGAAATGGGAGACAGCAACAGGTGTGTCAACTCCCGAAACTTAATCAATTAATGGAGCCACGCCTATTTTCTAACTTAAGTATTGGATTGGTCTATTTTTTAAAATATACTAAAAATTTATAATTTTTATAAATTTATTATTTTTTATTTATGATTTATTAAAAATTTCAGTAATATCATTGCTCTTATTACAGATTATTTAAAGAAAAAGAGTATAAAAATTTATTTGAATCAACACTGTCTACAAGAGTTTTGAGAAGATTAAAGATAAGTTTACTTCTATCCCTATTCTTACTCTACTTGATTTTGTTAAATTGTTTAAGGTTAAATGTAATACTTGTAGAGTTGGGATTGGCGATATGTTAATCTAATAGGTCTATTGCTTTTTTTAATGAGAAATTAAATGATACTAAAAAAAAGTGGTCTACTTATGAGCAGAAATTATATGCAATATTTCAGACCTTTAAAACTTAGAAATGATATCTAATGAGGCAAGAGTTTATTTTTCATACAAATCATCAATTTTTTATTCACTTTAAGACTAAAAAACACATGAATAAAATGCATGCTCGATAGGCATTTTATTTTGGAGTTTTTCATTATATCATAAAATATAAGATTGGTCATAATAATAAGGTAGCAGACGTTTTATATAAGAGAGTTGTTTTGTTTATTACAGTTAGTCATGAGGTTGTCGATTTTAAATTTCTGAAGGATTTGTATGTTGCAAATAATGATTTTGCTGGTATATGGGTGAAGGTTCAGACTCGCCAGCCTGCTGATGGATTTTTGATACATAATGGCTTTCTTTTTAAGAAGACCAGATTATGCATTTCTCGCTCTTCTCTGCGAAAAAAATTGACTCGAAAGGTCCATGGAAGAGGTTTGAGTGGTCATTTGGCACATAATAAGATTATTATTAGTTTACATGAGCATTTTTGTTGGCCACAATTGAAAAATGATATAGGTCAGATGGTCCAAAAGCTTTCACTTTATCAATTTCAGAAGGGTCATTTACAAAATACAGACTTATACACTCTATTATCTATTTCAGTATATCCTTAGAAGGACTTGTCTATGGATTTTATTCTTGATCTTCCACGCACTCAACGTGGATCTGATTCCATTTTTGTTGTCATTGACAGGTTCTCCAAAATGGCGCATTTCATTACTTGCAAGAAAACTAATTATGCTTCTCATATTGCAAAATTATTTTTTTCAGGAGGTTGTTCATTTATATAGTATTCTTAAGACCATTACTTCTAATAGAGATGTGAAGTTTCTAGCTTATTTTTTGGTGGCTTTATGGAAGCGTTTGGGGATTGAATTTGGATACAATAGTACTGTCCATCCCCAAACTGATGGCTAAACTGAGGTGGTGAACCACACTCTTGGCAATCTTTTACATTCCATCTGCAATGATAAGAAAATTTCTTGAAATCTTGCTCTTGCCCAACCAAAATTTGCTTACAACAATTCTGTCCATACCTCTACAAAGATGTCACTTTTTGCAGTTGTGTACAGGAAAATTCCTACATATACAGTTGATCTTATTGCCCTTCCTATAGATTTTCATAATAATATTGCAGCAAACAACTTGGCAAATCAGTATGTGAAAGTTTTCAAATAGATACAACAATGCCTTACGAAAGTCAATGACAAGTATAAAGTTACAGCTGGTAAACATAGGCATTTCAAGTGCTTCAATGTCGGTGATCAAGTTATGGTATATTTGTACAAAGAATGTGGTGGAGGACAGAAAAAGCTTGATCTAAAGAAAATTGGTCCATTTCGGATTATTCAGAAGATGAATGGCAATATCTATATTCTTGACCTCCCAAATTATATGAAAATTTTCAAAACGTTTAATATGGCGGAACTATTTCAATATTATCTTGTTGATGACAACTCGAGGTCGAGTTATTTATAAGTTGAAGGGAACGATGCGAAACAATTAATTTTGGATTTTATACCAGACTTAGAGCAGACTTAATTTATACTGCTGACATCTATTGGAGGTTCACAATAATTTTTCGAAAAGAGAAATTTGAGACACACATCTTTTAAAAGTGTAACAAAGGCCGCAGATCTGTCATAAAGTTCAAAGTGAAAATTTTATCATTTAGATGATCAATTTTACATTTTAATTAATTTTTTAAGCTTTTTTTATAATTTTTTATATTAAAATTTTACTATTATAAATAGTTTTTTTTAATTATTTGAAATATTTTTTTAATTTTTTAAAAATTTAATAAAAAATTTTATTTTTTAATATTTTATTTTTTAAATTTCATATTAATTAAATATTATTGATTAAAACCGTTAACATAGTTTTATCAGTCTATTTTATATTCCATTAATCCTTCTATATCCCATTAACCTTGCCAACTTTCGTATTTAGATTTTAAAATTGATTTTAAGTTTTTAATCGATTAAAAAATTAAATAAAGTGTAGTACACGTTTTAAAATTCTCACTAATAATAATTTTTGTTTAATATTTTAATAATAATTTATAAATAAATTTAAATTAAAAAATAAAATTTAATATTTTTTTATGCTGTGTTTATTTGTTTGCCTCCGTTGAATACCATAAAGACTTTTCTGATAAGGGTTATTGTCACTATTCACGAAAACTCACACCAATGAAGGGGGCATGATGACCCTGTCAAACACTTGTAACACAACATCTTCGAGGAAAAAAAGAACGTGTAAATTCCTGACAGCTTGGACAGCTAAACTTTTTCACTTTTTATGTAAGACAAGAAATGGGAGACAGCAACAGCTGTGTCAATTCCGGAAACTTAATCAATTAATGGAGCCACGCCTATTTCCCAACTTAAGAGTTGGGGTTGGTTCAAGTACCCAAGCCTTGGGATGTATCTATCTCCAACTTAGGTTCCGTTTCCAAGTTGGAATCTTGAGCAGTCCATCAGTACCATCAAACTGAGATGGACTGCTCTTGGGTGCCTTCCCCACTTGCTTTTAACAATGTTAGGCACCACAAATTGAGGTTGTAATTATTGAAGACAAAAATATTTGTTTTATTTTATTTTATTTTATTCAATAGTTCTTAGTTATCCAATTGTTTACTTCTTTTACTTTCTTCTACTTGTACTTTCTTATTGAACGTTGGTAATAGATAAAATAGGTTAGTTAGTTCAATTTTAATTTTTAAATTTTTTAGAATTTAATTTAATAGAATTGATTATAATTAAAATTAATTTTTATTAAATTTAATGAAATTTAAAAATTAAATTTTGTTTAAAAATTAAAATTAAATAATGTACTAGAAATTAAAAATCAAGAGTCCTTGGAAGGTGGCATCTCTCTGTCTATCCTATCTTGTTTGATCCTAATTGGCTGGCATTTAAGCTAATCTCAAATTCTTTTGAACTTATCACGTTAACTTTGTGTAAATGATTTGATCATTTCCTAATTTTGAAAAAGAAAAAAAAGGCCACGTGCAAGAGGAATGGGCATGTCATGTACAACATTATTTTTAGTTAAAATATTTCATTTATGCTAAATATGATAATAAAAGCAAACATGCTTTTGTTGAATATAAAACGACACATAATCTTCTAACATTCAACATGTTTTAAGTATTGTATTGCTGTCTTGCAGCCCCAAGATAAAACTCTATCATTTGGACAACACTCCATGCCTAAAGATAAATCATTACTCAATGGGCTGGCGTGGAATTCTGATCTTATATTGAAAATTATATATAAAATATGAAAAAAAAAGCATTTAAAACTCTGTTTATTTTTAAAAAATAATTTGAATTTAAAAAATATTTTTTCTATGAAAAATATTTTTTATTAACTAAAATTTTTTAATATTTTAAATATTAAAAAATCTAACTTAAATAAATTGACAAAAACACTTCTCGCCACACAGACACTTCTCGCTATAGAAATTCTTGATACTCTGTATCAGTCTCTGTCCTCCTCTGCCACACAAACACTTCTCGCCATTGAAATTATTAGTATAACATATTCAATTCTTGGATAGGAACAAAAAAGAAACGACCATGATTCAAACAAGAGCAGGTTTTCGAGGTTTGTTTCAGTCTCTGGGACTTGCTTCTTTTCAATCAAAGGTTAGTCTTGGAAGCTTACACACCTTATTATTATTTTAAGATTTTATTGTCTTGCACAAGCATCACAATATTTAACATTTTCTTGCATTCTATATTGCCGACCAGTACAAAAACTAATAGTTTTAAGACATGGCTGAGAAATCGAGGGTCCTGATTGGCCCAAATTCTGTTTTAAATTCGATTCTGACTACTTATCTACTGAGATTTCAACCTGGAATCTTTATACCATGATTCATAGTCTTTAACTCATACCCTTTATCTTGTCTGTTTCCAGGTTGGAGCTTACTGTAATTATGCATCTCGGGCTGCATCTTCTCTGCAACAAGCTTGCGAACCATCAACTTACAGGTATAATTTTCCTCCAAGCCACTGCTCTGCTTCTTTATTTTGTATTTTTTAGATATTTGGCTCGATTCCTTGAAACTTCGTGGAACTGTTGGTGATTCAGTGACGATAACTATGCTGATCTGGATTGGGATAATCTTGGATTCCGTCTCCTGCCAACTGATTTCATGTACATGGTGAAATGTTCCAAGGATGGCAAGTTTGAAAAAGGACAACTAAGTCGCTACGGAAACATTGAGCTGAGCCCTTCTGCAGGAGTCTTAAATTATGGCCAGGCAAGATGCGTTTGATCTCAGTTTTAATATATTCAATTTTCTAAAACATGGATGTTCCTGAGATTGTTTACTTGTAAATCTGGTTTAGGGACTCTTTGAAGGCACAAAAGCATATAGAAAGCAAGATGGTGGCCTTCTTCTATTTCGTCCCGATCAAAATGCCATCAGAATGAAGATTGGTGCTGATAGAATGTGCATGCCTTCTCCTTCCATCGATCAATTCGTCGACGCAGTGAAACAAACTGCCGTTGCCAACAAGCGATGGGTGATTCTTTTTATTTTTTAAATTAGTGGTAAAAATAATGATGACCCAATTGAGAAAATTGTTTACTTTCTGCCATAACTATATGGTTTCTTGTGAGCAGGTTCCTCCTCCAGGGAAAGGGTCATTATATATTAGGCCATTGCTAATGGGCAGTGGTCCTGTATTGGGATTGGCACCAGCGCCTGAATACACATTCCTCGTATATGCTTCCCCTGTCGGCAACTACTTCAAGGTGGGTGCTTTTTTTATTCTTGTTCGAGGAATAATTGTACGAAAGACACAAACAAGTGGTCCAATATCTTGGGTCCCTTCTTAAACAACTTAGCATTTGCTTGAAATTGAAGGGTTCATTTGGTTGCTGTCATTTCATAAACAGGAGGGCCTGGCACCTTTGAATTTACATGTTGAGGATGAGTACCACCGCGCTTCTCGCGGCGGAGCTGGAGGAGTGAAAACAATTAGCAATTATGCTCCGGTAAGAAACTCCTGCCTCCTCTGAAGATCTTATTCTCATTTAATAGCATATTCATGCCTGGAATTTGCAGGTTTTAAAAGCAATAACCAGAGCAAAGAACAGGGGATTTTCTGATGTTCTGTACCTGGACTCTGTGAATAAGAAGTATCTAGAGGAAGTCTCTTCTTGCAACATTTTCATCGTGAAGGTATTAGATTAAACTGTCTTCTGTTCAAGAATCTGAATTTTATAACTAGCTTCGTGTATTCATTTTTCAATCTTATCAGGGTAATGTTATATCAACTCCTGCTACAATGGGTACTATTCTTCCTGGGATCACTCGAAAAAGCATCATAGAAATTGCTCAAGATCTTGGCTATGAGGTGACCACCGTATACCCTTAAACCCCAAACCCCCACATGAATACATTTTGAATTTTTTTTCTATGTTTCAGGTTGAGGAACGTGTAATTTCGGTGGATGAATTGGCAAACGTGGATGAAGTCTTTTGCACTGGAAGTGCTGTAGTCGTTGCTTCTGTTGGCAGTATTACATATCAAGATAAAAGGTAATTAAGACACTACTCTCTATCTTAACATCCACCTATAAGACCTTAATTTTAAAGAGAAAATCCTGACAACAAAGACAAACAAGCAATAAGTTGTTTCCCTTCTTATTTTTAACTTGTCTTAATAAATCAAAATCTTTCATCATTCATGCAGAATCGAATATAGAACAGGTGCTCATTCTGTGTCTCGGAAGCTGCACTCAACTCTTATTGGAATTCAGATGGGTTTGATTGAGGATAAGAAAGGCTGGACTGTGGAGATACATTGAACTAGTTTAATGAAACAACACATGCATTGTCAATAAATACAAAAAAAATTTCAATTGAATATCGTTGATGTCAATTTATTTTTTACAATGATGTGTGATGTGGCCTAGACAATATTCTTTTGACTCTTCACCTGCTTGTAATCTTACAAAGAAAAGAAGCTGAAAAAATGAAGACAACGTACAAAGTATTGAATTCAGGTCCAGCATAAAAGTTTTATGTATTTATGTGGAAAAATTACTAACTAATCTTTAAGAAAACTTAATAGTTGATCAATTAATTTTAATTAACTTTAAACTCTTAATTATTAAATTCTTTAAACACTAATTCATATTAGAATATTTTATAGTTATTTTAAATTAAATATTTTATTTATTATATAAACTCCGAAACTTCACTTCCCTAAATTTTTTAATATCTAATTTATATTAAGACATTTTATTGTGGTTTTATATTATCAATTATGTTAAATAAATAATTTTAATATAAATAAATTAATTAATTTTATAAAATTTATTTAATTTTTTATTAAATATATTATAATTAGCATATGTATGAAAAAATATTTAAATTAAATTATTTATTTAAATATGATAGAAAAATATTTAATACAATATTATTATAAAATATGAAAAATTTAATTTGCCAAAATACTTGATATTTAAAATGAAATTGCTATAAAATATTTTGATGTAAATCGAAAATTATCGGTTGGTGTTAAAATGATATTGTTGAAATTAAATTAATGACGTGGTCTGAACGGGAATGTGTTGTGATTAGTTAGAACTGAGAGAAAAAATCGAAGGCGGTGATGGGTATTCACAGCAATCATTCCAACACTCAAGTTAATATTTAAAATAATAGAAAATGTAATTGACTATTTAGAACTTTAATAATATTAGAGATAGTGTATTTTTACCACTGTAATTATTTTTTTTTTATATTGTAAAAAATAAAGATAAATATAATATTTTTTAAAAATCCTATGATGATCTGGTCAACTGCATGATAATAAATATCGCCAACTAATAGATTGGTGATTCCGCGATTATAAGTGATATGTTGGATTATATCTAATAACAGTAATTTTGTATAAAGATTTTGTCAATCAGAAACGAATCTTAACGTTAATCCGAGTGTTAAAGTGTCCGAATCTTTTTTTTTATGACGAAACCGCTTTTTTTACTTATCAATTTTTTAATACATTATTTTATGATAATATTTCATAATTTATTTTAAGAGGATATTATATAATATCATTTAATATAAAATTACTATAAAATAATTAAAAAATATTTAATACAAAATTACTCTAAAACATTTTATTATAAATTGAATATTAGAAAATTTAAGGGTTAAGGATTCATGTAAAAAAATATATAATGTCAAATTATTGTAAAATATCTTATGTTTTGATACTATATGTAATTGTTACATTTACCTTGGGATTTGCTGGATAATTTGTGAAAGCCTAGCATAAACCCTCTTTTGGAATAAAAAATTTTATAAAAAAATTTAATTCAGTTAATTTTTTTAATAATTTTTTATTTAAAATAAAAAAATTAAATTCTTTTTAACTTAAAATTATAAACATCTTATACGATTTTTTAAGAATTTATTTAAATTTTTTTCTTATAAAATAAATCACATCAAATTAAAAAAAAAAAAGAAAAAAGAATGATATCAAAGATAACATTTCTGAAGTAATTGTTTGAGAGCATAGCATTAGAAAAAAATAAAAATGATATTTTTTATTTTTAATATATAATTATTTGGATAAGCTTAAAATTTTAAAAATTTCATCTTTCTGAACTTTTTATATTTTATTTAGAAGACCTTTTACAGCAAACTAAGATGAGGTGGTTTTTTTTAAACGAGCTTTTATTATTAGAAATTCTTTTATAATTTTATTAAAATAGTTTAAACATAGTTTATTAATTTGAAAAAATTATTTTTAATTTTTTTATTGGTTTAAATATAATATTAATGAAATTATTTTATATTTTGTTATTATTAGAAATGTAATATTTCAATTTAATTATTTTATTTTTTATTTTTATTTATTTAATTTTTTTAAAAAATAAAATTAACTATATTTGTGCCCCTACAATATATTTTACAAACATATTATTTTAACTTTATGTAATTATTTTAGATATAATAATTTTTTAATTCTCCAAAATTAAAATTAGTCATATTTTTAAAAAAAATTAAAATAATATGCAGAAATAATTTAACTTTTTAATTTTAATTTGTTTAATATTTACAAAATTAAAATTAGTCATACCGCTTTTATTTTCAATTTTTTTAATTTTTGTGAAATTAAAGTTATAATTTTATGTTTAATTTTTTTTCTGTATTTCTATTAGGAATGTAGTTTATAAAATTTAGAAATCTTTAGTTTATAAAATTAATTAAATTTTTTTATTATTTCAAATGTAATACCTCCTCCTTTATCCTATAATTTTTATTCATATTTTCTTTTATTAATTTCTTTTTACATATATAAGGTATATTTAATTTTAATATAAAATTTAAATTAAAAAATTATATATTTTATCAATAATATAAATTTTAAAAACTATATTATAATTTATTATTAACTATTTAAATTTAATTTAATTGAAAAATACCATAAATATTTAAAAAAAAATTTCAATATCTCTATATTTTAACATAGCTTAATTAATTTATTATATAATTTCTTGTAAAGTGAGCAACAAAAATTAAATGACATGTACATGAAAATTATTGAAATTTTTTAATTATACTGTAAAAATGTATTTTTAATATATTTTCTAATAAAAAAATTATCCTAATCACTTCATTTAATTCTATTAAACGTGAATCAATACTTCTATTTTGTTTTTTTGGATGGAATATGGGGCACATTATGAAATTTCATAAATGAAATTGCTGTATTGGGAAGCGTAAACCCTATCTTATCCGTCAGGTGATTTTGGTTATCAGCTTCAGAAATTATGAACAGCCGGAGTTGAAGCTTACGTGGGTTCTTCTGGTCTTTACCCAAGATTGTTTGTCGGAATTATTCCATCACGTTTCTTTAAATTTTAAATATTCATTTATATGAAATTACATATTTAATAAATTCGCTAATTAAAATATAAATAATTAAAATAATATTACGATAAATCATTCTAATTGAAAATTTTAATTTCATATTAACTGTGGTTTAAAGATTTTTTGAAAATTATTTTTCACTTTTAAAAATTTTAAAATCACATTTTAATATTAAAAAATATATGACTACCCTTAAATAATTGTTCGTAAATTGCATGCTTATCCATTTGGAAAAGTTTTATTATAAAAAACTTACCAAATTTATTTAATTATTATTTTAAAATATAATGCTTATATCTATGTGGGTGTATGTAATTTTTAATAATTTTTTTTTAATATTAAAACTTAAAAAAAAAAAAGTTTACAAAAAGGAATAAAGCTGAATCCGAAAATAATTTTTTACAATGCTTATCTCTATGTGCAGGTATAGTCCGTAACAAGATAAGTTCCAAAGAATTTATTTTTTATTCAGAAAATGGAAAATTTTCATTGGAGCATTTGGAGTGGCAGCCATGCAACTCCACTGCGGATGACTCTGCTGACGTGGATCGGGATAATCTTTGGATTTAGACGTAAGCTACGAATTGCATGCCACGATGATATCTTCTAGAGATGTAAAAGAAAAAACGTTCTAAATCTCTGAGCATATATTTAGTCGTAGAAAACAGGCTTATTTTCTAAAAAATATTTTCTATTTTAAAAAAATAAAAAATATGTTTATTTTAATTTTTTATTTTAATAAATTTTATAAAAAAAATTAAAATAAATTAAAATAATTATTTTTCATATTTTCTTCGTTATATTGAAAATTGGTGAGAATCTATTTTTTCACCTTATTTATTATAATAAATTTTTAGTTAGAATAATAATAAAATAGAATTTAAGTATAAATAGAACAAAATATTTAAATTACTGTTATTATAATAAAAATATAATTGAATTTACTACTATTAAAATTATTTTTATTATTTTTTATTATAAGCACCATTAATTTTTATAATATCAATTTTTAATGGGCTTATTTATAATAAAGTTTTATTTAGAATAATAATGAAATGAATTTTATTACAAATTGGACTAAGAATTTTAAATCATATCAACTCTAAAATAATTTAAATATAAAAAATAAAATAAATTAAGTTTGAATAGTCAATTAAATTTAATCTTTCATATTAATTAAGTAAAATTATTATGAGCAATTTTAAAATTCTTAATTATTCTTTATTTTCTTATTTTTATATATAATATAGATTTATTTGTAAAAAAAATAAATTCATGATAAAATGATAAACAAAAGTATAATGGTGAGTTTTATAAAATGTAATTATGTTTATAATTTTTTATTCTTTTAAATTATATTTATTTTTTTGTTGATTTCATAAGTTATGAAAGAGTTTGATTTTGATATTACTAAAATTTAATGAATTTCTATATATAAGACAAAATGAAAATTCATATGGTAACACAAAATAAATCAAAGAAAAAAGTATAAAAAAATATCTTTAGAATTTATTGTAAAAAAATGAATGAGTTGATAGGTTAATAATGAAATTATCGATCTCATTTATTTCTTGAAAAGCTAAGATAATATTTTAAGTCATTTTTTTAAACGGTCATAAAATTAAATATTTAATTTTAGAAACGGTTTAAATTTAAATATTTAATTTCTGTATATGCTTATTTTAATTAACTATTTTCATACTGTGAAAATAACTAATTTCAGTCTGTCGCAATTTCCAAACGGTTTAACGGCTACTTTTTTAAAATTATTATCGTTGACCTATTTTTACAACTAAAAGAAAAGTTTTTTAAATATCTATTTAAGAGGTTAAATCTCTTAATATATGTATAATAAAAATACTGAATATAAGAGAGCATTTGTAACTTTCGCATTCAAATTTTTCATTCTCATATTTGATTTTTATTGATAAATCTACTCATTCGTCTTAATAGTATTTCTTGAGATTATAGGAAGAAAACTGTTTTTATTTTCTTACCTCTTGTATAGTAAGTTACAGAGTTTATATAGTACATGATATGAACAATTAGACCTTTGATTGAGCCCTCAATTATGTCCTAGAATCGTGCTATGCTAAATATGGTAAGATTTGATCACTGACTGATTTACAATCATGACAGAGGATTCTTTCCAATAACTGATTGATTTACAATCATGGCAGAGGATTCTTTCCAACACTCCCCCTCAAGTTGGTTCATGTGGATCTAGCATACCCAACTTGCCCAAAACCTCATGGAATATTCGTCCAGCTACTGCTTTGGTTAGGATGTCCGCCCATTGATCCTCTGATCGAACAAACGGTAAAGATATCAAACCACTGTCCAACTTTTCTTTGATGAAATGTCGGTCTATTTCAACATGTTTTGTTCGATCATGCTGAACTGGATTTTCAGAAATGCTTATTGCCGCCTTGTTGTCACAACGGAGTTCAGCTGCATCCTTTGATGGAAATCCAAGCTCAAACATCAACTTTCTGATCCATAGGAGCTCTGCCAATCCTTTTGCTATTCCCCTGAATTCTGCTTCAGCACTTGACAGTGCCACCACCTTCTGTTTCTTACTTTTCCACGTTACCAAATTTCCTCCGACAAAGGTAAAGTATCCTGAAGTAGATCGTCTGTCAGAGAGATCTCCTGCCCAACTTGCGTCCGTATATCCACTGATACTGAAATGACCATTCTTTTTGAACAACATGCCCATCCCAGCT
Organism: Manihot esculenta; assembly: GCF_001659605.2. NCBI lineage: Eukaryota > Viridiplantae > Streptophyta > Magnoliopsida > Malpighiales > Euphorbiaceae > Manihot > Manihot esculenta. The sequence goes on along the minus strand of NC_035165.2, from coordinate 30,319,672 downwards.
GTTCCTTTCAGATATCGAACGATTCTTAATGCTGCCTCCATATGGTCTTGTTTTGGATCATGCATGAACTGACTTACCAAACTCACAGCATATGCCACGTCTGGTCTGGTGTGTGATAAATAAATCAGTTTTCCTACCAGTCTCTGGTACCTCCCCCTGTCTGTGGGTCCTTCTTTTGAGTCCTTGCTCAACTCGTGATTGACCATTACCGGAGTATCGACTGGTTTGCAATCTATCATTCCTGTTTCAGTTAACAGATCAAGAATGTACTTTCTCTGTGATATTAGAATTCCCTGGTTTGATCTGAGAACTTCGATTCCAAGAAAATATTTTAGCATCCCCAGGTCTTTCATCTCAAATTCTTGGAATAAGTTGTCCCTCAATTGTTTGATTTCGTCCACATCATCTCCAGTTATAATCATGTCATCCACGTATATAATCAAACACGTGATCTTCCTTCCTTGCCTCTTCAAGAATAGAGTGTGATCGGAGTTACTCTGTCGATATCCATTTTTCTTCATTGCTTGAGTAAATCTCCCAAACCATGCTCTGGGTGACTGTTTCAACCCATACAAAGCTCGCCTCAATCGACACACTTCGCCCCTTCTATACCCACTCATGAACCCTGGTGGAGCATCCATGTATACTTCCTCCTCCAGATCACCATGTAAGAAAGCATTTTTCACATCAAATTGGTGAAGTGGCTAGTCTAGGTTTGCAGCTAGAGAGAATAGGACCCGTATTGTATCAATTTTTGCTACTGGAGAGAACGTTTCAGAATAGTCAACTCCATAAGTCTGAGTATATCCTTTTGCTACAAGTCTAGCTTTATATATGTCCACCGTTCCGTCTGACTTATACTTTATGGTAAACACCCATTTGCATCCCACTGGTCGTTTTCCCTTGGGTAGCCAGCATTTTTCCCAGGTCTTGTTTTTCTCCAGGGCATCCATCTCGGTCTCCATCGCCTCAACCCATCTTTTGTCCTTCTGGGCCTCTGTGGCATCCTTTGGTATCCATTCTGAGCAAATGTTTTTCTGTAGGTTGACCAACTGAGGTGATAGTCTTTCTCCTCTGATAACATTTGCCACAGGGTATCTGGACCTGGCTGCCTCGAATTCTGGATCATATCTCCTGGGTGGAATTCCTCTATTATTCCGAGGGGGTAGGACATATTGGCCTATTTCAGAAATCTCAAGGGAAATGGGTTTAATAGTAAGGTTATTAGAACCAGAGGAAAGTTCAGATTCACATACCTCAGTTGTGTGTTCCTCAGGATATTCTACGGTGTCAGGTTCTGGTTGTGACGTTGAGACCGAGGACTGTACTAGATGGTCAGTGTCTCCCAGTTCTGGTGTAGACTCAGGAAGAGAAGAATGATCAAGTTCTGGCCCCTCCTAACTAAGCCAATTTGGCAGTGGTGGTGATTGTGCCGTTGTCTCCCCCTCACTGCTAGTTGGCGAGGGAAAAAAATATTCCTCTTCCAGAAAAGTGCAGTCCATGGTAGTGAAGAGCCGTTTAGAGATTGGGTCAAAACACTGATAGCCCTTTTTATGGACACCATAACCAAAAAAAACACACTTAAGGGCACATGGATCAAGTTTAGTGGTAATGTGAACATAAACTGTACAGCCAAAGATTTTAGGTGGAAGGTTGAGAAAGGAAGGGATGGTGTGATGAGAGGACAAGGTATGCAAGGGAGATTGGAAATTAAGGACGCGAGACGGAAGTTGATTGATGAGGTAAATGGATGTGGCAACTGCTTCAGACCAAAACTTAGGAGGAACTTGGGCTTCAAACATTAGGACTCGGGCAGTCTCAAGGATATGTCGATTTTTCCTTTCAGCAATCCCATTTTGCTGTGGTGTATAAGGACAAGCAGTTTGGTGAAGGATCCCATTATCCCGGAAAAAGGTTTGGAGATGGTTATTGACAAATTCCCCCCCATTGTCAGATCGGAGAACTTGAATGGTCTTGTGAAATTGGGTTTTAATCATGCGGAAAAAATCACAAAATTTCTCAGCCACTTCACTTTTTTGTCTTAACAGGTAAACCCAAGTAACACGAGTGCAATCATCAATAAAAGTCACAAAGTATCTATAATCAGGGGAGACAGTTTCCGGGGCAGGCCCCCATACATCAGAATGTATTATTGAGAAGGGAGTATCAGATTTATTTGTAGATATATGAAAAGTACTCTTATGACTCTTAGCAAGCACGCATGAAGAACAAACTGGAATGTCAATGGATTTAAACTCAGGAAACAAAGTACGAAGATAATCACTTGAGGGATGGCCGTAGCGCCGGTGCCAGAGCCATAACTGTCGGGTTGAGGACCCTTGAGCTAAATGAGCTGACCCAGTACTTGAGATCTCCTCCACATAGTACAGTCCATCTTTCTCAGTACCACGGCCCAGTACCGTGCCCGTATGAATATCCTGCAAAACACAAAAATGAGGATACATGAGTACTCTGCAATTTAACTGTTTGGTGATCTGACTGACAGAGAGTAATTTGCAAGATAAGGAAGGTACATAGAGGCTGTTGGAGACATTTAAAGTGGGGGTTATAGAAACGGTACCACCACCAATGACCGGAAAAGAGCCACCGGTAGCGTTTAGAATATTGGATTTTGAGGGTGGGGCTGACACAACAAAATTTGAAGAATCATTAGTCATAGTGTCTGTGGCTCCTGAATCAAATATCCACCCACTAGTATTTTGTACCTTGTTAGAATTAAAACAAGCAGAGGCACATTTAGATTTATTTAAAGAGACAGGGGTAGAAAGGTCATTTGCCCTCCTTTCTAACCCTAAAATACCTCCTTTCCGATCATAAGGGACACCCGTGCCTCCTCCTTTCGCGGCTCCTTGTAGTGCCGTGATAAACATCTCCATCATCTTTGCTGAATTAAGAGTGAATTGGTTCACTGATTTCTGATTTCCATCTTGGCTATTCTGAATTAACTGGAATAGTTTTTGTGACAGGTCTGCTATTGGATCAATTATTGCCTGGGATTGGTCAACCGGGCTGGGGAGGTCGGCCATTGTTGTTTCGGTGAGAGAAAGAAGTTAGGAAGGGTATCTGGTAAAGGATTATTGCAGGATGGCTATATTTTTAGACCGAAACCTGCTCTGATACCATCTTGAGATTATAGGAAGAAAACTGTTTTTATTTTCTTACCTCTTGTATAGTAAGTTACAGAGTTTATATAGTACATGATATGAACAATTAGACCTTTGATTGAGCCCTCAATTATGTCCTAGAATCGTGCTATACTAAATATGGTAAGATTTGATCACTGACTGATTTACAATCATGACAAAAGATTCTTTCCAACAACTGATTGATTTACAATCATGGCAGAAGATTCTTTCCAACAGTATTTCTGTTATATTTAATAAAAGTTGTTGAGAGTGTCTTTTTTTTAATCAAAATCTATATAAAATTGATTAAGTATCTATCTATTTGATAGAGGTCCTAAACACCTATAAAAATTTAAGTGAAAATTTGAGTATGAATTAAATGTGTGTAAAGATTCATAAATACATGAAAAGTTTACTATTTGTTTGAAAAATTATTTTTTTACTGGTTAAAGAGGTTTAGTAGGTGAAAACTCAAGTAAAAATATTGAGCGAGCGTAAACTAAATTTATCAAATTACTGTAAAATTTATATATTTGATTTTTTCATCTTTCTCTTTTTACTTTTAACCTTTACTTATTGATATGGTATATGTGTTTGTAAATTAAAATTACTGTTTAATAAAAGTTTTATAAAATTAACTTGTTATTTTAATTTCTATTTTTCTTTTCATTACTTCTTTTGTTTATCTGTATAGTTGTTGTTAAGTATTTTTTAAAATTTTTCAAAAAAATATTTGAAAAGTTTATTTAAATCAATCATTTTTCACTCTAATAAATTCACAATCATCAAATTATAGGGCTTGATATTTTTAATTATATAAATTTTTATGCTATTTTACTTTATTTATAATAAATATTTATGATATCTAATATATTCATTATATATCATAACATATATTTATTTTTGATTAAGGAATTTTTTAAAATTAAACTTAGCTATGATAAGTTAAAAAAAAATAATTTTATTATATTCAGAACGTGAATCGAGGTAGATATTTAAATTTTTTCCTCCAATATTTTAATATATAATGCATATCCATAACTAATTATGGAAATAAATCAGAAAATACCACTAAACTAATTTAGAAACATGTGAGCATATTAAAATAAATAAATAAGAATGGTCAGTTAGGTGAAACTGCGTGGCATCCAAATCAGATGTAGCAAATACAAATAAGTCTATATCTTTGGCCCACGCTTTTCTTCTTCGCCTCCAAAATCGTCTCTTTTTCCCTCCCTCGGTTCTATCTTTCTTCACAGTTCTGGCTTCCTGCTCTCCTGTTTCATCAAAATCTCTCCCAATCATTTCTCTCCAGTGTTTCTCACTTTGCGCACGTTGGATTTCTCTTCTTCCAAACATAACATACAAACAGCAGAAACCATGATTCAGAGCAGTTCAAGCTTACACAATTTGGTTCAATCTGTACGTCTGGGTTCTTTATCTCAGGTTAGTTTTCTGAATCTCTGTATACTATCATGTTGAGAAGGGATCGTATCTGAGTTCTGTGTTAGACGTAAAATTTATCAGATATGCTTCTGAACCCTGTTTCTTTACGTACTGATTTGTGTTTAATTTCATGGGTTGGGCGTTTTGTATTTTGCCGCTATAGAAACAGAGTTGTGCTCAAGATTCGACCATTACCTGTTAATTTTCCGGTGACCCATGTTGTTAAATTTGATGGGTTATGCGTTTCTGTATGATTTTTTTTTCCCCTGTATGATTGCAGCTTGGAGCTTTCCTTTGCTACTCGTCACAAGCTGCATCTTCTCTGCAACAAGTGGACAAACCATTGCCTTACTGGTACCCACTTACACCAGCCACTCCATTCACATGTTCTTCTTTTTGCTCTTGTGAAATATTCCTTCCTTGTTTTTCTATCTCATGGTTATGGGTTTCTGCTTTGTGTTTGGATGGTAGCGCTGATGGTGAGGGTGAGTTCGCTAATGTGGATTGGGATAATCTTGGATTTGGTATCATGCCAACTGATTACATGTTCACAATGAGATGTTCTAAAGATGGATGTTTTGAACAAGGACAACTCACTCGCTATGGAAATATTGAATTGAGCCCTTCTGCAGGCGTCCTGAATTATGGCCAGGCAAGCAGCAATTTGCAAGTTCATTTGAGTTCTTTTCAAAAACTATTCAAGATCTTGGGAACTTATTTTGTTGCTGCATAATTACCTGGAAAATTTGTTATTTCATCTCTTCAACTAATGTAAGATCTGGGGTTCAGGGGTTGTATGAAGGCACAAAAGCATATAGAAAAGAAGATGGTCGTTTACTTCTCTTTCGCCCAGATCAAAATGCCATCCGCATGAAGATGGGTGCTGATAGATTATGCATGCCTTGCCCCTCCATTGATCAATTTGTTGATGCAGTGAAAGGAGTTGCTCTCGCCAACAAGCGTTGGGTAATAGATATCCTCCTGTTTAACTTGTTTTCCTACATAGTTTATTAGTCTCCCATTTCATTTTTTAACCAGTTTATGCAAAATTTATGCACATAAAGGTTCCTCCTCCAGGGAAAGGGACTTTATATATTAGACCTTTGCTAATGGGAAGTGGTCCTGTATTGGGTTTGGCTCCAGCACCTGAATACACATTCCTCACTTATGCTTCTCCTGTTGGCAACTATTTCAAGGTGGGTCTTTCTTTTTGCTGGCGAGCCTTGATTACTTGCTGTTTGGGTTTTTAATAGAATGGTTTATATGTTCCTCATGCTGCATTATACAGGAGGGCTCGGCACCCTTGAACCTATACATTGAGGAGGAGTTTCATCGTGCCTCTCGCGGAGGTGCTGGCGGTGTTAAGTCCATCACCAATTATGCACCTGTAAGCGAATGCCTTTAACGCAGTGGTAATGAATGCAACTATATGGAATTAAGACTTTGTTGTTTGCTGTTGTAGGTTCTGAAAGCCATAGCCAGAGCAAAAAGTAGAGGATTTTCTGATGTTCTGTACCTTGACTCGGTGAATAAAAGATATCTAGAAGAAGTCTCGTCTTGCAATATTTTCATTGTTAAGGTATCCGGATAAATTCTCTGACATAAAATTTTTATTCAGGTGTTGAAACTTACTGATGTGATGTTCCTTTAATCTTTCCAGGGTAATGTAATTTGCACTCCAGCTGCAAATGGGACTATTCTGCAAGGTGTCACTCGAAGGAGTGTGATTGAAATCGCCCACGATCATGGCTACCAGGTGATTAGTTTTGCCCCTCAAGGCCTTAACAAACCTAAAACAAGCCGACCCAACATTTTGCTGATGTTTGGCATTTTTTATGAATTTCTATTAAATTGAATCAGGTTGAAGAACGAGCTATTTCAGTAGATGAACTGATGGATGCTGATGAAGTCTTTTGCACCGGAACTGCAGTTGGTGTTGCTCCAGTAGGCAGTATCAAATATCAGGATAGAAGGTAAGTCAGCTTTACATAACTTTCATAGAGCATGAGCTCCTGAATGCTTGAAGGTAACATTGCCAATTACTAAACTTGAGCTAGTGCAAAAAACTTGTGCATGTACAGAGTTGAATACAAAATCAGAGTTGAATCTGTGGCTCAGGAGCTGTACTCAACTCTTGAAGGAATTAAAAGGGGTCTCATTGAAGATAAGAAAGGTTGGATCATTGAGATCTAACAGGGCCACTATGCATCCTCAAATGCATTGAAAAAAATACAATGTACAAGTGCAATGTGCACTTCTGAAACCTTGTAGATAGCTTTTTTTTTGTGTGTATATTTATCTGAGGACAATGATACAATGATTTATCAATGTGGTAGACTTGTAATAACGGATTGCCTATAATAAACTAAAAAGATTAGAGATTAAATTTAGCATGACACAAAGCTTTGTAGATTACCATCTAAATGTTATCTATGCTTTGGAGAGAGGTTGTTTCCATGGCTCGAACTCATGACCTCTGGTCACAAGTGGAATAACTTTATCTCAAAGTTTTTCAAGATATAATGTTATAAGCTGATGGATATTTATACTTCAACAAAGTGCTTGATGCATATATTTTTATACCCAAGTCATTATAGATAAGTATGCTAAGTAATTTTCTTAGGTGCTCTTAGCTGTGGTTTCTTACTCACAAATTGGAGCCTGGCACGCCCTGTATTGTTCAGCTTTACCCCATGGCTGCGCTGAAGCATTTCCCACCAACTCTTGTCATGACCATGCCTAATTGCATCCTCGGACAGCTTTTGCTTCTTTGAATTCTTAACATGCCTCATTGTACCATGCACAAGTGCCTGAAATTGTCCAACCTGATTCTTACCGACTGCTGATTTTCTCAATTTCCCGTCGGCTTTTTTCTCATATACCTTGTGTTTGGATTCGTGGTGAAAAATTGTGTTTAGATGCTTCCACATTGATCTGGACTGTGCCTGCCCTTTGCGATTACTGTTACTGTCATCACGGTCAGTGTCAATCTCTTTATGATGGTGGTGGTGGTGATGATGATGGTGATGAAATATGAGTCCTAACTTGTGCTTGAACCTCCTCAGCCTTCCAATTGCTTTGCTAGAACTTGATCTGTTCATTTTGCTAGGACCATCCCTATGTGGATCTCCATCTACATCCTTGTAACTTGCTGAGCTTTCACATGAGGAAGAGTTACTATCCTCTATACTACTTTCAGATGTCACATTTGCAAGGCTCCTTGACTTGTTACTACTGCTGGTGCTTATTTCGGTGTTGGGTAGACTAGTCCAGCTGTAGGAAGATGTATAGCTTGACATGGCAGACTGGTCTGATTCTTGTTCATATGTAACTGTCTTTTGTTTCTGCAGGCCCACAAATGGCCTCTTGCTGATCCCTCTCTTCCTGCTCATCCGGCGATCATCATTTTGCGAAGTTGGAGACTCATAATCCAGCAGAGTTGGTTTGTGAAGTAGATGAACCAGGTTTTTATTACTGCTGTGTGCTGTGGAGGCCTCTAGCTTAGATTGCATAGATGATTTGGATCTCCCCAACTTGCCAATGCCTTCCTTTACACGAGTCATTGAATCATGAAGGGGATTTTCTTGGGTTATCTGTCTGGATAGCTTCTTCCTCATCCTCATAGTGTGACTTTCGGGGCCATCTTCACTCATAGGGATCCGTAACCCATGAACATACCGATACATTGGAGATTCGTTATCCTGATTTGCTACATTACTAAGTGGCATGGCTCTTTCTAGCGGCGCAATGTACTTCAGGTTCTGACAGTGGCCTGAGGATGGCGACTCAACCACTTGGTCAACCTTGGCATTGCGATTGCTCATTCGCATTTGTTCGCGAGTATCAGTAGTCCCCATTGTTTGAAGCTTTCCCTTCTGCTCAGCCCACCAATCCTCTTTACTAGACTCACCATTATGATTAAATCCACTCGTAATAGCTCCGTCATTTGATTGCACTACACGATCGAAAATTTTTTTTGGATTCACACAACTAGGAGAAAGGCGCAAAGTCGAAATTCTAGATTCAATAAGTTTGATTGAGTTAGACACTTGTTTAGAGAAATCACCTTCTGTATCCTCTGGATTCTTAATCTGAATCCCCTTACAAGAACTCGAGTAACAACTGGCTGGACTTGAAAGTTGTGGCATTTCCGACTTTCCTCTCTGTCTTTGCTTTTCATTTCCGGTCTTTGATTTTAGCCCCTTATTCTTTTGCTCCACCAATTTCTCGGAAAATCCTATTGCGTGTCCAATCAACCCCGGTTCATCTTTGAGCGTGTTAGTTGAGTTCTGCTGCTTGAGATCCTTTCGCTGACAAAATCGGCAGACTTTTTTCCTGTTTTGAGGTTTACGTGAGGATATAGCAAACCCAGAGTCCGAATTCTCAGCAAATGATTGCTCACATAATTTTCTTGAATCATGCATATGGAAATTTGAGTAGAGTTCATCTGTGCAAGCGTCAGTTAAGTTCTGCCGCTTGAGATTGGTTCGCTGACAAACTCGGCAAATTTTCTTTCTGTTTTGAGGTCTACGCGAGGAAATACCGTGTCCAGAATGCTCTGAAACTGCCGGCGAAGACGAGGGCTCAGGCGAATTCTCAGCGAGGGACTGGTCATGTAATTGTCCTGAATCATGCATATAGAAATTTGAATGAAGTGCAGGAGTAGAAGCCTTGCATGTATTTGGTGATATACTTGGTTGGAAATTTGTCGAGTTCTCTTTCTGCATGGAGTGCAATTGTGTTGAAGCTATGATCTGCGATCACATCAGAAACAAAAACTGTGAATTTGCAGCATAATTATAACTCAGAGAATAATACCCAGAAAGAAAACTCCATGAAGAGAAGCATAATACATTAGACAAATGAAAGAACGAAAAAAAAACCTGGGATTTGGTGTTTAATAAGTTGTCTCTTGCAGAGTCTAACAGATTCTTCAACAGAAGTCGCATTCCCTCGTCCATCTATTCACAGAACAATCTTGATAATGAATATAGAAATGAGATGGACAAGTTTGCGTCATTTGATGAGATGGGTTGACGTTACCGTTAGAGTTACATCTCCGGTGGTTTGAAGGAGGCCGTACAATTTTCTCAAGGCAAGCAGATCCTTCTCCAAGTCTTCTTCCATTTCCGTTTCTCCTGTAATCGATCACTGCAAGAGGGTACACGGCGTTTGAATGCAGTGACAGCAGTTGGTGTAGTTGAGGGAGAGTGGTTCGTTTATAGCCGTTAGATTTCAAGATTGAATCTTGGGCCTGGCCGTTAAACTATTCTCCATAATTTTTTTTTTTTTTTTTTGCAACAAGTGCAACATTATATTTATTAACATTCTCTAAGAGCGGTTTTTTTTGGCTAATTCTATGTTGATAATATGAAAAAATATGTTTTTAATATTTTCATTGTGCCATATTATACTATTTTAAATATAAATATAATATTTTCCAATATAGTATTGATCATTTTTAGTTTCAAGTTAATAATAACTAACATTATTTAATAAATTAAATTTATTAATTTTGCTCATATTTCATAAGATTATTTGCCTGAAAATTTTAAAATTTTTTATTATTTTGTAAAATTTTAAAATTATAAATTTATTTCAATTATATTCTAAATTAAAACTTAAATTTAAAAAAATGGAAAAAATGTACTTTGCTTGATGATTGGAATTATTTTATTATATCCATATACCACATAGATAAATACTATTAATATAAAAAATTTAAAATTTTTAGCTATTTTTACAATTTAATTCAAAACTTTAAAATTGATATAAATTTAACTCAAAATCTTCCAAGTTATTTCCCCTGCTTCTGCAAGCTGGACTCCTGCTTTTGCCTCCGCCCGGGCATTGACACTTGTTGCCGGAGGGCTCTCTTTATGCAGCCTCAAAGGCTTCTGCTTTTAGTAAGGTGCCGACCTCGGCCAAATCCTCGGCAGCCCCCAAGCATACCTCTAAAGAGCCCATCGCCATCAGCAAATCCGCCGAAGGCGGTCCCCAAGGAGGTATTGAGATTGCTCCTCTGGACATCCAACCCCTTCAGACTGTAGTCGCCGTCGTGATTGGAGGGACCATCGGCAAGCGGGCGCGAACCTCCAAGCCAACTTCTAAAGTTAGAGCTGCAAAAAAAGCTCGGGCCATAGATCCTGCTAAGACCGTACCTCCCCCCGCTGATAAAGGAAAAAAGGTTGCAGAGCTGCTATCTTCTGGCCCTGACAACAAGTCCCTCAATGTTGCCGAGGTGACTTCCGAGTCTATGATGGCTTCTGTGGCTAAGATGCTGCGTGAGAAGATGTTTGGGGGGTCTTCGATGTCTTTGATCCCCGCTTACTTGCTCTCGCCAGCCATCTGGCCTGCTCTACTAAACAGCACCTTCCGTTCACGGTCTCGGGAGGACCTAAGAGAGAGCCTGAGAGAGATGCTCCTCATGGTAAGTCATATGCTTTCCTTAAATATGTTTTTATTTTTACTCTTCTTAACTTTGTTTGCTACCTTTCCTTGATAGCCGTTGGGCGTGTACATAGAGATTGACGCTCGGGATCAGTCCCTTCAGAGCAATGAACCACCTTTATTTCTATTTTCATTTTTTTTTTTGGAGAAACACCAATTATTATCTTTTTAGGTATTCAAGAGATCTATTAAATATTCTAATTAGACAATATTTCTAATTAACTCAATTAAATATGTAATTGTTTAATCAGGCTAATACAAATAGCTATTAATATATCTATTTATGTTAAGAAATTGAATCACTTGATTTAAATAATCCATTTGTAATTATTAATCAAGTTTAATTTTATATTTTTTTAATACAATAAATTAATTAAACTACACGCTTACTGTGATTATTAATTTAGCACTTTACAAATTAATTTAATATTAAAAAAATTAGTGAAATTCGCTTGTTTAAACACTTTAACCAAATAATAAAAAATTAAATGAATTATTTTTAGAATCAATAATCAATTGATAAACTCATTGATTATCTTTAACTGAGTTCTTATAATTATTTTTTTTTTTGTTTCATTTTATTATTCAACATTATTTATTATTTTTTCTCTTTATTTTTCTTTAAACAAAATTCTCTATTGAAATTTTCTTATCTTCTCTTTTCATTTCATTTTTTTTTCTTTTTTTTTCTCACTTGCTATTTAAAATAAATAAATTTATAAGTTTTTGTGAGATTGACACTCATGCACTTTATCTACAAAATTCTTGAACTAAAATAAAAAAATATGTTATATTTGGCTGATTCCATGCCATCAATTTTTCTGTTCTTAGCTATTTCTTCCAGCTACAATTTTGGTTGGAGCTTTGATTCTTACTTCAGCAACTCCTTCCATTAGATCTTAGTATACAGGTCACTAGGCCAAAGACTTTGATTCTATGAACGATTTGTTATCAGAAGGAAAGGAGAGAGACAATATTGTTGAGAATGAAAAGATAATGGATTGTTACTGCTTCTCAATTGCTCTAAGCTAAACAACCAATAAAAAAAGCTATAGCTATCTAACTTGATAGCTGGTATAGCATTTTACTTAGATCTTGTATTAAAATTGGTCTAAATAACTTCTGAATACATTTTCCAAAACATTTTGCAATATTTTAGAATGGCTTTGATACTAATTATAATAGCCGGCTTTGAATATATTTTTCAAAAACATTTTACAATGTCTTAAGATGGCTTTGATACTAATTATAATAACCGGTTAAACTGGCTTAAATAACTTTTAAAAAAGTAAGAAAAAATAATTAAAATGAAAGGTCTGACCCATTCTACATTAATAGTGATGATCATAATGTTGAAATTAAAATGTTAAGTGAAAATACAAAATTAAAATTGCTTTTCCTCCATCAATTACATAACATATAATACAAGCATCCCCACCCTCTAAAACAACTCAAAGAAGTTGATAGCCTCAATTGATACCTATTTACATAACGATGAATTTTCTTTTCAAGGGTTAAACATCCCAATACTATGTCTTCAATGGAACTTGAACATGTATATATATGAAGCCTCATCCTAAAGATGATGGTTTAATGCATGAAATAAATTTTTAGTTTACATACAAAGTGAATAAATTAAATTCTTATGATAGGTGATTCTCTTTCAAGATTGACAATAGCCCATGGTTCACTACCTTCACTAACTTGGCTTACTCCACCAACTTCACTAACTTCACTGTGTTCTAATCCTGAAAAGTGAAAGAGAAAAAATTAGTCATTTCTTTTGCTTACTATTGGTTGAGTGTTTCTACACCTTGATACGAGTAAAAAAATTTCATATAGAATGAGAATTTAAAACAAACCTGACTGTATGCTCTCAATATCATTAAATGTATTACACTTATGTACAGATTCACAAAAATTTTGAGTCGCTATTGGAATCTGACAATATGCAGAATGTAACTGTTGATAGATTTCATTCATTTTCCCTGACTGTTCGTCACGCCGATCCATATCTATAAGAACCTAATCAATTAAACAAAAAAACTTAGAAAGTGAAGAGACAGAAAGTGAGAAAGAAGAAAAGAAATTTTCAATTTCCATGACTACCTCCACAGCATCCTTTTGGAAAATAGGGGAGAATCGGTGCCTGCAATACTCGTTGAATAAAATAGTGCAAATAACTAGTGGAAACATGAAGCTTGATGCAATTGGTGATTCTTTCATTCCAAACACTCCAATTGCTATAATTTGTGACAACACCAATGAAAAGATTGTTGTATTGTGAAAAATAGGCCAAAAGCGTCCTTCACCTTCATATTTTGGTATGTACACATTGAGAATCTATAAGATGAAAGTGAAAAAATAATAAGTGAGAAAATCGAATTAATTCAATGAAGGCAAGCCAAGCCATGCACACAAATGAAAAGAGAAATCAAAGAAAGTGGAAAATTACCTGATTACGGTAGACAAGATAAGCCAAGAAAAAGTGAACGAGCATAAAGGGCAAAATTAAGGGAGCCATGATCGCACAGGTGAAGCCAATAAGACCAAAAACTAAAACCCTAGGAACTTCTGTATGGTAAGGAAAGGACATGAGATCCTCGGACGAATCTTCTTGAATTCTTAATATGAATTTTTTGAACATGTTATAGCTAAAAGGAAACAACTGCATTACTTCACAAGCTAGACTTGCCCAACCTGATGTTAAAACATAAGTCATGAAGAAGCTTGCCTGTAAATATAAAAGTAAAAAAATTACTTTTACTTTGCCTGAAAATATAGACCGAGTTTAGAAAAAAATTACTCGTAAAATAATATATTCATAATCACAAAAATATTACCTGCTTAGGTATGGCTTTTGCAAGTTCCTTTGGTATGTCCCTGAAACTAGTGAAGACATTCAATTGACGGATAACAGAGCCTGAGAGAACGTTAACGAAAAAAACATTCCAAATTGTGAAATATAAGATTTTTAAGCCAGCACTCCTTTTCCTTTCACTTCGAGAAACATGTCCTTCCATTGATGAGAATAACATCATCATAGGTGGAACAGTATATAGAAACAGCATTAAAATGACACTTGGCAAGTACCCAGTTATTACACGTCTCATGTAGTCCCTGCATACAAAATAATTTTCTATATTTTAGATTTCACCAACTAACTATATTTTATTTTCCATATAAAACAATCAGCATAAGAAGATTAACTTACTTTTTTAGGAGTCCTCTCAAAAATGGAAATGTTTTTGATAACTTATCTAGTTGAGTCAAGCCTTGAACAAATGTGACAGGAATAAGAAACAAAAACATGAAGACTATAGCAGCCAATAACGTTGCTATCTTACGCAACCAAAGCTGTCTGTACGATATAGAGAGATTTGACCAGAAAACATCATGTGGCTCTGGAGCCAATTCTGTTACCCATAACATAGGATTTGAAGATTGAAGCATCTGTGCAGCAACCACAGCAGTATAACGAGTCTTGAAGAAAACAAAAGCAGCAGCACACTCCTGTATTAAAAAAAGAAAAATTCCAGTTAATGTATTTTCCATATTAATTCAATTTTTCCATTTATTACGAAATCTTTTTGTAAAATAATGAGAAAAGGACGATAACATAGATGAAAGAATCTTACATTTTCTCTTGTAACTAGATCAATATCAGCGTAGCTGATGGGTTCCTTCACAATTTCTGGTTCACTAGTAAGGATCTTAAAGGAAGTTGTATTCGTTACACAAACACAATAAGGCCTTAAACTTTTCCCGCTAATAGAATTAGGAATAATCATTTTGCACATTTCCCCTGCATCCAACTACAAATAAAAAAAGTTGCCAAATTTCTTAAATAAAATATACTATAAAAAATTAAAAATATCTAAAAATCATATAACAGCTCGATTAAAACTGATTTAAATAATTTTTTATTCGAATTTATGACGTGTCGAACACAACTCTATTATACTAAATAACTGATTTTAATAGCAATTATAATATTATGTAGCCTAATATATATCTCCAAAAAGCAATAAATTGAAAAATATTATGTTGATATAGATGTAAAAGAGTGAGATGTGCACCATTAATTTCTGAAGAATGCCACGTTGATAGACCATTTGGTGTGACAAGTAGCTGGATGCATAATAATTTGTAAAGAATTTCTTCACTGAATCACTATATGATTCGTGTGGAGTCCATGGTATTGATCGAACAAGAATTGTAAAATGACTTGGATTAAGTGGAGCTTTCGTTATATGTGCTAGTCTCATTTCAGTAATGCTTTTATACTCCTATAAAAAAAAATATTGCAGGTTAAAGGTTGCATTCACATTTACGGTTTTAGTCTGGTAGTAAATATATCTGAATAAATTTAAAAAGTCTCAGATTTTACTCTATCAACTTTCAATTTTATTTTTTTTAAAAAAAAATAAAAAATAAAGACTAAAGACTAAATATGTGGTTTATATCCTTACCAAGAAAAGGAGAATACAGGTTGTAAAGGATATGACATATAAAGAAAGACAATGTGCCCAAAGCCTGTCAATGATCCAAACAAAATATATCAATTAATTAATGATCGAATTTTATTTTGTAAAACAGAAAATTTTCGAGAACCAGAAATTGAAGTTCTATCAGGAAAAATATATATATATAAATATATTTTTTTTCATCTTCTCATTTTCAGTGAAGATTATTTAATAAATAATAAAAAAAATAAAGTATATACCATTTGGAACCTTCTTTGACATTTCCTATTGTAAAAACATCCAAAGATTCAGCTGGGATCTGCTTGTGCTGCATCTCTTTGCCATAATAATTCATTGGAAGCACCAGAAGAAGACAAACAATTGCAGCAATGGCAAAAATTCGAATACTACAAAAGGAAGAGTAAATAACCATACGGGGCATCTCTAACCTAATTAAGCTTGCAATTAAAATACTTAGTCACCTGAAAATGAGCATCCTTTGAAAAGCCAATGCATCAAGGCCACCAATTTTTATTATTTCCTCTTCAGTTGTTTCCCAAGCTTTCACTATCCAATTAGGAGAAGGTACAAATCTATCTATGAAGAAGAAATCATCATTTCTTATACGTACTGAAGCTAATCTCCTCCCAAAATACACAACTCTATTGCTTGGCTGTTTTCTCAATATTGAATATAAAGAAAAAAGAACCATGCATAACCCTATATTAATCCCAGCTGAAGTTAAAAATGCACCAAATTCCATAACTTAATTATCTGCAATAAAAAAAATACAAAATTTAAACATGAAAACAAAAAAAAGGAAAAACTAAAACTCCACTCTAATCACTTCATCCTTCTTGATAATTTTTTTAAAAAATTATTCATTTTTAAATAAAACCCAATTAATATTATTGCAAAAAAAAAGGAGGGATGAAAAGATTATGAAACCCTACCTATGAAAATCGTTGTAATCTGTATAAGAAATTAGCAAAGGATAAAGAGATTAAAATACAAATCAAAGGTAAAGAATGGAGGATTAAATTTTAAAAGGAAGAACAAAAACTAAAAATTAAAATTGTGTCAATAGCTTATATACCATTGACACGTTATTTCATCAACTTTACATGAATAACCAATAAATAAAGAGAAAGGAAGGAGGAATCGTCAATTTTGGAAGAAAAAGAAAGACAAAAAATCAAAAGCCATAGAAATAAAATTAAAAATGTAAATAACCCAGAAAACTTCAACAATCAAAAAAGAGAAGAGAAGGAGAAATTGTAAATTTTAGAACAGAAAAAGAAATAAAAAAAATCAAAAGATATAGGATTAAAATAAAAAAAGGGAAATAATCTCAAGAAAATTGAATTATTTGAAAGAAAAAATGGTTAGTGCATGCAAAGTTGAAATTAAAATAATGGATTTAATTTGCAGTATTGGAAGGAAAAGCAAAAGGAAGGAAGGAAATGAAGAAGGAAGGAAGAAAAGGGTCAGTTTTTTGGAAATTCAGGAGAAAGCGATGAGAGCGCCTCATGGCAGACAAGAAGGAAAATTTTATGCTAAATTAATGAAATTGTTCTTGTCGTGAGACCAAGCAGTCAATGCTGTTGAAAAAAAAATTATATATTTGATTTTTAATTGAAATAATAAATTAATATTAGTATTTTGGGAGAAAATGATAAATTATGTTGAGTTGTCAACATTTTAGATAATTTTATAGAAGAAAAAAATAAATACTTTTTTAATTAATTTTTTCTTTTCCATTCTAATTAATAATTTAAGTACCGAATAAATACTCGTGTTATTATATTAAATATTCATTATACTATATAGATATAATCTTATATTAAATGAAAAAAAAAATCAATAAAATTATACACTTATCTATAAATAATTTCTATTAAAATATAACCACCATTCAATTTTTTTTTGATTTCCTATTAATAAGTCCCATAAGATAAAATTATACCATTTGGCTTAGCTGGCCTTATGTTTTTATTTGGAAATTTTTATTAACTTGAATTGTTCCTTTTTAATAATAAGTATATATATTAATATATAAAATTTAGTTAAAATAATAAAAATTAAATATGAATTACTTAAGTTTGAATATGATATTATTATAATATTAGGAAATTGCTAAAAGTTTCAATGCTACATATGTAGAAAATTAGCAGTTTTGTTTTAACAATTTATTTACTTTTTCTTCGTAGGAAAATCATAAAATCAGTAGCAGCTTAATATTAGAATTTATTTATTTATGAAAAATAATTTATATTTAAAAAATAATTTATATTTTTCAACTAAATAACTTACTTTTATTCATATATGTAAAAATTGTCTTCATTTTGGCCCTATCTTGCAGATTCGTGTCTAACGATCTGATTCACAATCATGTGAATATAATTTGGAAACCCACTTGTTGATCAGTGATCTTTGATCACAGATCATCTGATGGTATATAGTGATCTTTCTGTTCCTATTAAAGCAGGTGACGGATTCTGCAAAGTCCTTAAGTGACATATTTGCAAAGCACACATCTGCAATGCATATTAAAATATTAAAAAATTAATTAATATTCTATTTAAAATATCATAAATTATTCATTTTAAAAAATATATTAAAATATTTCTAATATTTTAAATAGTCAATTACTTAATTTTTTCATTAATTTTAATTATTAAATATTATAAAAAAATTATTTTAAAAAATGCATTAAAATATTTTAAATTCTCTATTAATTAATTTTTGCAGTTAAATATTATAAAAAAATTTAAAAAAATTTTAATATATAAAAATATCTACAATAACTTTAATACGAAAAATTAATTAATAGAAATAACAATTTCATTAATTTTTTAATTAGATAAATAATGGTAAAATATAATTAAAATAATTTTAAATATTAAATTTTAATTGATAAAAGAAAAACCCTTTATATAAAGATTTTAGATGAAAAAAAAATTTTCTTAATCAGAAAGTTATTGATTGCTAAAAGAAAAGAGAGAATATTATAAGCACAGTATACAACCAGAAAACATCTAGGCCTAAGAAAAAAAAGAAAAAAGAAAACCAACTGAAGCCCATCTTGAACCCCTAGACCCAAACCCAAGAACTTGACCCGATGAAGATCCGGACAAAACCGGAGCTGCTTCTTGCATAGTTACGCCGGCCGGTGAAAGAGGAGCAACAATAAAGACTCCAAAAAAAAAAGAAAAAAAAAATGGCTTAAAACGTATATTGAGGCCAAAAAGGAGACCCTTACTGCAACTCCTAACATCAGCTAAACCAAAACAAGAAGAACTCGAACTCAGGAACCAAATGTACACCCATGGTTCCAACATGCATAAACACATTATCAAAATATAAAAATTAATTAGTATTAATTTTATTTTATATTTAAATTTTTATAAATATATTGTAATATTAAATTTTATTTTTTTATGTGCATCCATGCATATGCATGCATGCAATGAATGCAGGTGCATGTTTGTAGGGCCATCGGCTACATGCATGCAGGGCCGTGCAAGCCAGCAAACCCTGCAGACTTTTAATCAACTATAGTGTCAAAGAGTTTTCTTCTTTTACGCGTGCTACTATAGGAGCAGTTGTGGTAGCATGCAGTTTTTAACTACTCTCGTGGCAATGAACAGCTTGTTCAGCACTATGAGTACCGAACAAGTTGAATTAGCCCGAATTTGACACCCATGGTGTCAAACTTTCATTTGTTCGACACCATGGGTGTCGAACTAGCGTGTTTGGTAGTCATACTGCCGAATACACTGTATTGACACATAAAATCTAAAAATATTTTCAGATCTTGTATAATTTTAAAATTTATATTATACATAATTTAAAAAATTGCTCTCAAGAAAGCACAGCGGCCCAAAAGAAACTCTCATTCCATTGCCAACCACCAAAAAGAACTATTTACTTTCCACTCAATTGTGGGAAGGAAAAACCCACATGGTAGGAGGAGACTCACGACCGCCTGGAGGATGAAGGGAAGCCTCCAAGAGGCATGAACACCGACAATTCTCGAAAGAAAAGGAACTAAATTCCAAAGAAAAAAAAGTTTTAGATGAAGAATAATATAGTTTTTTATCATATATTTATTATTATACTTGATTCATGTGCAAAAAAAAAAAGAAAAATAGTGGAAATAATATAGTGCCACCACAAAGAAAAAGACTTTCATCTCGTCACCCAGGAAGAAATGAGAAATTTTACATAAAATTATCTTAAAGATGATCTCCACGTGTCATTAGACCCCGGATACAAAATTCTCAAGCTCAAGCGAATCAAAGGAACAAAAAACAAATTTCCCCACTGGATTTAATTTCTTGATCCAAAAGCAAACGAATTGTGCTATATGTGCAAGCCGTCTTAGAACCCATTCATGAATGTTCCAACAACCATAGGGCATTTGGGCCCTAACAATACAATACATATATATATATTAATCACAATTAAGGTTTGAAATACTTTTAAATAAGAAATTAATTTAAAAAATAATAATCAAGATATTTTGTCATTATTGTTATAGTGCATTAAAATATTAAAATAATAATTATAAATTAGGGGTATTTTCTTGTTAATACTTTAGGAAGTTAAATAAAAATATTTTATGTCCATCTCAAATTTTATATATTATTAAAAGTAAAATTTTATAAATAAATTAGTTTGGTTTCTAGAAAAATAAATTATATAGTTTCTCCAACTTATATATATAGAGAGAGAGACAGCTTATTATGAAATTCTAATAAAATTTTATTAAAAAATATTATATTATATATATATATCCCAAAAACTATTTTTTTAGAAATATTTTAACTAATAATAAATAAATATAATGTTTAAATTTATTTAATTATCTTGGAAAAAAGAATAAATATAATGTGTAAGTTTATTTAATTATATTGGAAAAATGATGGCAATTTAATATTTTAAATTATTATTTTTAGAAAGAATTATGATATTTTAATTAATAGTTTTTAAACCATTAAGCAAAAGGCTTGATTTTTTGGGCTTCGCTAGAAGCTTTTTGATAGATAAATTACACAAACTCCAGTGACCAGTTGATCTCCTATTTACTCCAGGGACCAATTAGTACTGAGGGCGTTGTACATAAAATTTTTCCACAAAAAATACAGAATAGATGTTCAATTAAGGTAATTTTATCTAATAAAAACTATATACTATAACAATAGTTTTTCATAAGGTTTAAATAGTTATGTTATTGTGAATCTTCTCTCAAAAATCTTCCTGAAAAAAGTCATTTTCTGCGAGTATTTTTTTTAGTCATTGTTATTTTCTATCTCTTTTAGATAGAAGTCTCTCTGTTTCTAAATAATTAGTTTATTTATTTTAGTTGTTTCTTTATTTTATCCTTTATAGAGATTTAGAGAAGATCTTTTATTTATCTTCTCTTTAAATTGTGTTTTATTTATATTTCTTTGAATTGTGTTTTATTTATATGCAGTATTTTTTATTTTTCAACGATGACTCCTTTTGGCTTAATTCAAAACTAGCGATGGCGGTGGCTTATAGAAAAAAAATCGAAAGACTCAAATAAATTGTCAAAAAATACACTCTTTTCACCTTCGTATACGTTTCTCTCGATATGTGGTGGGCTACTTAATTCTAGTGCTAGATATATTGTTTTTACTCTTGATTGTCTACCAATTCATTTGGTGGCAGTGGGAGTGGATTCCCGCGAGTTTGGATATATGATCTTCTTGTTATCCATGTTGAGGCTTATGGTTTTTTTTTTTTCTCTCATTGTGCTTCAATGTATGTTTTTAGCCATTCGAATCAAGTTTTGAATTCTAAATTTTAGACTTAAATATAGATTTTACCTATTTGGAGCTTAGAACTTTGTGAATCTGAATCTATAAAGTGAGTTATACATGTCTTAGGCTAAGTCTTATTCATGAAATGCAATGCCTTATTACTTTTGAAAAAAAAAATTTTGATAATTTATATTTTAACTTTTGAATTTTAACCTAATTAATAAATCGATTCTTGTATTTTTAAAATCGAATACTTAAATCTCTATATAATTAATCTATTCAAATCGAAGAACTTTCCGTTCATAATTTTGTTAGTTACCAGTGAAAAAGAGAATAAACATTTCAAATACCTAAAATACCCTAATAAACACTTAAATCCTTTTTAATATAAGTAAAAATTTTATATTATGTCAACTATACTTTGATTTCTAAATTTTAATATAATTGACGGATCAAACATTATATTTTTAAAATTAAATCCTTAAATTTATTTATATTTAATTCGTTTAAAATTGTAGTTTTTCATCCATCATTAGACATTAGTTCAAAACTAATGAATGGTCAAATTTATTCTAAAATATAATTTCTTTCATTTGAAATTATAAGTATTAAAGTATTTTAATTAATAGAAATTGAAAAATAAATGTGTTAAGAAATTAGTTAGATAAGATATTATAGGCAAAAGTTAATAGAGATTTAAGTGTTCTTTCAAATAAAAAATAAATGATTAAAATATTTAAATTATAATAAATTCTCTTGATTGATCATAGAAAAATTTAATTGTACAATTTTAAAAATATAGAAATCGATCCATTAATTATATTATTTATCCATTTAAAAAAAGTAACAAAGACATTTCTATACTTTTAACTACGAAAATGAATGGAAAGATTTTTAATTTGAACAGACTAAATTTAAATATTTAATTTTAAAATACAGAAATTAATCTGTTAAAATTTAAAAATTAAAATATAATTTATTTTTTTTATAATTATCTTTGAAGTCAAAATTTGCCAATTCTATATGCGAAATAAGTATTAATAAATTATTTTTATTATTTCGCCACTGGTAAGTGATTCGCTTTAAAAAAAATAATAATCTCTTTTATTTTTACTCAAGTTTCAAATAAATTCAATTTAAAATTTTGAATCCATTAAATTCTTGTATGTTTTTTAAGGGCTAAATAGGTTCTAATTTAATATAATATTATTTTTTAATAATAATATTTTTAATAATAAAATATTATTTTTATAATTTAAAACATCAAAAATATAATATTTTAATTTTCATAAAAAAATTTTAAAAAATATAAATATAATAAATAATTTTTAAAATTACAAAAATAAATATTATCATATAAAATTGCTATAACTGATATAAAGAGAAATAAAATAACTGACCAAATAATATTCAGAATAATTTTATTACAATAAAAAAATTATATATAAATCGGATTCCTGTAAACTCAAAAAACATAATTTCACATGAAAATTTAACTAACTGAAATTCAATATATTTACTAAAATTTAGAAATAAGTTAAACAGTAAAATAAAATAGACTATCTCATCACAACTCAAAACTGTAAAAGTCTGATCCATTTGCTCTTCATTGTCCTCGTGGTTTTAAAGGGTGAGGAAGAGAATAATTTCTGAAAGAGTATCTGGAAATTGGCAAGTAGTATGAGATTTCAGGGGTCCATATTGATGGGGCGTGGTCCCAGAGGAGGCCACATAATATAGACCATACAAGACACAGCCCCATGTCCATGTGCATCCCAATATAGATTTCGACATTTTTCTGTGGTCTTTGAAAGCAACTTCTGTATCTAATGAATTACCTTCACCTACTCAATAACCTAACCTTGTACATCCATTCCTCTGCAGCCAAACACTGAACATAACTCTTAAGTAAATGTTTCTAATTGCAAACTCCCACACTTTGACAATATACAGTGGTAGTGTTTAGCGGTAGTATTTAGATTATTTTTGTTATTTATTTTTTAATAACTATTTATTTATATTTAAATATTTAGTATTTGGTAATAATTAATTATATTTTTTTTAATATTTATACTATTTTTTTTAGTTAATATTCTGTTCTAGACATTAAAGTAAAATGGCTAACAAGTAATCTAGAGTTCCTACAATTTGGTGTCGGTGATGTGCCAGAGGTAACTGGGCCACAGAGTAGCAATTCAGACAAACTTTGAATGAAACGTCGACATCAACTTGGTAGTTGGCACTAGAGTTCCTATAATTTGGTGTCGGTGATGACTTAAAAAAGCTAAATGATCATAAAATAGCAACTTGGAGAAACAAGAAAAGAAAACCTTCAGGATTTGGACAAGACATGACTGATTTGAGATTCAGATCCAGAGAAGATTTCTTCTTTGCAACATTATTGACAAACTGACTGCTTTTGAATAAACATGTCCAGAGTGATCACAGTCAAATATGGCACCAAGGGGAAGTTCTGTCAATCCTCCCTTAAAAATGTAACTAAAATCCCTGTTCTATGATGTAATGACCATTTTTTTTTCTTACAAAAGAATGAAGCAAAAACGAAAGAATGAAAAAACAAAGAAAACCATACAAATAATCAAGACCATCAATATTATGTAATCTTTTTCTGTATCCCAACTGCAGTCATTCTTCTGTCTACTTGAAACTCAGTTTCTTCTCACATTTTGGGGGCAGAATCGTGTATTGGTGTTCTGGAGGAAGGAGGCCGGTGGAGAAAAGGAAGCACTCTCAGCCCACTGATAAGCTCCTCCCCATATAAGTTCCTGCTCCGCGATATTCATATTTGGTGTGCGGCGTGTTGCCTTCATCAACATCAGCTGTATAGGCTCTACAATCCATCATATATATCCTTCACTGGACCTGTTCCCCTATCAAATCAAAACCAACCAGCAGGAATGAGATTCCTTGAAACAGCAAGAAGTAGAAATGGATCCCTTGAGCAGACAGGAGACTCCTTGCTGAAGCTGCTAATAGAAGAAAAGCCAGTGCCAACTCCTTTGTATAGATCCTGTTATGCTTCTTTTTTCGTGCTTTTTGCTCCTGCTGAATATCTGCTTTCATCTCTACAAGATTTGGCACTGAAGCCACTCTTTGATTATTTGGCTCCTTTGCGGCCAAGGAGACAAGATCACCCTCAGATGACCGACCAGACTTCTTAGTAACAACCCACTCATAAGCGCTTCCTAGCTGGAATAGACCCGATATCATGGCATTGAACTTGGTAACTGACATAGTGTTCTCAAATAGAAGGTACGGGACAATGAAGGGGAAGGATTTCGGAGCTGGGAGGATATTAAGAAATGACATGGTGGCTGGAACGTAACAGACAATCCATGCTGGTAGCTCAGCCTCTGGTATGAACATTGTCATCGGCAAAATTATGCAGAATAGGGTGAAAGAATAAAAGGGTAGGATCAGCTTTCTGAGTAGAAAGAAGAGAAAGATCATATTGAACTTCTTCCATATGCTAATCTGCAAGAATCATGTAGTACCAGAATCACCAATTGGAGCCAATAGAATTCAGGAATTCAACAATCACAGATAAAATAGAAGCTCTTGAATTATATACCTTTGATCGTATAATGTCTGGCAAACAGAGCCTAAACAACTGCATAGGTCCAGAATGCCATCTGTGCTGTTGCTTTCTATACGCCTCGTATGATTCCGGCAACTCACACTGGCACTGAACATATGAAGGAAATAGCTATTATTATATAAAATCATCAACTACTACTATAATGATTAAAACAATCACTGTGATAAATTAAAACTGAAGAACGATTGTCTATTATACCTCAACATCATTTAGGAAAATGAATTTCCAGCCATGAAGATGAGCACGAACAGCAATATCCATATCCTCAACAGTAGTTCTCTCTAGCCACCCACCAGCATCCTCTAGAGCCTTTATCCTCCACACACCAGCCGTCCCATTGAACCCAAAGAAGTTAATGAAGACACCATTCACCTGCTGCTCTACTTCGAAATGAAATGCTAAGTTAATATTCTGCAACCTTGTTAACAAATTCTCCTCTCTGTTCACAAATGACCATCTTGCTTGAACAAGAGCCAACTCTTCGTTATCCTGTAGTTCCATCATACACAAATGCCACATTCAACTCCAACCCTTGCATTTCTTTTTACTATTACGCTCATATACTTAACAAAAACACTAAACAAACTGGTGTTTCAATAAATATAGTTCCTAGTCCAAGCAATAACAATGAATCACATTGAAATACCTTAAAATGAGGGACTGTTCTTTTAAGAAAGTCGGGTGCAGGCTGGAAATCAGCGTCGAAAATGGCAACAAATTCATAGTCTTTGACATAGCTGCAATTCATTGCAGACTTGAGATTACCAGCTTTATACCCTTGTCTGACTACTCGATGTCTATACACAATGTGCGCACCCTCTTGCTGCCATTTGTTTACCTCTTCTTTAATCAACAATTGTGTGGTTGGATCGTCAGAATCATCAAGAACTTGAACTAGAATCTTGGATTTCGGCCAGTCTAAATTACACGCAGCAGCAATTGATTGTTGATAAACCTTAAGTCACATTAAAAACAAAAGTCAAGAACAGTTAAAACTTCAAAGAAAATCAAGTAGCCAGCTAGAAATTCAAGCCAAGCTTAAAATGAACAGTGACCCAGTAGATGAAAATTGAAGTTCAAAATGTGAATATGAGTTTTACCTCTTTCTCGTTGCACATAGGGATCTGGACGAGAACCATAGGGAAGAAGCCATCTTCGCCGGATTCAAGATCGGCAATTGCGTCTTGTTTGGGAATGGGTTTTATCTTCTTAAATCGGATCCAGAAACAGCCCAAACAGAGAACTAGCCTATCCAAACTCTGGACAAGGAAGAGCACAATACACACATTGGCGAGGAATTGCAATGGAGGAGCAAGGTACTCCACACGAATCAATACCCAACGAGAATACAAGGAATCGAAAATGTCCTTAAACCCAAATGGAGTCGCTAATAGATACTGCAATTGGAGATGTGGAGAACCAAAATGCCAGCCCTTAAAATAGGCGGCCATCTCGAACCCTAAGAGTAAAACTGAGAGCCACAGAAACACCTTAATGCAGAAGTAGAACCGGCTTTTGACTGTCGGGTTCTCATTTTCCAGACCGACGTCCCCATCGACTTCAGGGTCGGTGTCGGTGCGGCCAGAGCGGAGACGACGCTTGATGACAGAGCCAATGGAGACCGTTGATGAGGCAATGGAGGTTAAATAACCAGCAGCCTTGTGGGCTTTAAGAAAAAGAACCCAGGTAAGCTGTCTGGCGTTCTTGTTACGAGACTTGTCTATGGGACGAGATGGCGAGTCGCCGATGAGGAAATCTTCGTCGGATGGACCCTCGAGCTCAACCATTGACCAGTTGGGGTTCTCCATTTTGACCACCACAGGTGTGCCTCTATGCCCCTCCTTAGCCCACCAATTGAACGAGAGTGCCATTGTCGTTAAATTTAGTCTTTTGGGTCTGATCTATAAAAATAAACCAGACTCAAACAAAAAGAAAAGCGAGTGAAAAACAACAAAACAAGCAATCAAACACTCCACCCACAAAAAACTCTTTCCTTCGTCTTCTTTTCTTTTCTTTTCTTTTCCTTTCCCCTCCTTCCTCTCAAGGCTGAAAGGCTATAACTTTGATACCATTGTTGCAAGAAACAGACAAACAAATGGAAGGGAAAAGAAGACGCGTGGAGGATGAAGCAGAAGCAACAAAGCAAAGCGTCTCTAAATCAAAGGTGACATAGGGGACAGGATTTATGCGACAGAGATCTGTTCCTCCAAGAGAGAGAGAGAGATGGGTTAAAGAAAACTGTAGCAACGACAGAGAGATGAGTCCAAAAACCTCTCATTCCATTACAGCTCGCAATACAGGAATGTAAACGAAGACGATGAGAAGTTGAAGAGATATAGAGAGGAATGCTGTAAAGAGAGATTTAACAGCTCAACACGTCTATTCTTGATATTTGATTAACATATTTTCAGACTTTATTTTTTAAAGAAATATACTTTCCCACAGATTTATGGAAACTTGTTTTTTCTGTCAAAAGATTTATGGAAACTAAAGCTCATGAGATTACAAAAATGGGTTTTACATTTCGTCTGATTACAAAAATGGAGAGATAACTCCTTTCAAATACAGCTGCATTTTCCTTTTTTTTTTTTCTAATTTTTCTTTCTGAAACAAAATATTTGTTAGAGACAGGCCAGTTACAAAAATACAATTCAATCTACGTTTTTAATAAAACGAAAATTATAAAAAATTATTATTCAGCCCCCCCCTAATATAGAGCGGGTGAGCATTCGGTCGGTTCGGTTCAAAACCGAACCGAACCGAATAAACCGAAAACCGAAATTTTAGTGTTTATGAAAATCGAATCGAACCGATTTTGGTCAGAAACCGAATCGAACCGAACCGGTCTGATTCGGTTCGCTTCGGTTCGGTTTAATCGGTTTCAATTTTTAATAATTATTTTATTTTTTACACTTTATTTTTAATACTTTAAAATTTAATTAAAATATTTTTATTTTAATATGATTTAATTCCTCCATATTATTGAAAAAATATATTATTATCACTAATCGATTCGGTTCGGTTTTTTTAATTTTTTTCTGATCAAAATTGAATCGAACCGAAATAATCAAAATTTTTAAAATTAAAAACCGAACCGAATCGAAATATATAAAAAATCGAATCAAATTTTCAAATCGATTCGGTTCGATCGGTTTTTTTAGTTTGAACCGAATACTGCGTTTTGCAAAATATTTTAGGATGTACTTAATAAATTTATGAAAATTTAATCTTTAAATATTTATTATTTAATATATAAAAAATCATTATTATTTAATTTTTTAATTTTAAAAATATTTTAATAAATTTTTAAAAATTAAAAAAACAACTTATAAAATTTTTTCATAAATTTTAAACTAATCATTAATCGGCCACAAAATAAATTTATTATATCAATAAAATATTTTTTATTAAATTAATCATTAAAAATTATAATGTTAATATTAAAATTGTAGAACTTAAATTATTAAAAATAATTTTAGGAAATATATTATAAATACGTTATTATTGTTAAGAATATTGTTTAGATAATAAATGGAGGGGTTGGGTCCGTTTGGGTTGGTTCAGGAAGGTTTTAACCGGAAACAACGATCACCGATCCCCGTGTTACTAGTGTTGAGAGCCGTTAATTATCTCTCAATTATAAAACGGCGCGTTTTATCATGCGCTGGGAGGGGAGCGTTGTTGTTACGCGATTAGAAGTATTAAATTCAATTTTGATAGAAAAACAAAAACAAAAACTTAAATCTTATGAAAAATTAATAAATTTATTAAATTAAAATTTTATTTAAGAGAAAAATAATTTCTTAATAATTAATTTTTATAATTTTTACTTTAAAAACAGTAGTTATGGATTGAATATCTAAAATTATTTTAATTAAAAATAGTAGTTTTTTATTATTTTATAGTTAATTATCAAAAAAATTATAATAAATAGATTAATAATTAGCTCCTTAATTTTAGCTATATAAACTTTAAACTGTAAAAAAAAAAATTGAAATACAAGTACTACCTAAAAAAATTAGAATTTTAGGTAATGCTTCACAATATTTATTAAAATAAATTAATATATTATTTATAAATATTAATTAATTAATTAAAAATAAAGGAGGTATAAGAGGGAGAAAGAATAGATAGGTTGATTGGAGTGATTCCTTTTGAAATAAAATTAGAATTGAATAATTTTATTTTTAGGATAATATTTTCCTTAAAATACCGATCTGATTTTTTTTATTTGTTGTAGCTTTCTTTATTTTAATTATTCCTTGCTTGATTTAAATTATTCTTGCCATGTTCAATAACATTTAAATTTTTTATATATGTTTAAAATATTAAATCACTTATTAATTTATATTTTAAAGCTCAATAAATTAATTCAATTAATTAAATTTTATGTTAAAAATAATTATTAATTTATTTTTTAAAACAAAACTACTTATTGTATTAATAAGAGATATATCATCTCAAACCGATTATATCTGATAAATTATATGATCAAAGTATGAGCAGTTAGAGTAGATGAATCAATCTATTACAATCATTTAAAATCAAATCTCCATATAAGATAATTTGCAAAAAATCTCCTTACGTGTCTGTCTAAATCCCTGCATAAAATAATTTGATAAACATACTCCTCATTCTTTCTTATCTTTCAAGCATAAATCATTAAAGTCTCCCAAACAAAATCACAGAAAAGAACTTCTATGAGATAAAACTCGAATAAAGTTTCAAAACTGATATCGTCGTTGTAATTTTAGAAACTCATAATAATTAGTAAACTTCCATTGACCATTACCTTCTAAAACAACTGAATTAATAAAATTTAAATAAAAGTCAACCACAGAAACAGACTCATGACTATTTCATATTAACAAAATGTTTTCTTTCAATCATTATCTATTAACTGAGAAACAACAATCAAAATATAAAAAATTATAAAAAAATTCTATATGAAAATTAAAAACTTTTGTTTCCATAAAAAATAAAATGTCCAACTTGTAACTATAAATCAAATATTTCAATACAATAATTGTTCGATAATTGCCGTAATAAATCTGTCAAAAAGATATGCATATTCTAAAAATTGATTGGATAGTATAATTGTTCGATGATTGCCGCATAAATCTCAACATTTTCTTCATTGATAGTCAATTGAGGCATATCATCTTTCATGCAAAAGAGAAAAGAAAAAATTAAATTTAAAAAAGATAAAAAGGTGAGAGTATCGAGTTAAACAGATAAAAATTAAATATTATAATAGTCATTTAAACTAAAAAATAATCATTAATTAAAAATCTAAAATATAGTGTCTAATAATTTAATACGATTAATTGCTTATATTTAAGTATTTAACGCGATTTCTTCAGCTTATTTTTAATAATAAATACCCTGATAAAAATTCTTTTAATAATCTTTAATAATTTTATATTCTATTTCATCTTTCTTTTTTTTATTAAAATTATTTTATTAAATAACAGTTAAAATTTTTTTTATCTTAAACGAATAAAATGCTTTTTAATAATTATTTTATTGAGTGAATAAAAGATCAAGGGTCTTAATCTATGATTGATGTCTAGAGAGAGAATATAACAACTGGACTGATTTTAATAATTTAAAACTTCATTAATCATGACTCTAATTAAATTAATATATGCAAAGATGAGTGTGTTTAGTGACCCACATGAAGACATCTCCGATACAAATGCCGACATTTTTCCTTTTCTGTGGAATCTTAAGCTTCTCTCCTCTTTTTAAATGGTAATTTATATATTAATTATTAATATATTCTTTTTTAATATATATTAAAAGTAAAATTTATTAATTTTAAGAATAATTTAATAATATTTAAGTTACTTAAATTTTCATACAATTTTTTTTTTTTTTAAATAGGGGTTAGGGGAATCGAATCTTAGACCTTTCAAGACAAAAACATGCACTTTCCACCAGACTAAGCCTTAGAGTTCATTTTCATACAATTTTTATTAGTTTAGTTATATATATATATATTTATGAATTATATACACTATAATAAAAATAAATTTAAAATTATTATTATTATTTTATATACTTAAATTGTGAACTTAAATAAAAGGAAAAAGTTAATTGATGTAATGAGTAATTAATGATGACGTAGTGTGATTAATTTGCTTTAAAAACTTAACCTTTCCTTTGATTATTTTGAGGGATCTCTCCATGACCAAATCATAGATTGAATACAGATGCACCTCTTCCTCTTGGGTCTTGATTACTGCTTTTTAATGTTTTTGCTTTCTTCTGCACCAATTGTCCTTCAGCCTCTCTTGCTTATCACTTCAAAAAATTAATATTCTCCAAATTCACTTACTAGCTAACCCATTTATTTATTTAAAAGGAAGTTCCATTGCATTCATCTATAAATCAATATTTTTTATTATTAAATTAATTAAATTTTCTTTTCTATTTATATTTCTAATACCCAACAAATCCTTTGCTTGAGAGTTCATTTGGCAGCCTTGAGGTTGAAGTAATGCATGAATTATGTTCCAATCTTCCAATCAAAGACAAATTCACCTTCATTTTTTTTAATTACTTTTTTATAGATTAGAACAAAAGAAAAGGCAGATTTTGTTTTTTTCTTGACTTTCTACTTCTTAATATTCTTAAGTGAGAATAATATACGAATCATTCTAGCTATGAAAAATTTTGTATTTATGAAAAATTATGACATAGAAAAATTGCTAATTTTGCATTATTTAATAAGTTAATTTTTTTTAAATAATTAAAAAAAACAAAATATTTAGATATCTAACCATTTAAATTGAGATTGTTATAATTAGATTGGATTAAAATATAAATAATCTCATAAAAGTAAGTTTATACAGTAATAATAAATTATTATCTTATATACTTTAATTAATAATATGAAATTCATTACATTTATTTTCACCTTTAAACATAAAATAATAATTTATTTATCATATATAATAATAATAATAGACTTTAATAAAAATTTTATTTTATATTTAATAAAATTATAATTTATGGCATATGTGTGCTAATACCATATATAGCTTACTAATATTATTAATAAAAATGTATTTTAGATGATAATTTTTATATATTTAAATTGTAATTATAAATAAATAATAACAGTTAAAACGATATATATATTTTTATTGTTATAATATAAAATAACTAAAAATATTAATAAAAATCAACCATTTATTAAAAGTATTATTAAATATAGTAAAACATTTAAAATTTTCTTATACAATAATTTAAAATTATTGCCAAACTATTATCTTACTATTATTAACACAATAATTTTCACAACTATTATATAAATTAAAATATTTCACCGCAACTAAAAAATAATACTAAAATTATAATATTTTAAAATATAATATAAAAAAATTTAAAATTTTCTTATTAACAATTTTAAATTAGTGACAAAGTATTGCGAAAGAAAAAATTTGCAGGATTAATTTTGAAAAAAGTTATTAAAAATGTTAATGTTAATTATTTGTCCCAACTTTCTTCCTATATTTTTCTAAAGAGTTTTTTTTTTTTTTTTAACAATTAAATCCTAACAACTCTAGGTTAAAAAAACACAGGGAGAGAGAGAGATTCTCAACGCGTAATCACGTAGGTGCCGTGCCTTGAAACAATTTTAAATATAAATGTAAAATAGTGTAAATATTTAACAAAATAAAAATACAATAATCCATGAGAAAAAAGAATATAATAATTGAGTGGTAAAATAATTTTTAGGCTTATATAAATTACAAAATAAAAATTAAGCGTCGGTGCCGTGCCTTGAAACAATTTCCAAATATAGAAAGACAAAAGCACTCTAACCAAATTCTCTGCAATTCTTCAACGCAATCATTGGCGTCACAACCGGGTCCTTTTGCTCTTGAATTTCTTTTTTCCAAACAGCTGCATATTGTATTGTATTTTATTTTGTAATTTCAAATATATTTTTTTCTAATTTTTTCAACCATTATTATTATTATTATTTTTTTTTTTTTAATAGGGATTGGAGAAATTCAACCTTAGACCTCTCATGTCTATCAAGATACACTTTCCACCAGGTTAAATCTCGGAGTGTTATTATTATTATTATTATTATTATTATTATTATTATTATTATTATTCAATAATAAGTTAAGAATTAAATTAATTTTAATAAACTTAATTATTATTATTATTATTATTATTATATTATTTTCTATTTTTTTTAACATACTAATACTATTATATTATATTATATTTATATTTTATTTATTTCATTTATAAAAATAATTTATATAAAAATATTATATTTTTTAATTATTTAATTTCTTTCAACTATTTAATTTCTCTCTGACACTGAATATAATTTTTATTATTACAAACTTTATTTTTATAGGAAGGCTAGTGGTTTGCGGATGTAATTGTTCAAATTCGTTCAAATTTTATTCAATCCATATGGGTAGGTCTGAACTGATTGAAGGCGATCCATTCATCGCACTTCATACCTGTATCAAGTTAACCTAATTTCTTTGTTTGAATCACAGTAGACTCAATTGTCTAGAGTCTAATAATCATTAATTATTGTGTTCACGTATATTTAAATTTACTCATATAAATTGGATTAAAATCTCATTACAAAATATGTAAAAGGTTTATAAAAGACAAGGTCTTAGCTCCGAATTTTTTAGACATGATTTATTCAAATTTAAGTAAACTCACTTTTACTAAAATCTGATCATATATTTTCTTTATTTTAATTTAAAATTATTTTTTATTTAATTTTTAATTTAAAATTGTAATAACTTTAGTTAAATTCTAGGCATGTAAGATGAGTAGATGACATTTTTTTTCCCTTGAATAAAGACGGATAAGCTGACGCTCGACAGCTTGAGCCATAAATCAGAAGTTCTGAAGTTCATGAACCTTTCTTTTCTTTTTTTTTTTTTTTTTTTTTTTTCAATTTTAAGCTTAAGATGCACGGGTTCATGAATTTGATTGCTGCGAGCCGGCAAGAAAAAGGAAAAAGACCAGACGCAACTATATTTAGTATAAGCAGCATTCATTTAAACGAAAATAGCTGAATAAGTTGAATTAATTTAAAATTTTAATTTGATTTTATATTATTTTTAATTTAATTTGATTTCATTTAATTAAAAAAATTAATAAATTTATATTAAATTGATTAATTAATAATATTGATTAATTAATAATATATGAAGATCACATATTGATTAAAATTAAATTTCCAATTCACGTTAATACTTGCTGATTGTGATGTTAAGAAGTATTTCAAGATATAAAATATGTTTCATATAAATATAAAATTAATTGGTTGGAGTTCATCCACATGTACGTTTGAAATTATATTTCCTACACCTCTGTACATAGGCTTCGGCAAGATGATGAGTTCCTGCATGGGGGGCTAGGCTTTTTAGTCTGTGGACTTTTAAAGATTTTATTCCTTGGATTAATTGGGCTAAGGTCTGTCTCATTTATAAGGGTTGGGTTATGATGTTTTTTTTTGTACAAAATTTAAAAAAAAAAAAAAAAAAAAAAAAAAAAAAAAAAAACATCAAACGCTTTTTCTCCATTTTAAAATTTATTTTTAAATCTATTTCTTTTGGGTGCGGTGAAATTGAAAACATATTAAATTTAAAATTATTAAAAAATTATTCCTCTTTGCAATACAGCTTAATAAGTAACAACTACGTGCAAATATAAACAATTTATTGACATACTTATATTAGTGGAGTATATATTAAATAAATTTTAATGAATATAAATTATTTAAACAATCGATTTCATTTAAAAAAAATATTATTTATTATGATCACTAACGATGTTCTGACATTCCGACAATAGGGTTTACAGTATGATTGTAAGCTTAGACGGAGAGGAACACGTTTCTCCCGTACAGTGCCACCTGTCTTTGTTACTTAGTTTCGTATGTGTGGACGCATCAGAATCTCTCTCCACGCCAGGCGACCATTTAATTTCCCCCGGCGCGCATGCGGGCAGGGTTGCGAAGTGACTAGACCTGCCTAGCCTATCTCCTGCCACGACACAGGGCTGAGTTCCCAAAGAATGGGCCGCGTGCGTGTCTAGTCCAGCCTATTTTATACCTTCGGATCGAGACGCTCCGCGTGGGCTGGTTTGTTCATGAAAAAGGTTTGATGGGTTTTGGGTATGAGCCTTCCCTTAAGGCCTGACCTTGCCCCCAGGGGCAAGAAGCCCGGCGGTCATCAATTACCCCTAACCTCCTCAGTAGTTATTACATGAGTATGAGGGGGTAAATCCCTACAACCCATTATGACCGCACGGCCCGAGAATGGCTACCCTCAAAACGTCTTTTCTTTACCTTTACTGTTTTCAAATTCAAAAATCTCAAATCTTCACCAAACTCTTCTTCTCTTTCTGCTCTCTATGTGCTTCATCCCATTCGCTTTCCTGCAAAACTGTTTTTGAGGTACGTCTCTTACTCTATAATGGATAGTCTTAGGCTTTCCGACATCATGAATCTGGAGTCTAATGGCACTCCTTCCTCTCTTGCGACTTTCTTTTCTCGGGAGTACCTGGATACCCCTCTCTTCTGTATTAGGGCTTTTCGTCGCAATGAGAGGATTATTGTAACAGCCCGGAAACCGGTACCCTCTTTGTAACGGCCCAAACTGCTCGGCACTAGGATCCAGATCGACTTAAGGTCGCCTAGACCCGTAGTAAGCCTATCCTGAACTCTGTGTACCTGTTAAAATCCCATACATGATCCGACTGGACTATTACTTTTTAAAACTTGTCTTGAAAACTACCAGACTTAACCTTTAAAACACTGTACTATAGGTCCAATCATATGAACCAAAGGCTCAGACATACTAATCTGAACTAGCCCTCAGGACAAATACACCAGTGACACGTTACCAAGTAACCTCCATGCACTATGCGCACAGCAGCACAGAACCCACTCTGTAAGGGTCAGCATATCATAAGTTAACTTGGCTACCATAGAGTCACAGGAATCAAACCTGGTCTTCTCTATTGGCCTCACTATGGATCACAGGAATCAAACCTGGTCTTTCCTCCGCACTGGTCTTGGGTCAAAGGAAGTAATCCCTGTCTTCCCTCACAGTTATAATTCACTGGGTTTTCGAAAGACAACATGTATTAAGCCTGGTTTGACTCCCTTCGCATCAAGCAACTGTAAAACAGGATACATGCATACACTAGGGATTCACATACACTGACAATAGGCAAAAGCACATTCTAATACATTTATACCTTAACTGACTACCTATTACATCACTTTACATATATCCTTTTACATACATCATGTCCACACTATGCTATAAACAAACATACTGAAGCCAACACTCTGATACTTCTGACTTCCCAGCTAACCCTGTACCTGCAAAACTGGGATTAAGGGAAAGGGATGAGCTTCTAAAGCCCAGTGAGTAGAAACACTGAAAACAGTTCATTCATACGCACTATATATGAAAATGCATCACAACACAAATATCTTGGATTAGACATGACCCCAAAACTCCCTCGACGGGCTATTGAAGTCGCCTTGGTCCAATCCCCACGAAGGTAGACATGACTCCAAAAATACCCTCTGTCAATACTGGCCCCCCAAAGGAGCTACACAGGGCATTCCAACAAGTAATTGCCCAACTGACCTGACACAATGACAGGAGCCGAAGCTTAGGCTATTGGAGTCGCCTGGGTCCACCTGATCTCTGATCACATAATATGCAATGCTTCACATTCGTGATTCTAATGCAATCACCCTAATACATATCATAGCATTCATGATGCATGAACTATGCTAAAGCATTATGTTTCTTTAATAAAAGATTAAGTTTAGTTCTACTCACCTCTGCTCCTCTAGCAGAAACTGTACTGACTCTGCAACTGCTAATCCTAACGACCTCCCTGAACTGTCGGGTCCAATCCTACACAAATGGACTCGAATGAGGTGTCAAACATACTCTTATCAACTCTTAAACAACTCCCTAAACCAACCCCTAAAAGCCCTTAGAAGAACCACACAAAGCATGCAAAAGAAGGCTGGACAGGACACTTTCGGCGGCAGGTTCGGCGGCCGAATGTCCTCTCCAGAGACGAAACTCGCCTACTTTCGGCGGCCGAATCTCCTCTTTCGGCGGCCGAAGCCTTCGGGGGTAAGCTTCGGGGCCACACCATACTCCAGAGACGAAAGTCTCCAACCTTCGGCGGCACCTTCGGCGGCCGAACCTCCCCTCCAGAGACGAAAGTCCAATCCTTCGGGGGCAGGTTGAGGCAGCCGAAACCACCTCCTTACCACCTTCGGCGGCCGAACCCTCTTTCGGCGGCCGAAGCTGGGTTCTCCAGTTAGGCAGAACCTCGCTCACCTCATACTCAACTTCCCCTAAACCTCACTCAACATGCATCTCAACACACATAACAAGCATATACTCAAATATATGCACAAAGGGGTCCAAAACTATCTAAAAACCCCAACAAACAACACCCATAACACAGCAACATACTCATGCATAAAAACCCTCAAAAACCTCCTTTTACACCTCACCATGCAACTCTTCCCTTTTCCTCCATAAAACTTGCTGAAAACACTATAAAACATAAGGATCAACACTTACCTCTTGGCTGGTGTGATCCTAGCTTCAAAACATGGAGAAACCAAGCTCCTCAAGCTTCAAGCTCCACAACTTCCTCTTTGTACTCAAAACCTTCAAAACCAAGTGAAAACTCATAAAAACTTTGAAAGCTTTGAGGCAACAGCATAAAAACATCCAAGGAGACCCTAAACCCCACCTTGCCCACAAAGAGAGCTTCCAGCACCCTCCATGGCTAGTCAACGGGGCTTAAATAGGTGGCCAACCGCCCTTCTTTCGGCTGCCGAAACTGCATGCAAAACCATGCAACGTTCGGCGGCCTAACGTGAAGTTTCGGAAGCCGAACCTATAGCACTTTCGGCGGCCGAACATGACCTTCGGCGGCCGAAC
Organism: Manihot esculenta; assembly: GCF_001659605.2. Taxonomy (NCBI): domain Eukaryota; kingdom Viridiplantae; phylum Streptophyta; class Magnoliopsida; order Malpighiales; family Euphorbiaceae; genus Manihot; species Manihot esculenta. The sequence continues at coordinate 30,281,764 of NC_035165.2, read as the reverse complement.
CTGCATTCTGCCTCCTTGGTCTTTTCTCTTGATCAAAACCATAAAACACTTAAAACATAACCTTGCTAAAACCTTGTAAAACCTTTAGTGTCCCGTGCAATGTCCCGCAAAACGAATCCGACATCCGAGATTCCACCTGACGGTAGGATTTCCGATGCCTGAACGAGCCGGGTATTACAATTATTCTTCCCGATCCTCCTCCCTCTAGTTTAATTGACCCCCAGAGGTATCTTAGCTTAGTTTTCTTTGTCAAGCAACGTGAGTTTGGCTTGAACTTCCCTTTTTTCTCTTTTTTGTTGAGGTCTTTTGCTACTTTGGGATAACTCCCTGTATGCTTGCACCCAACTCAATCCTCTTCATGTGCTCCTTTGAGTCCGTTAGTCTATGCTGGGGTTTCTCCCTCACGGCTACCCTATTCTCTACTTTCTTCGGCCTGGTCCGGGCTAGCTAGGGCTTTTATTATTTTGCCTCCCGAGAAGGATTGTCTATCTTTTCGGGGCATAAGGACTCCATCAAGGGTTGGGCAGAGGGTTTTGCCGCTGTAGAGCTGAAGGAGGACCCCAGGGTGTCGTGGCAAATAGATCTCCCCTTGAGGGATGTGCCCCCGGGTTGCAACGACCTTCCTCAGTTGACCCTTTTTGAACAGATTTACCTTCTCAGACTAACCTCTTTTAATCGAAAGTATAATGTCGAGAAGTGCATGTTTATGTCCAGTCTTGTTAATCGAAAGTATAATGTCAGACCTTCCTCAGTCGCTCCTACTGCTAAGGACGCCTCCAAGGGAGGGGCTGAGGTCGTTCCTCCTGCCCCTCGCCCTAAAAAGGCCGCTGCCAGTGGTGGTATCACCCTCAAGGAAACTGCTGGTAAGCAAGCTCCACCTATAGAGGTCCCTCCTGCGGGTCCTGCCCTCAAGAGGGCTCGTGTCACTAAGCAGCTTGCAGCTACTCTCCCTCCTGCTGAGAAAAGGAAGCAGTCCATGGAGCCATTGTCCTCTACTCCTGACAACGAGCTCCTCAATGCTACTGAGATCACTCCTAGATTTGCGGCGACCTTTGTTGCCGAGCTGCTACGGGAGAAGATGTTTGGTGGGATTTCTGATGTTTCGGACCCACGCCTCATTGCTTTCACCAGCCATCTGGCTTGCTCCACTCAGCAGCAGGTGGCCTTTCGCTCACGATCTCTGGAGGAGTTGGGAGATAGTCTCCAAGAGATGCTCCTCATGTTGAGTTACTTTGTCACTCTGAGTTATGCTTTGCTTTTGTTGTCTTCTGACTTCTTTTGTTGTTTCCTTCTACCAGGCGCTGGGTATTTATATAGAGATCGATGCTCGGGATCAATCCCTTCAGAGCTCGATGGACCAGAGAATCGAGGAAGCCTGCCGTGAGGAGAATCTCATGGCAACTGGAGATGTTTGTGGGCAACTTGTTGCAGTCCAGGGTCATCTTGGGGACCTCAGAACTCAATTGGCTTGGGCACAAAATGATGCCAACAAGGCTTCTGAGAGGGCTGCTATAGCAGAGTCTCGTCGTGATGAGGCTTTGGCGCATTTGTCTTCTATGGAGGATGCCTGTCGAGAGCGGGATGAGGCCGTAACTCAACGCAACAAGGCTTGGGGCCAATGCGAAGCGGCTAAAGTGGAGCGCGATAACGCCCAGGCCCGGTGTGAAGAGGTGATGGCCTAGAGGGATAAGGCCCTAGCTCGAATTGTCATCCTTGAGCAGGAGCTCAGCAAGCGTACCAAGGACATGAAAGGCCTGACCTTGGCAGCAGAGGAGTCACGGCTTCAACAACAACGACTCCGCCAAGAGGTTATGGTCCTGGAGGAGAGATGCTCTCCCTTGCTTGAGGACGCTAAGCTTGCTGAAGATAGGGTCCAATTGGCGTGTGAGGAGCGCCTGCAGGAGTATAAGGGCTCTGCTAAGCTGAAGGCTGAGGTTGATCAAGCTTGCGAGAAGCGATTACAGGAGTGCAAAAGTTCTTTTGAGTTGAAAGCTAAGATCGAGCAAGCCTGTGAGGATTGCCTGCGGGATTACAAGAACTCCTCTGAGCTGAAAGTCCAGGTCAAGCAGGCCTGTGAGGCGCGACTTGCGAAATATAAGGCTTCTGATGCAATGAAGGAAGAATTATGGAATAAGGCCTTCCGCATATTCGCTTCTGGATTCAACCAAGACTTGAAGGCAGCTAGGGATGCCCCCTCCACTCCATTAGCTCATCTCCGAGCTCCTGAAGTTGATTTTGATGGTGAGGAGGTGCGTTATGGAGAGGACGAGAACCCGTTGCCTAAATGTGCTCCTTCCCTGCCGACTGGACCTCAAGAAGAGAGTGCTGGGCCTCAAGAAAATGATGCTGGGTCCCTAGGAAATGATGTTGGACTGCTAGGAGAGGGCGTTGGACTCTCGAGGAGTGATGATGTAAATAATGTAAATGAGCCTTTGAGTAGTTTTATTCCTCCGGGCTCACCTCCTGTAACCTCGAATGAATAAAGATTGTTTTTCTTTTCTTTGCGCTTGTGTTGTATTTTTACTTTTTTTTTATTTCTCTATCTTTTTACTTTGATGCTTGAATGTATGCTGATTTTGAGATGTACGTCTGATGATGAGTGAGATTCCACCTTAGCCTGTGTTTCATTTACATTTAGATTATTTTTCTGCTTAAACTGCCTTATTGACTTTGTCAATCTGCTCAAATCTTTTAAGGATTATTCTATTTTCTCTAACTTGTGAAATTCCTCTAATTTAACTTAATAATAAAGGCCTTAAACCATATGTGCTCTTAAACATATTTCAACTCATTTAACTTTGCGTAATCAACGAATTAGGCTATCTCTTATGGGAATTTGCCAATTGAGTTGACCCGAGCTAAGAGCTCAACATTAAGTTGGACTTCTTAATCGCGAGTTTTCTCATTTTGGTAAGGGCATTCCCATTTTTTGGCTCACGATGTCTTCAATGTGGTGGGTTCAGACATATAATATTTAGAAATATAAGGTCAGGTCTTAAGAAAAGACCCAGGCCCAAAAGCCATCAACTAATAAGTAATGAGATTAGATGTAATTAATTTTATTAATAATTGCGATGTGGTTTGGCTAAATTAATTAAATATTATTTGTTGGATGCATAGGCCTAATTCAATCCTTTTACGCTCTTCTTGACTTAGTTTCTTTATAGATAGATGGAAGGCGTTAATAGAGCTGCATCGGGTCGGCGATGTCGTTTTTTAATTTCCTGTGCTTTCTAAAGTGTGGGTTTTGGGCCAAGTTATAGTTTTATAGTCTCTTGGTTGGGCTAGAAGTTATTTTTCTTTACACTTTGTTTGGAGGAAATTTTTCAAGATAATAAAAGGTTTGTGTTTGGCAGGGAATAAAAGTTTTTGGGGTAAAGTTTTTAAAACTTTTTAAATTTTTAAAAATTTTTAATTTTATTTATTAAATTAATGAGTTGAGAAGGTTTTCTTTCGAAAACAAAACCTTCAAATATTTAAAAAAAAATCTTATTTTCTTTTTAATTAATAAAAAATTATAAAAAAATTTACAGTATAAAATCATATTTTAAAAAATTTTATTTTTACTCTACCTTCTTTCAAATAGAGTGTTAAGTTGCTCTTTATATTTTATATTTTACTCTGTCTAAGTCTTGTTAAATGCAATAAATACATTGATTATTAAAAAAATTCCAAATATCAATAGGAAAAAAGATTGAAAATAAACATTTATTTGAAAATAAGACTTTGGAAGAAAGTGAGAATTATTATTTGTGGGTCTTTTATAAATAGAAGAAACGTACAAAAGAAGGATTCCTTATTGAATTAACATGAAGCGCTTCTGCACCACAAGAAATCCTTCAAACAATACAGCCCTCATGTCATGTTTTCTTTTCTTTTTTTTTTTTTTTTTTCAATATATCCAGTGAGCTTACCTTGTAAGGAATATTAGAATCTTGCCAATATCTTATATACCATCGGCCCCCCCCCAAAAAATTATTTTTTTTTAAATTCATTTTGAAAGTATAAGACATAAAGGAATGTAATATTTCAATAACTAAGACAACTCCAGGTCCACTACATCTCCTCCGACGAACAGATTGCAGATGTGTTGATGAAAGCAATCAGTCAAGCTACACATGAAGTGCTATGGGACGTTAGCGATCCACGTTCACTGATTGGTTTTAATAGGGAGATACGTCTCTTTTATTTCTTGCAAAATTTTTTCTATTATTGGATTGTGGGGCCACCCTGATATCGATTTTAGGTGGATTATAACGGTATCATTTTAGAATAATACAAGCTCATAATTAATAGCTAATTATAGTTGAAATATTTAAAATGTTTAATAAAATAAATTTTATTTTATATATACGTAATTTTATTATATAAATATTATATTTAATATATTTATTTTATAATATTTATATTAAGTTTGTAATTATAAATAGTTTATTAATATATTGAAATTTATATTAATATAAAAATTTAATAATTAATAAATAGTAAAAAGAGTAATATGGTGTAAATAAAATTTAAAATTTCGCTATCCTGTTGAGAAAAAACTCTAAAATTAAAATTAATAAATTAAAAGAGTAAACTGAATATTTTTATGATTTTGATAAAAATAAATATTTTTAATGAATTAATTTTAAATTAGCTTCTTATATTTTTTCTAAATTAGATTCAACGGTCTAATTTTTAATCGATTTAATGATTTGATTTTTTATTTAATTTTAATTTAAAAAAATTAAAATTTTAAATTTTAAATATCGAAATGATTGCTATTAAGTATTATCCACCTTATCCTATTTTTCTTTTGGCATAATACAACACTTTTGGTTTACAATTCTCTATTTGCAAATCCATCCATCACTACAATCTTCTGGTGATGAGAACACCATATAAACATTGCTTTTCCAATTATCAAGATTTCTACCTGTTGAACTTTGGTGTCATAAAAAAAAATATGCATTATAATTTATATACTTATAGAAAGAAAAACATTTGAATGAAAAAATGATTATATTTATTGTTCACCAGAAAATTAAAATTTACAAATGATAAAAAATAATTTCAGATGGTATTGGTCGTAAAAACTTAAAGTATAATCAATTTTTATTTTAAAATTTTATATGTGTTACTTTTTTTTCAATATATTATTTAATATTTAAAATCTATTAATTCAATTAATTTGGATTTACATATTTTTTTTTAGATTTTAAAAATATTTTGATAATCGCGTAGCTCTGATACCTGTACTACAGTCAAGTCCATATTGAAAGTAAAGTCATAGTCTATCCAAGTCTTATGTGCAAATCAAACTATTAGCACACAGTTTAAATTTCATTCAGACAGACCGGACTAAATAGAGATCAGGCATATGTAAAGGAGATCCAGCTCATTTGAAGTGATAAATTTACAAGACAATGGATTCTAAACATTCAGATCTTATTAGCATGACGCTGAAGGATATTAAATGTCCGCTTGACGATAAAAACGATATGCATATGATAATATAGTGTATTAGTGAGAATAACGATTATATGTAAAAAAAAAAAACTTAAAGAAGAGAAAAAAAGCCAACAACATTAAATTCACATATATATTCTAATTCTACACTTTAGTACATCATCATATTTAATTATTTTTAATAATAAAATAATACATTAATAATATAATGTGAAGTTTAACTTAATTGTATATACTATTAAAATGGTTTATTGGATTATGGAGTTTTGTCTTTTTATCTCTATAAAAATTAAAATTTAATTAGTATAAATTTTTCTTGATATTATCAACTATAAATCTAATGCATCTAATATTTATTTTTAATTATATTTATATTTTTTATATTTACTTTTAGTAAAAGTATTATACTCTATGTACAAGTGAAAAGAATGGAGAATAATTGAATTGCCTAAACTATCTTTACTTCTTCATATTATTTATAATTATATAATTTTAATAAGAAGAAAAAAAATTAAGATACGCCTCATGATAGATTAAAGAAAGAGAATAATCTAAGAAATGGGAATAAAATTATTGTTTAAATTAATAAAATAACAATACACTATTATATTTTAATTTGATAAAAAGAATAAAATTGACATAATTTTATATAATTGTATTAAAATATTAAAATAAAAAATAGAAAATAATTACATAAAAATATTTTATTTAAATTATGAGTATATATAATATGGATCATAACGTGAAACACACTAAATTAAAGAAAACAAAAGAATGAATTAATAAAATTATAAAAAAATTACTACTTAATTCTTATATTATAAAAAAACTTATTAATTAATATATTGATTTTAAAAAATATTATTAATATTTTTAAAAGTCTATTAATTATTTTTTAAATTAATTTTAATTATTAAATATTATAAAAATAATTTAAAATATTTTTAATAGAGAAATTAATTATTAAATTTATTATAAAATTAAAATATTAGTTAATAAATTTTTTAAATATAAAAATTAAATAATTAAATATTTAATCGTTAAAATTAATAAAATAATGAATCAATAAATTTATTAAAATTTAAAGATATTTTAATATATTTTTTAGAATTATTAAATTAACGAATTGATATTAAATAATAAACTTCTCAAAATTTTATTCACTTTTCAATTCTGAGTGCAATCCAATAACAATCCACCTCCCTAATCTCAACAACCGGGCTTCGTGCTGTTAGGACGAGAAGGAACGACTTGACTAGGGAACTGGTGCCCTGACTTTATTTGTCAAAATGCCCGAGTGGGGAGACTTGCAGTATTAATTTGCGTGTTTTGGCAATTAGGAACAGCGTGCCGGCATGTGAACAATAAAACTCTCGTGAAAAGTTTGGCAGATTCGCAAAACTGCCTCAACTCCAAAATTTTCCAGTCAAAATCCCCACTCTATTGACTCAATAAATAAATTTGTTTCTTACTTGGGTTAACAATATCTCAATTTTCCTTGAAAACAAGTTTTGCCCATTACTTGACTTAATCTCCCACTAATGACAGGTACTTCAAGGCCAATGGAAAGATCAAAACTAACTAAGTACACAATTTTTTTTATATAGATTTATTGAACCAAAAAATCTAATATTTTAGAGTTTTTCATATTTATAACTGACATTTTAATTTTATATTATAAAATTGAATTTTTTTCAATTGGAAATTTTCCAATGGAAAGCACTTTTGTTTTGGTCTTCCACTAAAGATTTTAGAGCTAAGTCTACAAACCCATTTCCGTGGTTCTCTCAAATCTTGAATATTGACCGTCCGATTTTATCCGTAAGTTGATCCATCTGTTAGCTGCGTTGAACGGGCCAAAGCACTGGTGAATCAGTTTTAAGATTCTATCCAGTTTTATTATTATTTTTTAATGTTTAAAATAATTTTGATAAAATGATTAATTTTTAGGACAATTAATAAATGTTTAGTTCAGAATTATTGGTTTAACTAATAAATTTTAAAATATTAACTACTTGTCCAATATACTCCTAAGAAATCCATTTGTTAAATTATTATTACATTATTATTTTAATCAGTAAAATTAAAAAATTTAATAATAATTTTTTACTAAAATATTCAATTCTAATTTCACTTAAAATTAAATAAATTTAAAGACTCTCAATTATTAAATTAATTTTTCGGTTTATTTAGTTATTAAAGATAAAAAAAAAATTTAATATTCCCTTCATCCACTTTTATTTATTATTTAAGGCATTTGCATGGCGAGAATGAATTAAATCACAATAAATTATTATTATTACAAATAGATGTCATACCTTCTCAAAAGAGTTAGATGCTGATAGGAATAACATAATCCCAATCCTCGGCCAACAATTTATAGCTACAGGCAGCAAACAAAACATGCAAGTCATTCACTTCCAAGTCACAAACGTATTGGCTAATAAATTTGTTCGTACTCACTAAAAGATGGTAGTTGAATTTAACCGAAAACATTTTTAGTATAAGAAAAATTTACTATTTAGTCTCTCGATATTATTATTATTAATAAATTAGTTCTTACATTTTCAAAAATCTAGTAAAACGTTTTTATATTTTATTTTCATTGATAAAATAGTTTTTTTATCAATTTTTCGTTAAAAATAAATGATAGATGAAAGATAAAATTTTTAAAATTTAATTTTACTCTCAAATAAAACTTATTATTTAGTCTCTGCATATTGCTATTATTAACAAATCAGTCTCTATATTTTTAAAAATATATTAAAACATTATTATTTTTTATTTATTAAAATATAATTATCTTTTCTTAGATCTATTAAAGCGTTTTTATCGTTTATCACCATCAATAAAATAGTCTATTCTCCTCTTAAAAAAGAAAAAGAAAAAGAACAACAAAAAAAGAGATGATGATGAAAAACGAAGAAAAATGAATGAAAAATAGAAATAAAAAAAAGAAGAAAAAGGAGAAAAAAATAATGATAATGAATAAAAATAATAAGAAGAATTGCCTCCTTTTTCTTCTTTTTAAATAATAAAAATACAAAAAAAAAAAGAAAAATTGAAGAACAAGAAGGATTTACTATATTTTTAACAGTAAAAATAAATAAAAAAATTATTTCGTTAAACGTTTTAATAGGTTTTTGTAAATATAGTGACTGATTTGTTAATAATAGCAATATTTAGAGACTAAACCATAAATCTACCTTACTATAATCCTAAATCTTACATCTTTAAGTTTTAATAAATCAAAAGATGTCTGAGAAATATGCTAAATCTGAAAAGTAATTTTTCATTTTTTAGTTACAATATTAAAAAATAAAAATCTTAATAACATTTAAGTATAAAAAATGTAATGATATTAATAAAATTTTTGAAATTTTTTTAATAAAAAAGTGGTTTTCTTAAAAATAGATTAATTTTGTTTATCTAATAAAATATTTTCTTTTAATAAAATTTTCAAAATATCTTATATATTTAACACCAAAAGTATAAAAGAATTTTATCTAAAAAATAATTTCTATAAAACAAATAGAGCATTAAAAAACTTATAAACATAGCACGTTTCTGCATATAAATATATTAAATTATTTTAAATTTTTAAATTTTCAATAATTAGAAGTTTATTTATCATTTGTGTTAGGTAGAATCCACCAAGCATTTTATTCTCTACAAAAATGAAAAAAACCAAAAAAAAGTAAATAAATAAATGTAAATTTACCTGTTGTTAATGGATTAATAATTTAATAATAAAATATTCAAAATATTCAATTTAATAATAAATAAATATAATTATTAATTAAAAATAAAAAAATAATTTTGTAATTTTAACATTTTTATTTTAAAAAGAGTGATTCGATTTATGTTAAATTAATATTTTATTATATAATTTTTATATTAATATTTTTAATGAAATTTAAAAATTATTATTATTTGTTAATAATATAATATTATAAATATTATTTTTTAACATAAATTAAATAAAAAAATTAAAATGAAAATATTTTTTTAATAATTATTATTAATTAATTAACCATGCATGCTTGGTGTTAATCAACCATCCTTATCACGCATTTAACCCACGGGGCTGAAATTTGGTCTTGTTACGAGCGTAACTCAGCATCTCATCGTTGACAATAACACTGTCCACATCGAAAGTAGGTAAGTCAATAACTTTTCCTTTCTACAATTGCCTTCCAATATTTGACCATCTCTCTCTAATTTTTTTAAAAAATATTTACGGTGTGTTTGGAGGAATAAATAAAGGTAAAAGTAAGGTAATTAAAAATAAAATATCAAAATTTTTCCATCCATTAATTTAATAAGTTGAAAAAGTGAGATTTTTTAATGTTTTAAAACCTTGATCTTCTTCATAAACCATGAAGGTTACTTCAAAATTCTTAGTTTATATATTAACATTTCCTTCTAAACATAGTTTTAATAATGAAATCGTTACTAATGAGATTATAGTTAATATTTATCATTATATAGAATAATTAGTTATTTTTAACGATTTATTTTAATAATTAATCTTAAAAATTAAATTTAAATACGATAAAATTTAATTTATTCATATTAAAATTGTATTTAGTAATTGATAATTTTTTAATTTAATAAAATCAAATTTAATTATTAATATGAAGTTAATAATTTCTTAGTCTTACAAAATATTATTGATTATAACTGTTTTTTTTAAATAGAAATTAGAAATTAGAAGTAAAATCTGAAATTTTTATATTTATTTTGATACATTTACTAACAGACTAAATCTGTGAGTGCCATTATAGACATTTTCTAAATATTAGTTTATTAATATACCTCCATTCAATATATATTAAAAATTCATTAATTTCATATAAAATTATTTAATTTTTAGGCCATGCTCACTCTCTTTCACTCCAAATATTAGATTATATTTTTTCTATATAAAAAATACTAATAATTAACTAAAATATGCTATGCATATTCTTATTCTTTTTTACAACTGTTTAAACAATAAATATTAATAATTGATTAAGGAATAAATATTTTGAAAATAATAAAAATAAAAGTAAAGTTGAAAAAAAAATGTTTACTTACTTTTCTAAAATAATAAATAAAATGAGATAAAAAAAATTATAAACCAAGCTTTTAAATGAGATGTTGAAAATATTAAATAAAATTTAAATGAAAAAGGACATTAAATAAAGTTTATCTCATAAATCCCATAACATATTGATTTTCCTTTTCTTTTCTCACATGTCTCAAGTATATCTCGTTTTAGTTTTGGAAATAATAATTTATTTATTAATTTTTAATATACTCTTATTTAATAAAATTAAAAAATAAAATTTATTAGTTAAAAATAATTTAGTGATATAATATAATTGGAAAGTATTTTAGAAATATAATATAAATTTATTGTTTTAATTATATTAATATTGTTTTAATTCATAAACTATAATTTTATTTTTTAAACAAAGAATGTTATATTGATTATACTCCATCTGCCATAATTTTTATTCATATTATTTTTTTATAATATTTTATTTTAAAAATATTAAATTTTATTTAATATTAAAATTAAATAAAATTATAATAATTAATTTATATGTTAATTATAATAAAAAATAAATAATAGTTTTAAATAATAAAAAAATTATAAAATGAAAAAGAAATATTTTTTTAAAAGATTATTAATTATAGTTTATAAATTTATATGAAAATAAAATAAAACATTTTTTTTAAATTTCCGATGCAATTGCATATTACTGAAGTAAATAACGTTACTTTGTCTCTAAGCAAAAACAAAAAGAAAAATTGACGGTTCCAACTCACAGATCAAAGCTAATAGTCAGTGGCCAACGATTTGTAATTTGTCGGATACGGAATGGAGGGAGAGTTTTTCAAATTTTTAATTTTTACTAAAAAAGTGAGAAAGAAAAACGAATAATCAATCAAAGCGCATGATAAGCCAATTACATAGGAGGCGCACGTTAGCAGTGAGACGTACCCGCATTCTATTTGGGGTCTCCCCATCTCGCTCACTCTTTTGAGTGAGGGATTCTCTTTCTCTATATAAGGAGTGCGTCGTTATTGAAAGTTCTCGTGTTCTGTTGGTGAACTAAAACGTTCGAAAAAAAGGCATTTTGCCAGCGAAGCTTTCGTACTCTAGCTAACAAAAGCAAAACCACCACTCGATAGAGAAATCCAGAGCTTTACCAGCCAGACAAACACGCACAGCGAGCAAGAGAGCGAGCGAGAGAGATTAATACTCATCTCCTTGTCGATTCTGCTTATCTAATCAGATTCAGAATGAAAATGGCGGATCATTACTTGCTAGGATGGATCTTGGCCTCCGTCGCGGGGCTTTTCGCTTTCTACTATATGGTTTATTTGGTAGTGAAGCGGGAGGAGCGGAATAATAGACAAGACTTACTGCAGGCGGGAAGCGAGTCCGTCAAGACCATGTCCGCTAACAGTGGAGAATGCAGATCCGATGACGACGGCGATTTTGACGTCATCATCGTTGGCGCCGGTGTTGCTGGCTCTGCTCTCGCTCATACCCTAGGCAAGGTGATTTTGTTGTATCCTGTTTTGTTTAGTTTTGTTCCTTCTCCTTGCATTTTATCGGTAAATGAATAGTTCTATTGATTTATATGTTTGTTTATTGCTTAATTTTAGATTCTAAATGCTTTCATCCTTTCCTTTTTCAAATTTGAAATGTTTTATATGCTTCACCAAATATAATAGACTTTCTTTGCTGGAGCATGAGCTGTATTGTAGGCTTGTACAGTCTACTGCGGAATATCAGCAGCGACTTGTCTTTTGATTTTTTCCCCCCTTCGTAGTCTCTCTTTATGGTTTTCTGAAAGATAAAGGATTTTGATAAGGGATTCTTAGATATATCTGGATTTAATTTTACCTTATAAAGAGTAAAAGACTATGGAATTGAACTGGAATTGATTATTTTTATTTTCATCTGATGACGGATTTTTTTGTCACATGTTATTTTGAACTTTTGCAGCTTGTTATTTTGTTTTCAGATATCCTTAGGCCGGATTCGGCTTCTTCTTCTTTTTTTTTTTCCCTTCTCTTCTCTCTTTCTCTCTTTAATGTACTGATTATTTATGATGGTAAAAATTAGTTTGTATATGCGTTTTCATCTCCTTTAGCCCTTGTGATGGCAATTGATCTTTCGATCAGGGTATATATAGAATATGAGGATTATGTATAGGCATATAATTTGCAGGCCTGTGAATACGCCAATCCTCGTAGGATATATTGGCTTCTGCGATTGATGATAAAAATATGTGCTAGAATCATGCATGTAACACCATACCTTCCACCTACCCCTTCCTTTTCTGATTGGAAGGGGAATTGAAATAGTGATGTCACTTCTGACGAGTTTATTTGAGAGAATTTTTTTTCGGTCTGCCATTGTGCTATAAAATGAAAATATTTCTGGACTTGGTGGTTGAAAATTTCAATCTCTCGGCTTGAAGTTTGATGTCTTATATCATGGAATATTAGCTGTTTCATATTATATCACTTTAGAGCTAACGATTGGGTAGGACAAGCTAGGCATATGAAAATTCATTGTTAAAAGATCCGTCATATGTAATCCAGTTCTTTTTTTTTCTTAATAGAATAGTTGTGTAGACTAGTTTGCCGTGCCTTGCCCCACCCTTCTAATTATTATTGTAGGCAAATGAGCAAAACATGGAGCGAACAACTCCATACTTGCTATCACTCTAACTGGAGGAATCGCTTTGATGTTTTCTATCAATAATTTAATCAACAGACAACTAATTAATTCTTTGGGGATGTAACTTATTATAGTTCTTCTAATTGATAGCCAGATATAATATTCTATTATAACATATAAATTATGTTTTGTACTCATCAAGTATAACGCCTACTTTGTTTGAGTTTCTTCTTTTTTTAAGTTTTTGTTTTTTCCTATTACTTTGGCTAGGAGTGGTTTTGTCTATTATATCAAATAAATTCTTTTATTAGGATATTCTAAGTGCTAGTTGTTTCAATAAATAAATTGATTGTGTAATTTGGATAACAGGATGGGCGTCGAGTGCATGTCATTGAAAGAGACTTGACTGAACCTGACAGAATTGTTGGTGAATTGCTTCAACCAGGGGGCTACCTGAAGTTAATTGAGTTGGGACTTGAAGGTGTGTGCCATCATGTTTTGTACCCATCTGCTAATTTGTGTTGATCTTGAAATTGGTGGTATTAGGTAAATGACACCTTTTGGTAAAATTCAGTTATAGTCGGACCAGGTTGCTAATGGAACCGTATCTCATTTCATATTGTAGATTGTATGGAGGAAATTGATGCACAGCGGGTTTTTGGTTATGCTCTTTTCAAGGATGGAAAACATACCCAACTAGCGTATCCCTTGGAGAAGTTTCATTCAGATGTAGCAGGGAGGAGCTTTCACAATGGGCGTTTCATACAGAGGATGCGGGAAAAAGCTGCATCCCTTCCCAAGTATGTCATTCACCCACTTTAGATATAAATGTGTGCTAATGGCTTCTGAAATTGACCAGTTCCCGAGATAATTTGCACAACTTATTTTTCATCTCTACAATAATCTTTTAATAGCTAGACATTAGTAAATTGTTTGACATCCTTAGGTCTAGTCTGTACCGAGGATTCATGTATTATTTGATTGCACGTTGTGATTTCTCTAATAATCAGCTTAAGTTTATGGGAGTTATGTTCACCACTAGTCACACCTTGTTTTCCTTTTCTTTAGCGTACGATTGGAGCAAGGAACTGTGACTTCTCTACTTGAAGAAGAAGGGACAATTAAAGGTGTGCTTTACAAAACTAAAACTGGTGAAGAGCTTACAGCTTTTGCACCTTTAACAATTGTTTGTGATGGCTGTTTCTCGAATCTGCGTCGCTCACTTTGCAATCCTAAGGTGATGAACTGTGATCTTATTAGATAATAGTAACTGTATTTCCACTGGCTAATGAATTAGTATAATTTTTTTGGGTTCATCACCTGCCTTTATTACCAAGATACCTCCACTTAAATCTTCTTTCTTTTCCTTTTACTGACTTATTTATCTTTTATACAATTTAGCAATCTCTAGAAAGTTAAGTCTGACCTTCTAATTATATTTTTCAGGTAGATGTGCCCTCCTGTTTTGTTGGCTTGGTCTTAGAGAATTGCCAACTTCCTTATGCAAATCATGGGCACGTTATCCTAGCAGACCCGTCCCCAATTCTATTCTATCCCATCAGCAGTACAGAAGTTCGCTGTCTAGTCGATGTTCCTGGTCAGAAGGTCCCTTCTGTTTCAAGTGGTGAGATGGCAAATTATTTGAAGACTGTGGTTGCGCCTCAGGTATATAATTTATGATCTATATGCATTTTTAACAACTTCTTTAGCCTTTCTTATTGCATTACATTTATTTGTTGCCAATTAATGTGAATAAACTGTGCTTGTATTGCCTTGTGTTTGTGTCTTTGACTGACTTCATGAAATGTTCGTGCAGGTTCCCCCAGAAATTTATAATTCTTTTGTAGCTGCAGTTGACAAGGGTAACATTAGGACAATGCCAAACAGAAGCATGCCAGCTGCTCCCTATCCCACCCCTGGTGCCTTGTTGATGGGTGATGCATTTAACATGCGCCATCCTCTAACTGGAGGAGGAATGACTGTGGCACTTTCTGACATTGTTGTGCTACGTGATCTTCTCAAGCCTTTGCGGGACCTACATGATGCACCTACTCTGTGCAGATATCTTGAATCCTTCTACACTTTGCGTAAGGTCAGTTGTATTCATTTGCTTGTTTGTTTCTGCTTCTAGTAAAAGGTCTGATACTACATGCCCTTTGATTATTACAAGAATTAATAATCAAACTTGGCTGTGGAACTATCTTCATGAAGATAAGACTCTATATTTTACTCAAGTCAAGTCAACATCACCTGTGTTTTTCTTTGCAGCCTGTGGCATCTACAATCAACACATTAGCAGGTGCCCTCTACAAGGTGTTCTGTGCTTCTCCTGATGAAGCAAGGAAGGAAATGCGGCAGGCTTGTTTTGATTATTTGAGTCTTGGAGGTGTATTTTCGACAGGACCAGTCTCTTTGCTCTCAGGTTTAAACCCTCGTCCATTGAGCTTGGTTCTCCATTTCTTTGCTGTAGCAATCTATGCTGTTGGTCGTTTGTTACTGCCATTTCCTTCACCTAGGCGCATGTGGATTGGAGCTAGGTTAATTTCGGTGCGTATCGATTTACATCATAATTTGCAGAATACATCCTTAATAATGTAGCTATTTGGCTGCAGTTACTGTAACGAATACTAAAACAATAAAGTTGCTTTTTATACAGGGTGCATCAGGAATCATATTTCCGATTATCAAGGCGGAAGGAGCGAGGCAAATGTTCTTCCCTGCAACTGTTCCAGCTTATTATAGAACTCCTCCCAGGAAATGTAATTAATATTAAAAGAAAAAGAAATCATAGATAATGAGGTACGAGTCTTGCCTCATTGTATTCTCATTCCTTTATTCAAAGTTAAGGTCGCGGTTGAAAGCGAAAGAAGTGAATCACCATACGCTTTAGTCTTTAGTAACCATCTTTTTCTTCTCTGAGCCCAAAATAATTTTCCTTTTTTGTTTTATTTTGTAGCATTGTTAATGTTTTGTAAAAGAACCTAAAACCTTGTAGAAAAATCGACACCTGTGGCTCCTTTTATTCTGAAAACGTGAAAATTGATTTTTAGATTTATTTGGTTTTGATTAGACTTAAATTGAAAATTTATCACTATTAACATGTTACTCCTGTTGCATAGAGATTCTTTCTTGTAATCGAATCTAAAACCTGGCTGATGGGATTACTTCATGTTGGTTGGATGACAGTCGGGAACAGCCAGTTCAAATTCTAAAAAATGTCTACTTTTTTTAAATTTCATTGGTGTTTTATTTGTTTAGTTGTCTGTAAATACCCATTGTTATAAAGGGTCCAACCTATAACCAAAAACACCTTCATCAGATACTTTAACCAACAAGCTTTGTGATTTTGATCAAATTTGAATCTAAATCATCCTTGTCCATAATGAAAATATCATAAAAAAATTAAATGAAATAATTAAATTTAAAAATTATATTTCAAATAATAAAAATAAAATAAAGTTTAATTAATTTTATAAATTATAAAAGATTTACATCAAAGTTGAATTTTAATAAATCTATTGAATTGTTGCAATTTAAAAAGTTGAGAAATCATAGCTGTTCGTACATCAAAGATTAAGAAAATCACTTCAGTTTTTTTTTTTTAAAATCTATGTATATTCCATATTATATTGGGAATATATATATATAAATAGTTTTTTTCTTTTTATTGTTATTTAATTTTATTTATTTGAATAATAAAACAAATTCTATAAATATACCTCATTACTCTATACATATCGACAATTTTAATTGCACAATTATTTAATATAAATACATTATTATCGATTATTATTAACGGTTATAGCACCAGTTATGTATTTAATAGTTAAATTAAATAAATCTTACAAAATGATAATAAAAAAATATCAATTTGATTCCTGAAAGGAAAGTTAGAAAGCATAAAAATCTATTGGATTCATATTCAGAATTTAGAGATCTTGAATTTTAACCCAATTAAAACTAATTATATTGAAAAAAAAAAAAAACTCAAACATTTATAAATGTTTTTTCGTTAAGAGATTTTACGTATATCCATATCTATGAGTATTATATTAAATACATGGAAAAGAAAAATAGTTCTGATTGATAGGAAAAAACTAATAACTTAAGAGTTTAAATTTACATAGTTTATTTATAAATATTTATTTACTTTTTGGAGAACAAAATTTTTTTTTCTTTCAAAATATTTTCCAAAAGGCATATTTAAAAGGAAGAATTAATATTAGGTCCACAGGTGGAGAAATGAATTACTACAAGATAATATAAGATGAGATCAATTCTTGGTTCTAATTAATGGTTCACAATTCTAATATGAATCTTACACTAAACAAAATTAAATAAATTTAATTTTCCACATACAAAAAATATTTTTCAGTAATTTAAAGAAAATGTCTTTCATTTTTTTCAAGTCATTCGTATTTTATTAAGATATCTAAATATAGATTTATTTTAACATATTTTATTTTTTATTAAAAATATTTTTCATTAAAATATTTTTCAAATACAAATCCGGCACAAATGAAGCCTTAAACGGTAAAATAAATTCGATGTTGCATAATTTTTATCTACTTGGGACCCATGACCATACACACCCCTCAATAATATACAAGCAGGCAAATGAAGAATTTATTGTGATTCTCCCATTCACCTGTTAAGTATATACATGATTCTTTAATTATTCAATCTGTTAAATGAACATAATGAATTATATTTTTACAAAATCTCTCTCTCTCTCTCTAAAATACGAACCCATTATTACAACATTGATTCGCCCCAAAATTAAATTGCAGCAAATTCAATCTTAAGTAGATAACAAAACTATCATGGATGTGATTGACAAATGGGTTGATGTTCTTCTAGCTTCTAGGCCTGTGGTTGTTCACAATTTTGTGTCCTTTCTTTCTTGCTTAATAGCCTCGTAGGATATCATTACCTCTTTGAACTTGGCCTCAGCAATCACTACACCAAGTCGTCACGAATAATATGCTTTACATTACCAGTTCAAATCTAGGAACATAAATGGTAATGGAGAACAGTATCTAACCTTTATTATCTTGATTCTGATCTGGATGGAACTCCTTTGCTTTGGCCCTGAATGCTTTCTGCATGAATAAAAAAGAAAACGTTCTCAGCATCAGGGGAGAAACATGGAAAAAATAATGATTCATGAGTTGCTGAAATGAATTACTGACATGCAGAAAGAAAACAGCCACACAATTAATTATTGCATAATCACATGTATTCCTTTTTTTTATCTTCCTTTTTGTTGGCTAAGAAGAAAGGCTGGAGCATTACTGTTATCACTCCTGACCAACATAAGATGATGACAGTTTCAAACACAGGACGAAATGACAAAACAAATTGATGCAGAGAAAATGTCCATGCTGCACTTCTCTCAAAGAATCAGGCATACAGAAAGATTCTCTTATTCCTTTATATGTCCATTCCTCAACAATTATCATGCTTGATTCTTTCTTAATCATATGCTTGGATTACAACATGCTTGGAAGAGAGAACATAAATAAAACCAGCTTTTAACATCAATTTTGGCTTGGTATAATCATAGATGTGAAGTTAGATGTTTGGCAATATCAATTGTTAAATCTGATCATGAATCTAACGCTAGTGCGAGGACAACATAATAATCATTTGTAAATACCTTAATCTCAGCTTCAGTATATGGTGTTTTTCTGGACCTGCACATGAAGAAAAGAAAAGATGTATATCCCAACTGCTATCACTGTGCCTAAATAATTACTTGAATAAATGTCAATGAAGTAAGAAAAAGTATTCTCAAGAAAATTCACTAGTACTTTTAATTTGCGTCTGTCAATATTAAGACAAGCACACCAACTCAGAATTGGCTTGACAAGGGGCCACATAACAACCCTACTTAAACTCAACATCTCTGGAAAACGCGCGCGCGCACACACACACAACATCAACAACTCTAAATTGGTTCCATGAAAGAAATGCTCCACATCATCCAAAGATAAAACAAGTCAAGCTCGAGCAGCTTAATTTTCTATTTCTATATATTTTCAACCTATGACATGAAACAGCTGCTTGATCCCAAAGTGAGGATGCATCATTTTTTAGAGCCTAGTATCTACAGATAATATTAAAATAGAACGCAGAATTATGATTTGAGAAAAGCCTTAGAACCCATTCACAGATTCACTTGTAGAAAATTGGGATAGTTTTTTGGAAAATTTTTCTAAAAAACCTGAAAAAAGAGTTTCATATTTATATGTGCTTTCAATTAGCTTTTCAGTTTTCTAAGTTTTAACTAAGATTTGAAAAACAGTTTAAGTTATTCTCTATTGTTTTCTTATAACAAAAGTTACTGTTTCCAACTAATTTTCAGATGGAAAACAATGACTTTTGAACAATCAAAATTATACTACATCTTTTTTATAACTGAAATTGGATTATTATTTAGGAAAATATTTATTTATAACAAAAAAAAATCAAACATATTATCATAAAATAAAATAAATTAAAAAAATTCTAGTAGTAAGATAAGTTTTTAAATACATCTTATGCTTATTTTTTTAATTGCTAAAGGTATGAAATTTTTTTTTATTATTTTGAATGGGAAAATCATTTTCTACTCTGACAAGTGAATGCATTTTCTAAGTTTTCCCTTGTTGTCCGTGGAAAATGAAAACTAGAGTTTTCTTAGAGAATGAAAAATGGAAATAGGAAACAGTTTTTACAAGAAAAAATACCAATAATTTTGTCTAAGACATCCATTCAAACATGAACTTCATCTATCCTGGCTCTTATAGTATGGTATGACACCATAATATTTTACAGTTAGGATGTCTAACAGTATCGCTATCAATTAATAGCATTTAAACTAGTTTCCTATCAGGCGTTGATGAGTCATAGCATTACCTATCAAGGCCCAAAACTGTGTAATGATGTGATAACGCGTAGCTTGCACTCTCTCGTGGAGTCCTAAAGTTAGTCCTCTGATCTCTAAAGGATGAATCAGTCTTCCAATACCAATCATCTCGCTGAAACTGCTGATGATATGAACCTGGATCATTCTCCCTCCAGCTTTCATAGCTTCTCTTGTACTTGTTCCTCTCTCGGTTAAACACACTTTGCATGCGCCTTATTCGTTCCTACAAAGGGTAAAATGGAATCAAGATTGCAACCAAATACAGTTAAGGAAACATGCAAATTAACCAAGTATAGACAATCAGTTCCAAATTTGCAAGTTCAAATGTTAGACACCAAAAAACATGGGCAAGTCATAACAAAGACCTATGCTTATGCTACAATCTGGTGCATGCAAAAGGATAAATATCATATAAGATTCATCAACAAAACTTCAATATGCAAAAGGCTGATGATCCAAATGATCCATAGAAAAACTACAACTTGCAGTGATAAAAATATAAGTGGTGGACTTTCAAAAGACTAGTATCAGTTGGCCAGATTTGGGCCTAAATTTCAGGTATGGATATACTATCATGAAGAGTTTTGCAATAACCATTTGTTAATCACATTAGGGCATTCTAGACTGAAGAGTAAGATAATGTGATAAAGGGCTTGCACCGTAAAGAAATCATGTAAACAGATAGCAATCAAGAAGACACAAAAGATACCTAAATAACTGACAAAATTTTGTAAATTCTACAGACTATGTTTACTAAATATAACATGTAAGGTATAAATCAAGAGAACTCACTATTCTCTCCATTTCCTCTTCATATTCCTCTTGCATTCGACGATTATACCTTTTCCACGCTTCCTCCTGAAAAGTTGAGCGAAAAGAACTGCCAGTTCCTCCTTTCCAAGATGACTGTGACCTTTTTAACTATAAAATGCATTTGCATACATGATCAGCTTGGAAAATGATACACACAATACTTGTGCAAATATAAAATATACAGAAGCAGGCTGTTTGTCCTTCAAATGTACTTTCAGATTTAAGCATATTGAAGAGTCTACTAAAATTCTTGCAAACTTCTTTTTTGTGAGACATCTCAAACCATAGAGTTTCCTAAAAGTTATTGAACCTAAGATTATTAAATCTCAAGATATAATGCAAAAAGGTATAAAAAGTTTGTAATGCTTTATTGGTTCATATAATAATAAAAAAAAAAAGAGATGAAATCACTCATATTATTGAAAAGAGGAACTGGCTTAGTAGTTAGTACATTATTCCTATAATCCATGTGTTTGACTAAGTTTGTCTCGTATTTGGAAACCCGCATGCAAGTCTGTTTATCTGTGTGTGTTCCTTTGATTTAAAGAAATCAAGGAGATGCAAAACTTAATTAGCTTATGCAAAAATCCATTAACAATGATGGCATGATCTTAAATTGCCTTGTTGGTAGCTGAACTTGGCTTGATAATAAACAGCCCCTTTAGGACAAGAAGCATATAATTGTAGAGTGTCACTACAAGGTTGCTCTTCTACAAACGACAAAACAAACAAGTGATTCCATTTTAAAATTATGGTAGGTTAAAATATGAATAAAACACAAAAGGCCAAGCATTGTGAATATTGATACCTCAGCATTGAACCATTCAACAGTCCTTCGCAGCTGACCAACCTGCCAGATCGCTACAGCCATCAAATGGTGTCTCTAACAGAGTTGGTCCACCAACAATTAAATCTAATTTCTCAGAAATCAATAATTAAGGTAGATTTTATACTTTAACCACGTTAAAGTAGTTCATGTTTGAGCATTTTATGATAACTAAATAAGGTAGCCTAGATTGATGAGGCAAAAATATATGAATATGTACTGAAGAATATATATACTTGTTGCATAAGGTGAAGCCAACGTTGTTTTCCATTATGATCCAATTCATAACCATAATTTCATTCAACTAGGCAATTGAAAAGGGAAATTAGGAAATATAGTACCTTCGGCCAAGGGAGTCTTACAGTGATGAGTATAGACAGTTATACGGATTCCATTCCATAACCCAGTTTCATAATGTCCAACTAATTGCAAATTTAAAACCCTATTTCGAATCACTAGACTACTGATTCTAATTGCAAATAAGATTTAAGAATTCCACAATAAAATAAACAACAAAAATACGCAAACATGGCAAACAAAATAAACAGAAGCAGAGAAGGGAAATAGAACTAACAGCGAAAGTGGTAGCAGTGGCACCAATTAGACCGAAGAGAAATACTCCCCAAAGTTTGATATCATCGGCTTCCTCTTGATGGGGTCTGCTAGATGATTGCCATGGATTGTTTTTATCTCGACTAATATCATCGCCTCCCATATTATTAATGCCAATTGAATAGTAATTCTCAAATATTCCTCTCGAGGAAATTGCAATTCCAAATCCGAAACCCTAAAACCATAGTCGGGGTTTCTCTTGACTATGTAATTTTTTTTTTGGGCCGGACTCTTGACTATGTAATTTGAATGGGAGAGTTTGGCATCCGTCGGAAAGAGAGGAACATGTAGACTCCTCTGCAGAAAGAACCTGAGAGAAGCGTGAGGTGGCCTCAGACCAACGCCTTATTGTTGTTTCCTTTAATTTTATTGCAAAGCGAAAGGCGCCAAATTAGAATACACGGCGTCGGTTTAGTGGTTAGTTGTAGACCGCTGGCGGCAGCATTGATTTTTTGTTTTTTCCCAAGAGGTAGCAGAGATGAGAATTACTTTTTTTTTTTTTTTTAGAGTCCCAGTTGCACCTCTTGCTAATACCGAATTCTTGAATTTAGCATTTTACGAGGAATGTACAGTACATGATTCGCTCGAGTTATAAGTTTCTAATATGCAAAATATTGTTGGGTGATTCAAAGCGCCAGCTTTCTTCTTCCGTTCTTGTTTTTAGGAGTGTAGAAGGCTATTTAAGAGCTTTTCTTTGAATTTAGCATTTTTTCGTGTTGTTTAATATTAAATTCTTATCATGTCATGCAATTATATATATTTTATTTATTATTATTTAAATATATAATTTTATTCTATTAAATTGTCAAAATTATTTATTTGATATAATTTTGAGAGTTAGACAAGGAGTGAAAAGTTTATATTAAAATGTCATATTTTTCTTCATGTGTGTCATAAATAGATGATGGTGGAAAAAATAGAGTAGACTTAAAAAATATTATATTAGTAGATACAAGGTACCGATTAAAATCAGGGAAAAAATAATAATATCTTTTTTGAAACCTAGAGCAGCTAAAAAATACACATTTAAGTGATTTGGGATCTAATTTAATAACTTGTGAGTGAACATCACGAACAAAATAAGTACACTCAAAGATACGTGGTTCAATAGAAAACAAAGATTTACTGAGAAATAAAATATTATAAGGAATATCACCACGAAGAATGGAGAAGAGCATGTGATTGATAAAAAAATAAGCAGTGGACACAATATTAGCCCAAAAATAATTTTGGATTTTTATTTGGAATAAGAGAGTTTTAACTACTTTAAGGAGATGTCAGTTTTTTTGTTCGATAATCCCATTCTGTGAAGGAGTGTTAATGCAGAAACACTAATAAAGAATTCCTTTTTATGACAAATAAGATTGAAATTCCTCGAAAAGAATTTTTAGCATTATCACTTTATAATATTTGAATAAAAAGATTGAATTGAGTTTGGATTTTAGTATAGAAAGTACAAAAAATAGAAAATAATTCTGAATGATTCTTTATTAAAAATAACTAAGTAGTGCAGGAGAAATCATCACCAAAAGTAATAAAGTACTTAAAGCTAAACTTAGACATAATAGGATAAGAATCTTAAACATCAGAATGTATTAACTCAAAGGTGGACGAAGCCCGTTTATTGACTCGAAAAGATGATGTTTGGCAAGCTGATACGACTTACAATCTAAAACAGATAGAGATTGAAACTGTGGACGTAACTTCTTTAAAGCAGAGAGAGAAAGATGCCCTAACCTACAGTGAACATTAAAAGTAGTTAAACCCGTGGAACATGCAAGAGATCGAGATATTTTCTTATCTAGGATGTAAAGACTATCTGACTCACATTCTCTACCATGTTTCGTCGAAAAATCCTAAAACACATAGTAATCATTAAAGAATGAGACACAACAATTTAATGTAACGAGTGAGCTTACTAACGGAAAGCAAATTAAAGGAGAACTTAGGAAGGCATAACACAGAAGATATAAAAAGAGAAAGTATTAATTTGACATGTCTAGAACTCATGACAAGTTTTATAGCCATCATCAAGAGTAACATAAGAAAATGTATGAGACTTAAGATTGAAAAAAATGATAGAATTACCTGATGTATGATTGGTAGCACTGGAATCAATCACCCATTTTAAGGATAAAGACACAAGGCATGCAGTAGAGTTACCTGACTCAGCAATTCCAGTGATAGGAGAATTAGAGGATTTCAGACATGCCTGGTATTGAGTGAATTGTGTATATGCATTTGTATATATCAAAATGCCCTGATCAGGAGAAGCCTCAATTGCCATGTACGCCATTTGTAACCCCTGATTCTTATTCAGAAGTTTCAGGCATGTCTTCTTAGTGTGTTCAGATTTACGACAGTAATAGCAAATGATTCCACTAGAGTTAGAAGTAGGGACTGCTTCCCCAGGACGCTAAGATCCTCTACTCCCATTAAAACCTCCCTTGTTTCCATGGCTAAAAAGGGAACCAGTAGTGTAATACCCGGCTAGACCCCGGCATCAGAATTTCTACCTTCCTGCGGAATCTCCGTTGGAATCCGAAATTCTCAGATGTCAAAGCCTTCTAGAAGGGTAAAATAAAGGTTTTCTAAAATGTTTTTATATGTTTTATGGTTTTAATGAAGAAAGAAAATCAAGTTTTGAAAGAAAAAGCCATAGTGGAGAAACCCAGGTTCGGCCGCCGAACCTCAAGTTCGGCCGCCGAACCTCAAGTTCGGCTGCCGAACATGGGGAGCTTGCGGAAGCTCTTTTGACCCCCCGAAGGTGGTCTAGCCAAGCACCTATAAAAGGCTCCATGTCCGAAAATAGGCGAGTTTTCTCTCTCTATTTTCGGGCATAGGTGAGATTTCACCCTTCCATGGTTGATTTCGTATTTTCCTTCAATCCCTTCAAGTTTTTAACGAGTTTTACTTTGTTTTGAAGATTTTGAGCTAAAGATCAAAGTTTTGGAGCTTGGAGACCTTTGGAGCTCGTTTTCTCCTCATCTCCAAGTTGGGTCACGCCTACCTTCGATCTTCAAGAGGTAAGTGTAGATCCTCATCTTTTTATATGTTTTAAGTAAGTTTTAAAAGGGGTTAAGGGTATTTGATGCATGTTTTAGTGTAGATCTAAAATGTTAGGGTTTATGTTAGCTTAATGTTAAATGTATGTTAAATGTGATGTTTGTTGGGGTATAGGCTAGTTTTATGCCCCTATGTGCTTGAATATCTGTTTATGCATGCTTTTGAGTGTTGAGTATGTGTTTGGAGGATTTTGGGAGGCTAGATGTGGGATGGCAGAATCGAGTTCTGCCACCCATAAGAGCCCAGGTTTGGCCGCTGAAGCCAGTTTCGGCTGCCGAACCTGCCTGTGAAGGCAGTTTAGGCCGCCTAAGCTCGACCCTGAAAGTTGGACTTTCGGCTCTGGAGGGCAGTTTCGGCCGCCGAACCTGCCCTCGAAAGTGCCTGACTTTTGGATCTGTAGGGACCTTCGGCCGTCGAACCCGCCGCCGAAAGTCCCCTACCCAGCCTTCCTTTGCCTTTTTTGCATGCATATTTTATGATATTTTAAGGGGTTTTTGGGGAGATGTTTAGAGTCATGTTAGAGTATGTTTGGTCCCTCATTTGAATCCACCTGTGTAGGATCGAACCTGAGAGACCGAGGAGGTCAGCAGTGAGATAGCTGCTTCAGAGTCAATAAAGCGTCAGCCAGAGGTGAGTAGAACACAACTCTTTTATTTCAAGCAATTAAACTTTTAAGCATGTTCATGCATAATGAATGCCATGTATGTAATAGGTTGTATTGCATTAGAATTCACGAATATGACGCATTGCATAATATAATGTTGATATGGATGGATATTGGATGATCCATTAGCCCTCGATATGATATGATGTGATATGATATGATATGAGATGGAAAGACCAGGTGTGGCCTGAAATATGCCCCTGGCAATATGTAAGAAAAGACCAGGTGTGGCCTACTTTCGCCCCTGGCACAATTGGACATGTTATGCTATGTTATATGTAAGAGAAGACCAGGTGTGGCCTACTTTCGCCCCTGGCACAGTTGGACATGTTATGCTATGTTATATGTAAGAGAAGACCAGGTGTGGCCTGCATTCGCCCCTGGCACAGTTGGACATGTTATGTTATGTTAAGTAAAAGTCCTGAGAAGCCCCGTTGTGGGCCGGGCATTTGATCTGTAGAGGGTTATTGGTGACAAGTCCATCTGTGATATGAATTATTTGTGATGTGATACATTTCATGAAAGCATGTGATTATTAAACTGTTTTTACTATTCTGCTCACTGGGCTTTAGTAGCTCACCTCTTTCTCCTAACCCCTAGGTTTACAGGTTCAGGATAGACCGGAAAGTCGTCAAGGCTGAAGGTTGTATTAAGTGTAATAGATTAGTAGTGGATATGTAATGTAAAATGGTATAGTGTAATGTAATGTAGAGAAATGTTTCATGGTTTAGTATTGTGCATGGCCCTAATAGTAGTGGTAATCCCTTTTTGTACATGATCTATATGAAATGTTTTAATGATGAGATATGTTGAACCAGGCTTGACATATGAGATGTTGACCCAACTGGAGTATTTGATGAGGGCTCCAGTAAGGGGGTTTTATGTATATAGTTTAGTGCATGCACAGGTCAAGCTTGGTAGATGAAAAGTTTAAAGTTTTTTATGCAAAAGTATGATCATGTATGAGATTTTATCAGATGCTCAGGATGTATAGTAGGCTTGCTACGGGTCCCGGCAACCTTAAGTAGGGGTGAGCATTCGGTCGGTTCGGTTCAAAACCGAATAAACCGAAAACCAAAATTCTAGTGTTTATGAAAACCGAACCGAACCGATTTTGGTCAAAAACTGAATTGAACCGAACCGGTCTGATTCGGTTCGGTTCGCTTCGATTCGATTTGATCAGTTTCAATTTTTAATAATTTTTTTATTTTTTACACTTTATTTTTAATATTTTAAAATTTAATTAAAATATTTTAATTTTAATATGATTTAATTTCTCTATATTATTGAAAAAACATATTATTATCACTAATCGGTTCGGTTCGTTTTTTTTTTATTTTTTCTGATCAAAACAGAACCGAATTGAAATAACCAAAATTTTTGAAATTAAAAACCAAACCAAACCGAAATGTATAAAAAACCGAACCAAAATTTTAAATCGGTTCGGTTCGGTCGATTTTTTCGGTTTGAACCGAATACTGCTCACCCCTAACCTTAAGTCGATCTGGATCCTAGCGCCGATAGCGGTCCGGTTTCCAGGTCGTTACAAGTAGTGTGTGAAGGAACTAAAGAGGAAGATTCCATATGCAACATCCTAGTTAAAGCATCATGTAACAATGAAATTTCAGAGTAAAAAAGAATGTGAGATTTAGCTTTCTCAAACTCTAGAGGGAGACCTGCAAGGAAGCACATGACAACCATTTGCTCTTGTTTAGCTTGTTAAGTTTTCACATCTATGCTAAAAGGTATAAAGACATTACGTTTCTCATAAAATCTTTTAAAATCCATAAAATATGAGGTAAAAGTTCTATTCTGTTTCTCAGCCCGATAAAATGCCTTACACACCTCCTAAATGCGAGAAATATTTCCTCTGCCTGAGTATAAAAACTCTAAATAATCCATTAATTCTTTAACAAATTCATAGTGATTATTAAAGTTGATTATCTCACTATGAATGGAATTTTGAATCTGTAAAAATAACCGAGCATCATCCCTTATCCAATCTTTCCTTGTAATACCCGGCTAGACTCCGGTATCGAAATTTCTACCGTCCGGTGGAATCTCGGATGTCGGAAGCCTCTAGAAGGGTAAAATCATATTTTTATAAAATGTTTTAATGTATTTTATGATTTTAAGTAAGAAGGAAATTGAGTTTTGAATGAAAAAGACCAAAGAGGCATTTCCAAGTTCGGCCGCCGAACCTCAAGTTCGGCCGCCGAATATGGGATAGTTTAGGGGTGGCAAGTTAGGCTTTCGAAAGTGGCCAAGGTTCGGCCGCCGAACTTGCATGAGTTTTGGAGGCACCTTCGGCTGCCGAAGGGTGGTCTGGCCAGCCCTATATAAGGACCCCATGGCCGAAACGGGTGAGTTTTCTCTCCATTTTCGGCCAACGGTGAGTCCATGCCCTCCCATGGTCATTTTTAATGGTTTTTCCTCCAATCTTTCAAGTTTTAACAAGTGTGTGCTTGGTTTTGAAGATTTGTGAACTAAGAGCAAGTTTTGGAGCTTGGAGACCCAAGGTGTTAGAGCTCCTCCCATCTCCAAGTTAGGGTCGTTTCTCCTCTAGATCTTCAAGAGGTAAGCTTCGATCCTACCATTCTTGTATGTTTTAAAAAAGTTTTATGAGTTTTGTGGGGTAGAAATGTATGTTTAGGTTATTTTGAGTTTATGGGTTAATGTTGAGTTTTTGAGCAATGTGGGTTGTTTATGCATGTTTGATGTGTTGTAGTTGGGGTTTAGGATAGTCTGAGACCCCTATATGCTTGTTGGCTTGAGTTTGCTTGTTGTAGAATAGGTAAATGCATGATTGATTGGTTTGGGAGGTATTTGTGCATATAGGAGGCTGAGTTCTGCCTTTTGGAAAAACTCAGGTTCGGCAACCGAAGGGACTTTCGGCCGCCGAACCTGCCTGTGGAGGCCAGCCTTTGGCTGCCGAACCCTGCCCCTGAAAGTGGACTTTTGCCTCTGGAAGGGAGTTTCGGCCGCCGAAGGTGCCGCCGAACATGCATGAGTTTCGTCTCTGGAGGGAACCTTCGGCCGCCGAAGGTGCATGACTTTCGGCTCTAGAGGGACTTTCGGCCGCCGAACCTGCCGCCGAAAGTGCCCTGTTCAGCCTTCCTTTGCATGATTTCTATGGTTGTTTTAAGGTGTTTTAGGGGATTTTTGGGGAGTATTTTTAGAGTCATGGTCTAGTATGTTTGGTCCCTCATTTGAGTCCACATGTGTAGGTTCGGACCTGAGGAACCGAGGACCCCAATAGTAAGTCAGCTGCTTCAGTGTCTTATCAGAGCTAGCTAGAGGTGAGTGGAATAACTCTTTACGTTTCAAAGCAAATAATGAAAGTTTTAGCATGACTCACGCATCATGAATGCCATGTGATATTATTAGGTTGTTTGCATTAGAAACCACGAATATGTTGCATTGCATATCTTGATGTTGATGTGGATGGATGTTAGATGACCTAATAGTCCTCAGTATGATGAGATACGATATGTTATGATATGGAAGTTCAGGTGTGGCCTGCACTATGCCCCTGGCACAATGTAAGAGAAAGTCCAGGTGTGGCCTGCACTGCGCCCCGGCACAATTGGACATGTATGATATGTTATGTATAAGAGAAAGACCAGGTGTGGCCTGCACTACGCCCCTGGCATGATTGGATTATGTAGATGACTATTGGTGACAAGTCCATCCTTGATGTGAAATATTTGTGCTGTGATGCATTCCATGATATCATATGTTTTAAATACCATGTTTTATTATTCTGCTCACTGGGCTCTAGTAGCTCACCCCATTCCCTAATTTTCCCAGGTTTGCAGGTACGGGATAGACCAGGAGGTCAGCTAGAGGAAAGTCTTGTCTATGTAACTAGTTAGAAGTGGACATGAGAATGATGTAATGTAAAGTATAGTATTGAACAGTTATGTAATATAATGATGTTATTGAGGATTAAAGTTGTGCTTGACCCTAGTTTGTATGTTAATCCCTTTGTTACATGATCTTTCAAATGAGATGTTTTATATAGACCAAACTTATATTATGCTATGTTACCCCATTGGAGTATTTGTTGAGGACTCCAGTGTGGGGATTGATGCTTATGATCATAAGTTGTGCATGCACAGGTTGAGTTTGGTAATTGAATGTGAAAGTTCAAAATTTTTATGTAATTGTTGATCATGTATGGGATTAAACAGGTTTACAGAATGTATGTCAGGCTTGCTATGAGTCCCGGCGGCCTTATGCCGATCTGGATCCTAGCGCCAGTAGCGGTCCGGATTTCGGGTCATTACCTTCCTAGTGTCATCAGTTGGAGGATTCTTGGTAAGGTGATCATATATTCCGATACTTCATAAATGAATACGGATAATTTGCTCTAATCTAAAAATTAAACTCATTTAATTTGTGTTCCGTGATTTTAGTTATCACAGGAATCACATCAACTACCGTTTTTTTATTTTCAGCTATGGAAACAATCCACCCAAATTAAAGGAAACAAAAGGCAGAAGAAAAAAAGGGATGTGAACAGTACTAAGAGTGAACAGTAACAGAGATAAACAGTACCCGAAATGCAATCCGACCTAAACACATCTCCACAAAACACTTAAATGGAAAACTGACCATAGAACTAAAGAGAGGACCTCATGGCAAAACCAACAATGATGACAGGAGCATAGGTGGACAAGAGATGCGCCTCTATATGCAGAAACTAGTTGCCACGCATGAGGTCACTCACCGATCGAATAGTTTTTGACTCTTCAGGACAGCGTCGCCGGCTCTCCGGCGTCCTTCTTAGGTGGGCGGTGAGAGATAAACATTATTCTATAAGGGTGACCTAAAAGAAAATACAAATGGAGCCCCAAGTATCCAAATAGATCAGAGGAAAAACAAATTTAAATCTTGTCTACAAGGCTCTAATACCATATAGAGAAGTAATATTTTTTATTTCTGTTACAATAAAGATTACAACATATTTATACATAAAAAATCTATTTAGAAAGAAAAGGAAACCTTTTTATTAAGCCTATAATCATGCAATTCCTAAGATCAACAACTAATAAATCTATCAATATTTACTTCCTATATCAACATATCTTATTCCTATAACAACTTTTATACTATAATAAGATAAGGTTAGTTACTAATTTTTCAAAGAATCTGACTAGTACCGACTAGTGGATAAAATATATCGTAATTATAGGTATAATGATGATTTATTATGTAATATTTTTTAAACGGTAACAAGATGATCTGAGAGGTTCGGGCGGCTACACAGAGCGAGTCTGCTTGAAACTGAACGCTATGCTAAACTGAAAGCCATTTATTCGGCTAACCAAATCTTCTCTTTAATAGGTTAAACCTGAGTGACTGAGAGTCATAGTCTATAAGGATTATGCAAGGTGACCCAATCGTTTGTTGAAAATACGTCGTTCACTTTAAGGAATTATCGAATCATATCAATTATTAGTTAACTATATTTATTATATTGCTAAATAATAATTTTATAATTTAAATTACTAATAATTTTTATTATCATTAGCAAAATTTAATTATCAATTATTTTATTATTAAGTATCACTAATGTGAGATACATCTGTCATTATAATTTTAATTTTAACGAACTATTATCGTATTATCATAATTAATATTAATGACAAGCTAAAACAAATACCCTCATTAAAAATTTTAGCGATAAAGTCTATAATAATAATTTAATGTAATTGATAATCTAATATCCAGAAAAATAGGGTTTTACAAGGGGTTTGTAAGCTTAGTCCGAGAGAAGGATGCTTATCTCCTTTTATTCTTTTCCTTTATCTGCCAGTGACGTGTAACGGCCTCATTGTCATTGGGTCACCTGTCTCTGCCATACGGATACGGACGTACGAAAATATCAGATATCTGCTCAATGCGTAACGGTCATTTAATTCCCTCCAGTACGCGTGTAAACAAGTCTGCTGGATATGTGGGCTGGATATCTCTTCTCCTACGGGACCCCATTACCGAGCATAACGTAAGGGGACTGGCCTAAGAGAGATCCGACCTCAAGGCCGGATGATCAAGCCCCCAATCCTCATGGCTGAGTGGTCCAGGCCGAATTGTTGAAAGAGTATCTTGTCCTTTGAGTAAAGATCGTTGTTATGGGCATGGCCTTATATTGGACTGAGGAAGCCCATCAGTCATAGTAATGATTTATAATGATTTATTTTTAATTTTTTAAGGATAATTTTTTTTCTTTGTTGAACATTTATCTTGTAGTGAAAAATAATAAAAAGAGGGGTTTAGATTTTTTTTTTTTTTTTCTCTTTCTTTGATTTCCATGTTTTGGCAAGGGATTTTTTTTCCCACATGTTTTGATAAGGGCTTACCTTGATTAAAAAAGAATCTCTAGGTTGAAAATGTTGGATGGGGCTGACAATGTGGGTAGACTATCATTGAAATGGTGGAAACGCCCAAATCTCTTCCTTACCTTGTTTGAATTTAGGAGAGAAAAATGTTGGGGTGTTAAGCTAGTTTGTTAGATTATAATAAAATATAATAATTATTTTTCCTTTAAAATTATAATAAAATAATAAAACAATATATTTAATAAATACTATTCAATTTAAATAAAGATAAAGAATAAAGAATAAATTAAGAAAGATATGGAAGGAAATTAAAAAACTTATAATACCTAAATCAAAATTTAAAAAAAAATTAAAAAAAAACTCAAAATTAAGCCATCAAATTAAAAATACAATACAATTTGAAACACTGGAAATGAAAATTATTGTACGTGAACTCTAGAAAAATAAAATTTTTAATTTGCTACAGATTTTTCACAATGAAGGGGACCATCGATGAGATGCAAAAACAGATTAAAGTTATAGGCAGCAAAATCCTGCCAATTTGTCAGAAAGAGATAAACGTTAAGGTCCAAGTAACACAGACGCATTAATGGAGTGGCCCTTCCAAATTCCAATTCCCACCACAAAAATTTTACTACAATCTATATCCAAAGAGTTAAAACTAGAAGCTTTTTGTGAAGAAAATATTCGAAACAGTTGAAAAAGCCCTGTTGAGATCCAACCATTAGAATTATCACATTCTCAGATCATGCCTTTATCACATGAATAACCATGAGGAGATATGGTCTGTAATGAAGATAAGGAAAGCCACAAACTTTCTAGAGGGTTCCATGAAGAAACAGGTTTACTCCCTTGTATAAATATTCATCTTTCCTATTTTTCTCGTACTACTATATTTTAAGATTTATATAATAATATTATAAAAATAATTTAATATTAGTAATACATCAATTTAATAATAATAACATTTTATTATTTTGATGAGTTGGGAACTTTTTGACTATTAAACGCTCTTTATTTGTGATTCTGACTTTTTTCTTTCTTTTTTCTGGCGTTGTTGTAGTTGTTGGAGTGTTTCGCTTTATGCATGCTTGTTTCCCTTTCCTTGTCCAATCAATGTCGTTTTTATTTCCTGGACTCAGCTGCTTTGCCAGTTTTCTTTATTACTACAGATTTTCGGTGATTACAATCTCTAGGCCATACAGACATTCCCATCGCTGCTGGTATATATACCCCTTTAAATTTTATAAAAAACAGTTCTGAGACTTTTTTTTTTTTCATATTAAATTAATATTTTTTAAAAAAAATAAAAATTAAAAATTAAAGATGTAAAACTTAAAATTTTTTAAATTTATTTAAATATATTTATTATCAGATTAAACTAAATTGTAATTTTAAACTAATAAAAAATAATAATAATAATAATCTATTGTCATAATTCAGGCTGGCACTACACGACTGAAATCTAAAATCCAAAATTAAACAAAATAAAAGAGAGGAAGGGATCACGTGCAAACACCCAAAAGTCAACAAGAGATTCTTAGATAGATACGGGACGTTGACAGCTGCAATTGCGACTTGTCCCATTTTCCAAACGTTCTGTAGGTAGCTGCCTACAGCTACCCTATATTTACTATCTTTCTACCTACATTTATTTATCCGTAGCTACCATATTAGTTTTTAATTTATTTAAATTTAATTCAATTAAAAAAATTATAAAAACACAAAATCATATAAAATTAAATTTTATTATTATTAAATTATATGTTTACATATAAATTTATACGTTTCTTGTCGATATATATTAACATAAAATATTTAATTTAATTATTATTAAACTTGTTCTCCTATCCAATTTATATTAAACTTATTGATAAAATTTACGATTAGCCATCACTACTCGCTAGTTTTTTTTTTTTTTTTTTTTTTTTTAATTTAAAAAGTTATAATTTCATTAAAGTCTTCTTAAAAAGGGAGAAAATTCAAATGAAAGTTACCATACAACTGAAAATAATATAGGTTTATAAATTTATTAAAGAAATTAAAATTTTCTATAAATATAACACTTTGACTAAGCTTAAAATTAATTTAGAGATTGAATATAATAGTAAAAAAGTGAAAGAATTGAGTTTTTATCTAATAGATCTTAATAATGTGAAATTAAAAAAAAATTATTCCTTAATTTTTATAGTATAAAGAAATTCGTTAATTGGTCATTCAATTTTAAAAAAATATATTAAAATAATTATGACGTTTTAAAAAACTTACTAATCAGTTTTTTTGTTGATTTTTACCGTTAAGTGTTTTATTATTTAATTTTTATAATTTGAAAAAAGTTATTTGTTAGTCATTTAATTTTATAATAAGTTTACTAATTAGTTTCTTTAAAAATATTTTAGATTTTTTTATAATACATAACGGTTAAAATTAATGGAGCGTCTAATTAATAGACTTTTTAAAATATCAAAGACGTTTTAATATATTTCTCAAAATTAAGAGATCAACTAGTGAATTTCTCCACATTATAGGCATATTTTGGACACATATTGTGTCATATCAAAAAGTCCCCAAAAGTTTACAGCTTTTTTCCATAGTTTTGGACATGTGACATGCCCTATTAGCTCTTCATGCTCATCCAGTGATAAATGATATCTACTTTGTTTCGTGCAGCATTTAAACCAGTCATCAAAAGAATAGTATAAAATCTCCCTTCTTTGAAAAAGCTTGAACACTCAGACTTCTCTTTCACATTTTCTAAAAGGTAATTCCTTCTTCTGTCATCTTTCTTGCCTTAAAGATGAATAGGTCCTCTTCGTCTTCTTTTTCTGGTGGTAGCTCAACTTGTGGAACTTCCTTTGGCGGCCCCATCCGTGCTCCAACTCGAGGAGGTCTAGGACAATGACACCCTACTGGTGAACGACATCCCATCCATGCTTATTGATAGAGATGTAAACCGTCTTCACGACCACTACTAGATTTCCTGAGAGATCTTTTGGATTTACGCTTCTAATTTAAATATTCGTGTTGATGATCAGATCCCTGCTAAAGATATAATCATGGTATACAAGGAACAATTGAAGGTGATTCTTTGATTCCCAATTGACCCGTCCTTAGGTTCCGCAGGCTGTCAATCGCCTAGCTTCATCCAAACAGCCGGAGAATTCCCGTGGCCTTTCGCTTTATCTATTTTAATAACAACATCGAGTCAAGCATTGCCCTCTTTTCCCAACTATGCCAGTTGAGAACTCGAAAGAACGAGGAGTTTTAGTTCTTCAGCAGGTAGAAGCACTAGAACCTCTTCGGTCGGATCCCCCTCTTTCTTGAAGTGATAATATGCATATTTGTATAGTTTAATATTATAAAATACTAGATATTGAGTTTGAATTTATTTAAAATAGGTTGATTCATTTGAATTTTGATATTTTGGTAGATTAAACAATGATTGAAGATACAAAATAAAAATCCAATTTAACTCTAGATTCTGAAATCAAAAGAATTGTGGGCATAACCAAATTCGCAGAAGGATAAGAAGCAGAGTCATACTTGAATTCTAACTCCTAGACATACTAAGAGGTATACAGTATGCTCACATATTAAAGCTAATATCCCTTAAAAATATCATGGAGATTCATGAGAGATATGTCTTGAAGAGATAGAGGAAAGATGCTTACAATAGGCATAACAAAATATTTTATAATGGTAGGTATCTTCACATGACAGAAAAATATAAAAAATTCAAAGAAACTAACAAGATTTTTAATGAAACTGCAGATATAGCTGTGGAAAGTATTTCGAGACTTTAGTATGTGAAAGAATATTTAGAGTTTGAAATTCATTCTTATCAACTTGGATGATAGACTATAAGATGCTAATAACGACTTAAATGTCGAAGATCCTAATGATGGCAATGAAAATTTAAAAATTCAGATTAATTTTGTTCAAAATTCAGTTGTTACAACATGTCCAATACACCCATAAATTAATTGTTTTAAGATTGCATTTGAAAGAAAATCACATCCTAATCTTACACAACAAGTTACTGATATGTGTGGCAAAGGACGTCCAAGAGATCATGCAAATAGACGAGTTACAAATAATATCTTGACTCAAGAATCTCAAGACCAAGTATGTGGCATTCACGTTAATTTGATTCTACAAACCTTATTATTTTTCTAGCATTAAATCTTCCTTTTTTCCAGACTTCAAACGTTACTGTTGAAAGTTTATCTTTTGACATTAATGATGAATTTTTTGCTTCTTCTACTGATGCAACAAAAAATTGGATTAGAATTTAAAAATGTTTATTCTTTTTTCTATTTAAAAAAAAGATGTTTATTTTTAAAATTTTCAAACCTGTAAACATATTTGAAAATACTTCTAAATAATATCCATTACCCCATAGCTTCTTTAATAAAAAAATAAAAAATAAACTCATCAAGTACTTTTATTATCTTACCTTAAAAATTCTCCATTTATCTAAACACAGTATTAATTTCGTATTGTTTGGCATTTATTTTTAAAAAAAATTAGTATTAATTAATTTTATAAAAATATTTATTAATTAATTTTTCTATATCTATGATATTTTAATTTTTTTTATAAAATTTAAACGGTTGAATTTAATAGAAAAATTAATAAATATTTTAAAATTTTATAAATTTTTTAATATATTTTTTTAAATTAAAAAATTAATTAAAAAATTTTCTTATATATAATAATTTTTTTGTTATTACATTTGAATAACGTTGATGTCCGACGATCTGGCATCAAATCTCGCTGTAATGAAAAAAAAAAAATAAAAAAAATAAAAAAATAAAAAAAAGCCATAAGCAGTGTCCACACGAGGGAGATCAATGCCCACAAAACCCCATTGATGATTTACGAGTGTCCACACACTAGGACATGGAATGACTTTTAAATGCAATTTTCTCTTTAATTTCACATCAAATGGAATAACAAATAGCTAAAGAAAATTTTTTAACCATAAGGACTTTATAACCACAAAAATAACTTTTAAAAAATATATATATACATATAGCTGACGAAGTCCTAACTAATTATGACTAAAAAAATCCTAAAAGCACTCACCAATCATATAAATCCTAACTTTTTTCAATTGATCAAGTGGAATGTTTGCCTTTGAGGGAAAGAGTTGGATTTCTAATAATGCCGTAATGCAAAATGAGCAGTACATTGATGGACCTGAAAGAGATTTATTAATTTTATGGTCAACAAGTTTCATACACTTGGGTTGCAGAAAAGATAAAGAAAATTGACCCCATCATTGTATTTCATTAAATCCCTAATTTTCTCCACTAATGTAAAAAGATGAACACAATGAAAAGTCCTATTTCTCCCCTTCTCTTTTTTCCTTGTCCATGCAAAAATTTCACCTCTTTCAACAAAACCCAACAGTGTTTTTTTCTTAGGTGTCATTCCAAGCTGCAAAAACTGGCAAATGAGACATGGAGGTTGTTGATGGCCTCAGCTCGGCTGCTGTTTGAAACCATGCACCATTTGTTGAGGTAATGAGCTTTGATGCAAGTGGAGGCTTTGAAAATAGCATTGTATTGCCTGTTTTGTCCGGGCTAGCTTCTCTTGAGCTGCTCAAACTAGTAACCAACGATGAATTATTCGAGTAATGGGTCCCAAGTCTCGCAGCTGACTCATCCATCACTGGCTGGCAAGAGTTCACTGAATCAATACCCATAATATCTTGCGTTGCCATTGAAAACGAGGAACTGCGATAGTTCCCCACACACGTGGACTTCTGATCGAGAGAATCAACACAGGCACTGGACTGTGGCTGCTGGGGTGACTCGTAGAAAGCCATTTTCCAATCTGAGCCATTGCCATGGCTAGTTGGAAGCTGTATGGTTTCACCACCGGTTTGTGCATATGGGTTATAAACAATTGCCCCATTACTCGTCTCAGTCTCTATCTTTCGCCTGGCTAGCTCTCCTGCTAGCAGAGTGTTACTTGCCATGATCCTCTCAACATCATATCTTGTAATGTCAAAGTTAGTCACAGCATTAACTCCCCTAAACTTAATTGCAGCAACATCATAAGCCTCAGCAGCTCCCTCTTGGGTGCCTGGAATTTGTTCAACGCAGCATTTTAATAAAAGATAGCCTTCAAGCATAGAATTTTAGTCAGAAAATACTTTTATCCCTATTTATCAG
This sequence comes from Manihot esculenta, assembly GCF_001659605.2. Classification (NCBI taxonomy): domain Eukaryota; kingdom Viridiplantae; phylum Streptophyta; class Magnoliopsida; order Malpighiales; family Euphorbiaceae; genus Manihot; species Manihot esculenta. The sequence goes on along the minus strand of NC_035165.2, from coordinate 30,243,209 downwards.
CTAACTGATAGAAAACAGCCTTGTGAAAAGCTGAAATGTTACTGAAAATCAGAAGCGAAGAATCAGCCTTGTAAAAGCGAAGTGGTCATAAAAATTAGTTCTTTAAAAGTTATGTTTGCACAGCAAGAGCCCAGCAAAAATTTGAACTTCAAATGAGAACGATTGACAGGAATATAGCCAACAAGTTATGGGAAACTTTAAAACTACATGACAGAACTTACTGAATGTCCCAAGATAAAGGTCCTTGTTTCCTGCAACCCTGCCTATCCTTGCTTGCCATCTTCCATGCTGGTGATGTCTGGAATAAGATTGAAGAAAATTTGAGAACAGGACAAACTTGGAATAAATTAATAAATTTCCACTTTAAAAAATTGGTTAATTGTGAGATAAAGATAAAAAAGAACCTTGTTACTCCTCTGTAAATTGAGGCTCCCCTGGAGAACCCGCTACTTTTCCTGCAAAACAAAGCAGGAAAAAAAATGTATGTCTGTTACCTCTCCATAAATAAGGACAACGGGCACCATTTTAAGAACTGCAAAGTCATGTCCTAGTCCTTACCGTCGTAAATGCGCAACGTATTCCTGACGGCTCATGTTCTTCATCTCTTCAAGCTCTTCCCGGTAATTTTCCAACTGAGAAATGGAAAAAAAAAAAAAAAAAGAATGGCATTTTGGTTACTAAGATGATAATTTCTCTGGAAGATTATAGTCACAGAGGTTAAATTATTATTACCGGAAAATTAATATGTGCAGAAGGTCCCCAGTATTTAAGGGCAGCAAGATCATAAGCCCTTGCAGCTTTCTCTTCCATATCATATCCCCCTGTAAGTTTAAATGGTAAACTGAAATTAACATCAAATTAATTAAGATTGTTTCTGAATGATTCTTTCTAAATTTTTAAGAGAAAGCTTACCCAGATAAACTGAAAAAATATTATTGACGGGAACGGCATCCACACACAGCATGAACATGACAAGAATTAAATACAAGTCAGGCCAGGAGAAGAGAAGGACCAAGAATTGCAGTCAAAAAGCAATACTTCCAAACATATACTATGAACGTATTATTTCGTTTGCTTGATCAACCTTGCCTTCCTTTCCTGGTCTGGCCCTCCTTCTTGCAACTATTATCCCAGAGATGGGCTTCATATCTACCCGTCCATCTATGTCTGGTAAAGGCAATAAATTGATCAGGGTTACTTGTACGTACAAAATCAAGCAAATTAATGAAAAATGTTCAAGGGTGAAAATGTAAGGTTAAAGAAACAGTGTTTACTGACCTGGTAACACCTCTATATTGAGATGTTCTTTGCCCAAATGTGTCAATGGACTTCCTATGAACAGTTTGCTTTTGACCCACTTTTGCAGATCCTCTCTTCTTTGTTTCCATGGCCATACATTCAGTGCCCCTAGGTGATGAGATTTGTATTGGCGCTGTAACACAACTGGACTGAGAACTAGGGCTCATGGACAAGCTGAGAGACTGTGAATCCCCACAACCTATAGGACCAACTGACACCGAGGCTCCTCCGTCATCAACCATGCCGCTATTAAGTTGTTGCTCCAGTGCATTATGAGTGGGATACTGTCTAGCTACCCAGTTGTTTAAGAGAGGCATCTCATCATTCGCTATTTGAGGGATCTGGGAATCACAATCAGCAAAATGAGCATCCTTGGTTGCTTCCTCTAGTGAGGGTTGGTACATGCCATGGCAGGCCATTCCACTATAGTATGGATGGTTTTGAACTGAGAACTGTAGGTCTGAGTTTTGATGATAATACATGCTGTCAAGGCTTAAGGTCATTGCTTCCCTTTCGTGGCTGCTGTACCGCTGAGTTTCCATAGTTGCACCGCCCAGAAAGTCTTCCAGCTTCGGTGATGAACTCGGTACCATCCCTTGACACACAAAATTATTGAACAAAATAAGTATATCTAGAGCAGTTTCCAAAGCAGGGAAGAAAGGAGAGTACTAATACCAAGGATAAAACTCGAGAACAGGAAATAAAGAAACAAGGAGCAAACCTTCAGGTCGTGATCTATTTAGAGCTTCCATAATACAAAGAGAGCCATCAGACTTGAGTGGCATAACAGACAAGGGAGAGTGGAAGCCAACATTTTCTCCAACGCCATAGCAGATTCCAGAGCTGTTGAAATGAGAAGAGGACAGGTAGAAACCTGTAGGAACAGCACTAGAAACAGCAGACGGAGCTTGAGGTTCATGATGGTACTGGTGATGATGATGTTGGGGATCAGAAGCAACCTCCATTTTCATGTGGGGTGAGAGAGAGAATCCCAACCAGTTATTATTGCTTCCGTTGTTATTATCATTCACCGATTTCATCTTCACTTCCACAGGTTCCTTAAAAGTGTCTCTCACTTGCTACAAGGCAACAGCTCAATCATTGGGAAGGAAATAAACTATTCATACCCGAAATCTCTTGCCTCCCTCCATATTTCGCCTTAGCTTTTCGTTTTCTAGCAGTAAGAACTCGTTGCAAGAAAATTTTCCCACCGACTCAAAAACTCTTCACTCAATGTAATCACACATAAAAATTCAAAAAGAGAACAAAACTGGTTAGCTTTATTTTTACAGCCCACAAGGCCTTAGATAGATTTGAGAGGCAGGAAATCTGGCCCTCCAGTCACTTCATACCGTACAGTCTCCTTCTGCGCCAGTCTGCAATTCAATTTAAATCTATTGTTTTTCCTTTCAAGTTAAATACTGCTCCATTTTGGTTCACAGCTTTCGATTCAAAACGACGTCACTCTCTTGCTAACCAGACAAAGGAAATTCTTAGCTGTACTTAACCCTCCCCGTCTTGTCACCAATTTTACTGTGTCTGTCACCATATATTGGTCACAGCCCCATCACATGCCGTTGTTTGGACAAAGGAGAATGCTACGCTGTGTGCAGGTAATGTGCTGTGCCGTGCCGTGCCGTGCCTGTTTGGGTCATTTGATGATAGCTAAAATATCTTATAAAAAAAAACTTTTAAATTTATACATTTTGTTAAGATTAATTTTTGTAATTTCTTTTTCAAAGCTTATTTTATTTAGCAAAGTTAAACTTTTAACTCATTCTTTTATATTTATAAAATATAACTAAACTTATCTTTAGTTTGATCCAATGAATTTAATATTATAAAAAGTAAAAATTATAAAAAAAATATGTAATATTAAAACAAGTTAGTTATTTTAGTTAAACTTCTAAAATTTTATAAATAATTTGTTTAACAAGTTCAAAAGATTATAAATAATTTTATCATTTTAGTTAAACATTTTGTTTTATTAATTAATTCTTAAATTTGCAAGGACATTTTATTTTTAATAAATAAAATAATTAGATTGACGAAAACAATTTAAATATAGGCTTATATTATTCATATTAGCTGATTTTTGTAAAAAAATTTGTTCACCAATTTTAAGAACTAAGTCAATAAAAATATATTTAATTAATTTCTCTCTTCTCATTATTATTATTATTATTATTATTATTATTATTATTATTATTAGGAAAATTACTTTTTAGTCCATGATGTTTAACGTAATTAACACTTCTGTCCCTCTATTTTGGCGATCCAACACTTAAATCCCTTACTTTCTTTTCCGTCCAAATTTATAGTCCTTCCATCCAAAATAGTTGTTTGGGACATGTGAATTGACAAAATTAACTCTTATTAAAAGTCTCACTATTTTAAAATCACGAAACCCAAACCCAACCCAATGCTTTTTCATTGTATATGCTTCTTTACTTAGATTTTGCTTCTTCATTTTAGATTCTTTTTCTTCTTCTTCTACTTCTTCTTCTCCAACTCTCCATCTCCAAATTACTGTCAGCCTCCTCACCATAACTCCTATCCTTTCTACAACAAATCTCTCTCTGTTTCTGTAAGAGTTTACTCTCTCATCTCTCTATTTACCCTCCAAGAAAAAATTTTGCAACTCTCATATAATGCTTTAGAGAGAAGAAAGATGGAAAAAAGAAAAAAAAATAACAATGTCAAGAGAAAATAGAGAAAATATGAGGGAGAAGAAAGATGAAAAAGAAAAAAAGAAAAATCAAAAAAATATGAGGGAGAATAAAAATAAAAAAGAGAGAGAAAAGGAAAAGAAGAATCAATAATGGGTAAAAGACAATGGAGAAGATATGAAATAGAATAATGATGAGAGATTTCACGTTGAGGGGTTATGTTTGGAAAAAATTTTCAACTCTCACATTTGACTCTTCGACCAAACGGTTATTTTAGATGGAAGAGAAAGTGAGGGAGTCGCAAAAATAAAGGGACAAAAATGTTAATTACGTTAAATCTCAGGGACTAAAAAATAATTTTTCTTTATTATTATTATTCATGCTTATCATGTCTATTTTAAATACTAAGCTGAACACGTCATGGGCATAACTTGCAAAAGTAATAAACTTAAATTGATTTTTAAAATTAATTATTAATATACAACTAAAAAAATTAATTTAAAATAGCAACAGTAAATTATTATTTTATATATTTTAATTATAATTATAAATTAATAATAACATTTTAACTATTATATTATAGTGAATAAAAATATAATTAAAATTATAATTTTATCAAATATAAAATAATTTTTTTTATTAAAATATATTATTATATATAATAAAAAAATAAATTTTTTTTATAATACTTTTAAACTACTATTGGATTCTTATTTTGATAATATTAAGAGCATACTTTGATAACTGCTATGAATATACGTTGCTTAAACAGTAAAATATAGCAATAATAACTTAAACTATTGCATAAATGGAAAAAGAATAGAGACTGTACTTGCTTTATGAAGAACTATGGGTGAGTGGTGGTCACCAGCTAGCTTCAGAACAGAAAGTGGGAAGTGGGTCTAGCGATGAGCAAGGGTCCCTTACAAAAGAATTGCTTTTGATGGATTTTGTATTTTCCTTTTTTTATTTTTGTTGACCAGAGTGTGTCTATATATTTTTTAATTAGTATTTAAATTTATAATCAATTAATTTATTATTTAACCTCTAAATATTATTATTATTTATAAATTAATTTCTATATTTTTAAAAATTTATTATTTTTTTATTTATTAATAAAATAATTTTTTTTATTTAAATTCATCGTCTTTTCTCTTTACAAATGTAGTAAATAGAGGTAGAAAACTTTTAAAATTTAAACTACTTTTCTTATGATAAGATAATTCATTTCTCTTCATAATTCATTTCTCCAATCTTATTTATTTTATGATCCTTTAAATGCAGAGATGATAAAAATAAATAGAAAAATTAAAATATTAACAAGATAAAAATTAAGAATGTTTTAATAAATTTTTAAAAATGTATAAACTTATTTATATAAAAATATTTATAAATTAAATTGTAAATCTCCAAATATAATTTAATGATTTTAGTGATAATTTTCACATAGTAAAAACTTAAAACTCGTTGATTCTCTTGGTGTGTTCTTGAAAAATATAAAAAGGCAGCAGCAAGCTGTGGCTTAATGATTAAATAATCTCCAGAGAGGAAAGACTCAATTAATTTTGTCCATGTATTTATTAAAAATATTTAATTTCATCTATTTTAAATCTTTTATTTTATAATTTAACTTAAATATTTCAACTTAACATTAATTTAAACTCTATTTTATTTGAAAAAAAAATAAAATAAATTATATTTTAAACTCTAAATTTTAATATAATTAATAAATCGATTCTTATATTTTAAAAATCAATCACTTAAATATTTATATTTTTATTTTATTTAAATGCACAATATCTCTATCTATTTCTCCATTAATTTAAAAGTAAATAACTGTTAAAAAAATCTGAAAATTATTTTTTTCCATAATATCCTTGTGCACTTTTAAAAAATTAATACATAAAAATTAAAACCAAACACTTAAATATATCTATTTTTATTCCCTCTAATTGCATAGTCTCTTAATCTATTTCTCTATTGATTTAAAGGTAAATAATTAATAAAAAATCTGAAAATTAATTTTTCTCTACAATACCCCTATACACTTAAAAAAAATAATACATAAAAATTAAAGAATTTAAATATTTATAATTACTTGAATTATTGGTATAAATTTTTAATATAAAAAATTAAATAATTATAAACAATCAAGTAATTATAAACACTTAAGTGATTTAATTTTTATGTATTAAAATAGATAATTATTGAATTCAAAATTTATAATTTTCTCAAAGTTTTTACCATTTTTAATTTTTTTAATATCAAATCAAAGTAAATATATAACATTACTTCCTTCCTTTTAATATACAAACAAAAATAAAATAAAAATTTTCAGCTACCCGCCATCTCCTAAATTTTCTAGACGTAGAATTCAAGTAATTAAAGATACTTAAATCCTTCCATTTTTATATATTAAAACATATCGATTTCTAAATTTAAAATTTGCAGTGTTCTCAAAGTGCATAAGAGTATTATAGAAATAAAAAATAAATTTTAGATGATCACAGTTATTTACCTTCGAATTAAGAGAGAAATTGACAGAGTAATTGTATAATTAGATATAATGGAAATAAAGGGGTTGAAGTGTTTGGTTTTAAAATTGTAAGAACTGAGGAATATTAGGTCAAATCCCATTGGCCTCGTGAGGTCTTGGGACAAATCCTGCCCGGCGGTTGTGAGGCCAATGGGATGGATCACGGGAGTGTCGGACTTCAGGCTCTGGGCTATGTGGGCTCGGGAGATGGGAGAGGGACACCCGTGACATAAAAAGATATCACATAGCCCAGAGCCTGAAGTCCGACACTCCCGTGATCCATCCCATTGGCCTCACAACCGCCGGGCAGGATTTGTCCCAAGACCTCACGAGGCCAATGGGATTTGGCCCAATATCTTTTTATGTCACGGGTGTCTGTTAAGAGAAAGCTTTTGTATTCAAAATCGTTGATGAGAGGATTTACAAGTGAGGTATTTATACAGGTAAAATTGAGTTGCCAGCTCATCATCCCAGCTCGTCATCTAATAGTGGCGGGAAAAATAAGCTAACTAACTTCACAGCTAACAGACTTATAATAGAAATCTAACAAACTAATGCTATTAATGTAAATTATTTGCATAAGCATTTAAAACTGAACCACTGGAGCTTGATTAATCTTCTACACTCCCCCCTCAAGCTGATGATGGGCCAGAGAGACCAACTGAAGCTTGGACAACAGAGAATGAAACAGAGGAGAGGGAACGGACTTTGTAAAGATGTCTGCTAATTGATTCGGAGAGTTAATATGCTGTGTTTGCAGGAAACCAGCTGTGATTTGTTGTCTGACTACATGACAGTCAATGTCTATGTGTTTTGTCCTTTCATGATAAACAGGATTAGTGGCTATATGAATTGCTGCAAGATTGTCACAGTAAAGATGAACAGGCAAAGGAACTGTAATGTGAAAATCTTTGAGCAAATATGATAACCATAAAAGTTCACAAACCGTCAAAGCCATACTCCTGTATTCTGCTTCAGCAGAAGATCTACTGACAGTGGTTTGTTTTTTTGACTTCCAGGAAATGAGAGAGGACCCTAAATAAACACAATATCCTGAAATTGACTTTCTAGTAGTAGGGCAGGAGGCCCAATCTGAATCACAAAAGGCAGTTAATTTCATGGTGTTAGATGCAGAAAAGAAAAGACCAGTTGTAGGACACCCTTTAAGATATTTCAAAACATGTTGAGCAGCTTTCAAATGAGAAGAATAAGGGTTTTGCATAAATTGGGATAGTTGCTGGACAGCAAAGGTGATGTCAGGTCTTGTATGGCTTAAATACAGTAACTTGCCAACTAGTCTTCTGTAACTCTCAGGGTCAGATAATATAATGCCTTTCTCAGGAACTAGTTTTGAACCTTGAATTAAAGGTGTTTGGACAATTGTAGCATCTTGTAATCCAGCAGTGACAATCATATCTTGTATATATTTCTGTTGTGTCAAGGCAATACCTTCTTTGGTTCTAGAAATTTCTAAACCAAGAAAGTATGTTGCTGGACCAAGGTCCTTTATGGTAAACTGTTGATGCAGGAATTGTTTAACCTCCTCAATCAAACTTTCAGTGGGACTAGCAATCAATAAGTCATCAACGTATACTAATAATACCATAAAGGAAGAACCTGAACCTTTCATAAACAAACAATGATCATTAACAGACTGTGAAAATCCAAATTGTTGTAAGTGAGAGGTGAGTTCTTTATTCCATTGTCTCCCAGCTTGTTTGAGGCCATATAAAGATCGAGAAAGTTTGCATACCTGATCTGGGAGAGCTTTTGAATATCCTGCAGGCGGCTCCATATAAATATCCTCTTCAATGTAACCATGCAAATAAGCATTGTTAATGTCTAATTGGTGGAGAAACCAATTAGATGAAGCAACAAGAGTTAAGAGAACTCTAACAGTGACTAGTTTGGCTACAGGGGAGAAAGAATCTGTGTAATCTAATCCCAACATTTGGTTGAACCCCTTAGCCACTAGCCTTGCCTTATATCTGTCCAAGGATCCATCCTGTTTATATTTGACCCTAAATACCCATTTGGATCCTATTGCTTTCTTTCCTGCAGGTAAAGAGGTTAGTATCCAAGTATTATTTGCCTCTAATGCATTTAGTTCTAGCTGCATAGCATTAACCCAGTTAGGATCCTTACTTGCTTGTTTGTAGTTAGAAGGCTCTATAATCTTAGAAACATTTGCTATGAAGGATATATGGTCCATAGAGGGAAAGAAAGGAGTTAAGCTACCTGATGAATTTGGCAAAGTAGTAGACTGGCCAACAAAGTCTTTTAGCCAAGCAGGTCTATTGTGCTGTCTAGTACTGTGTCTAAGAATAGGAACAGGTGGTAGTGAGGGTGGAATGGTAGGTTTAGTGTTATTAAGAGTAGGAACAGTTGGTGATGATGGTGAAATGGGAGATGCAATGTCTTGATGAATATGTGTAGGAGATGATAAAGGGAAAAGTAATTGTGAAGGGGTAGAGGTAGAAGGTTCTGTGACTGGTGCAGTTGGTTGAAGGGCAGGTAAAGTATTAGTAGTAGTGTCTTGAAATGTAATGTTGTCATTTATTGTGTTGGGAAGAACAAAGTTAGTAATGTCTGTGGGTTTGGAAAAAGAAAAGGGAAAATGATGTTCATGGAAAATGACATCTCTAGAAAAGAAACACTGTTTGGTGTGAATATCATATAATTTGTAAGCCTTTTGATTTTTTGCATAACCAATAAACACAGAAGGTATAGCTCTTGATTCAAATTTGGTCTTATGTGGTTTTGTATTAGTAGCATAGGCTAAACATCCAAATACTTTGAAGTAAGACAAATCAGGTGGTTCTTGATATAGTTTTTCAAAAGGTGTTTTCCAATCAAGTACAATAGAAGGGGTTCTGTTAACTATGTGTGTGGCTGTCATTAAGGCTTCTGACCAGAATTGGTTTGGGAGTTTTGAATGAAACATCAAAGATCTAGCTACTTCTAAAAGAGTTTTATGTTTTCTCTCCACAACACCATTCTGTTGTGGAGTATAGACACATGTAGTTTGATGGAGAATACCAAGGGAAAGGAAAAGTTGTTTGCACTGTGAATTAAGAAATTCACTGCCATTGTCTGTTCTTACTGCTTTGATTGTTTGCTGAAATTGAGTTTTAATGTGAATAAAAAAATGATTAAGGGTAGAAGGAACTTGGAACTTTGTGTTAAGTAGATATATCCAGGTATATCTGGTTTGGTCATCAACAATTGTAAGCATGTACTTGGCACCTGATATGGAGGAGACTGTGTAAGGTCCCCACAGGTCAATGTGTAATAAGGCAAAGGGATTCAAGGAAGTTGACTGACTTGTAGGAAATGGTTGTCTATGCTGTTTTGATAAAGGACAGATAGGACAAAAAAATTCTTTTATTTCATCATTAGAGATTACATCAGCATGTCTAAGTCTAGGTAAGGACAAGTGCCCTAGTCTAGAATGCCAAAGTAAACACTTATTTGAACTAAAATTTGAAGAAACATGAAATGCAGTAGAATTGGGACATTGTTTAAGGCTGAATGATTTGTGATCAATCATATACAGTCCTGCTTGTACAAGTCCAATGGCCAATGTCTTACTACTCAGCAAATCCTGCAATACAGAACAGTAAGGTAGATTGATGACTGCTATGTTACAGGTTCTGGTTAATGTGGTAACTGAAATTAAGTTGCAATGAAAAGTTGGAATGTAAAGAGTATTGAACAAAGTAATCCTCTTAGTTAGGGTAATGTTGCCTCCATGTGTGACAACTATGATTTTACCAGTAGGTAGTCTAAGCAATTTAGGTCTAGGCAATGGTTTAATAAAGTCAAAGAATGAAGATGTGAAGCATATATGGTCTGTAGCTCCTGAATCCAAGATCCAAGAGCCTTTGTCACTATAATTAACAGCAGGTTTAGATACTAAACAAGGTGAAATACCTGCAAAACTAGAAGTTGATGCAATATTGACCATACTAGGATCAGTTGATGAAGGAATCAAGTTTTGAAGCTGTATTGCTTGAAGGACTTCTTGAGCCAGTTGTGATATCTGTGTACTGGGAGCAGTAGCAGTAGTCCCTGCAGAGAAATTCAAATTTGCCTCTAAAGGAGTGTTAGCCGGGTTAAGATCAGCAAAAACATTTGAGACATTATGTGCCTGTGAGTTTGAAGATCTTTGCTTCTTTAAATCCCAGTACCATTCTGGATAACCAATTAATTTGAAACATGAATCCTTAGTATGGCCTCCTGACTTGCAATGATCACAATACGGACCTTCTTTCTTTGAATTATTGCTTCTATAAGCCATTGATCTGTTGTCTCTGCTGTTAAATCTCTTATAATTTTGTACTGCCATAGCGGCTGAGACGTCATTATGAAAAAATGGTACATGTGCTACCTCTCTCTGTTTTTCTACATTCAGTACCATATTGTAAGCTTTGTTGATACTTGGAAAAGGATCCATTAGTAAAATTTGGTTCCTTACATGGTCATAACTGTCATTGAGTCCAAGTAGAAACTGCATGAGTTTCTCTTCATTGTCCATTCTGTGTATAGCAGCAGTAATTCCACATGTACAACCATCACATGAACAAATAGGAATTTTTCTCAAAGAATCAAGTTCATCCCAAAATCTTTTCATCTTTGTGTAATACTTGACTATGGACATGTTTTCTTGAGTCAAACTTGTAATTTCCCTACGGATTTGGTACATCATAGGGCCATTGCATTCAGAAAATCTTTCCTCTAATTCATCCCAAAGTTGTTTGGCAGATTTAGTGAAAAGGAAGGCTTCAACTAAATCTTTTGAAATGCAATTCAAAATCCAGGATATCACCATATTATTAGCTCTATTCCATTTTGGCAATAAAGGAGAATCAGCAGAGGGTTTCTTGCAGGTTCCATCTATGAATCCTATTTTATCTTTTGCAGTCAAAGCAATTATCATAGATCTATTCCAAGAGAGGTAATTGAATTCAGTCAAAGGAGTACTTACTAGAATCTGGCTTGGCGAATCAGAATTCAGCAAGTCAATCTCAGATTTAGATGTAATTAGATCTGTATCAGATGATTCAGCGACTTCAACGGTAGGATTGGTAGTCATCTTCGTAGAATTAGTATGAAAATTGGAAAAGATCAAGAAAATTGCAAAAGATCAAGAAAATTGCAGAAAAATTTAGGGAGAAGAAAGAAGAAATAACTGTCAATGAAGAAAGTTCTGGATCAGGAGCCTTGATAGCTCTGATACCATGTTAAGAGAAAGCTTTTGTATTCAAAATCGTTGATGAGAGGATTTACAAGTGAGGTATTTATACAGGTAAAATTGAGTTGCCAGCTCATCATCCCAGCTCGTCATCTAATAGTGGCGGGAAAAATAAGCTAACTAACTTCACAGCTAACAGACTTATAATAGAAATCTAACAAACTAATGCTATTAATGTAAATTATTTGCATAAGCATTTAAAACTGAACCACTGGAGCTTGATTAATCTTCTACAGTGTCCCTCTCCCATCTCCCGAGCCCACATAGCCCAGAGCCTGAAGTCATTAATTATATTAAAATCTAAGAACTAAAATATAATTTATTTTAAAAATAACTTATTTTTTATTATTTAATTTTAATTTAAAAATAAAATATATTAAAAAATTATATATAAAAGTGTTAATAAAATTTTAAAATTTAGAAAATAACTTTATTTTTAAAAAAATTTATTTTAAAATGATTTAATTATTTTTTTACCACTTGTGTTTTCCTTTAATAATTTTTTTAGTGTTTAAATGCCAGATAATGTAAAAATATTTTCTTAAAATTTTTTTTTTATGAAATTAATGAAACCTAGTCTAAAAATTAAAGCTTAATTAATAAATGAAGAAATTTAACTTAATGTTTTGAACTAAATTAAGCTTAAGTTAAACTTTTATTTTAGATAAAACAAATTTTAAAAATACACCAAATTGAAATAAAACATTTGCCTTGGACAAGGATATCATTTTCTACAATATAAAGTAATCTGAAATGGCAAGGTTCGTTTTTTAGAGGGGGCACCAGCGGATCTAGGTTAGAGCTAAGGGGCCATGCCCCTGAAATTTTGTGAATTTCCTACTATTTAGATAATTTTACTTAAATTCTAAATAAATAAGAAATAAATTATTATTAAATTTTTAAAAAATTTATTAATTTGTCTCTATTTAAAAATTATATTATTAAAATATTTTTATAAAATTAAATTCTTTAATCCTTTTATTAAGAATTTATTACCCTATCTTGAATATTTATCTTATTTAATTAATTTAATTCCAACTATACATAATATTTATACTTATAATTTTAAATATTCATATTAATTAATTTCTTTAACCATCACTAAAATAAATTGGCCAATAAATTTTTTTATAAATTATTAAATAATTTAATTTTATAAAATATAAATACATTTTATTTGAATGATTTTGTTATAAAAATATATTAGTGAATTTTCTAATAACTTAAAAACTTTATAATAATTCTCTTATATATAAAAAAAATAACTATCTTACTTCTTTATTATTTTTCAATCTAAAAAATTTATTTTTAATTTTCAAAATTTAATTTAAATATCTCAATATTTTTTTTTAAAATATTTATAAGGCAGGTTATTTATTTATTATTTAATTTATTTTTATACAATCATTTTTTATTATTAAAAAATAATAATTATTTTTATATACTTTTATTTATACAATTGAAATTACATGTTAAATTATTTAAATTTTATAAAAATAAAATTTTAAACTTAAAAAAAAAATAATATGAGTCATAATTAAACTATTATATGGTTTTCATGAACTATTTAAATTTAAAAAAAAATGTATATTTAGAAAAAGAATTTAATAGTTTATGAGCTAAATTATTTATTTTTTATTTTAAAAATTTTAAATATATATAAAATCAAAAGGTATGGATAATAAGTTAAATTATTTAAATTTATTTTTAAAAATTCTGAAGGAGGCAAATGAATTCAATTTGAAAATTTTTATTCATATGAATATTTTACATCTTATTTAAAATTTATATTAAAAATTTTAATTTTAATATATATATAAATAAAATTTGTTTTTAAAATGAGTGAAATTAAAAATCTGTCTAAAAATGAAATTAGACCTAACTTAAATTTGTAGATCCTTGTACTGTATGGAGATGTGCATGAAAGCTTTTGGTGGAGACAGATATTCAAATGCAAATGATTTGGTCTGTGTCTGAACCTTGAAAAGGGAGAGTGATGAGCTAAAGAGAATATATATATATAACTATAATCAAAGTACTAGGATTGGTGTGAGTCTGTGCATGCATTGATATGTTAGAAGGAATTCCTTTGATTATTATGCAGTAATGATGGGTGAATTGCTGCTCTTATCGAAACTGTGTGGGATTTCTAAGATTTCGAATCAAATCAAATCGAAATCGAAAAGATTGATGATATAAATATTAAATTAAATTTATTTAAATATTTAATTTTAATTTTAATTTAATTTTTAATAAATTTTAATTAAATCAAAATAAAAAAAATTGATGAGATAAATATTAAACTGAATTTATTTAAATATTTAATTTTAATTTTGATTTCAATTTTTTATTAAAAATTAAACTAAAATTAAATTAAAAAAATTGATTTATATATATATATAATTTATAGTGATAATATAATTTTAATATATAATTTTAATAATATATTTTATGTTATTATATAACTTTAATAAAATTAAACCATAATTACAATACTATTTTATTATTTTTAATCAATTTAATTAATTGATTATAATTTATTGTGTTTAAATAAATTATATATATAATATATATACTAATAGAATTATACTATTAGATTATAAATTACTAGATTAATCATATATATATATACTTACAATTGTTCTTATTATTTATATATATATATAATAATATAAAATTATTATATATTTTAACCACTAATTAATTATTAAATATTTATAATAGTATAATATAATTAATTTAATTAGTTAATTAAAATTCATTCTATCTAAATAGATTATATATATATATATTATTTCAATATTAATAAAATTATACTAATAAAATATAAATCACTAAAATATATATACCCATATGTATATATATATATATATATATATATATATATATATTTATAATTGTTATTAATAACTATATGTATATATATAAAAATTATTATATGTTTTATTCACTAATCAATTATTAAAGGTTTATAAAGATATAATTTAACTAATTTAATTTATTAATTACATTTTATTCTATTTAAATATATTATATTTTTATATTAATAAAATTTATATTAATAGAATATAAATTATTAAAATTTATTATTACCATATATATAATTATGTACTAGATTATATATTAATAAAATATAATTTGATAAAATTAGAAACAAGTTAAATTTAAATAATTGTGAATATTTTAAAAAAATATTATTCGATTAAACTATATAATTTTAGATATTATATAATTTTATTATAATAAAATAAATAAATTTATAACATATAGAGAAATGATAAAAATTCATTCAGTGAGAGTTTATTTATCGTAGAAATCTTACAATAAAGTTTTTAGAAACTTTATGGAGAATTTTTTTAAGAGTTTGAAAATTATAATAGGAAAAGCATTATATATTTAATTATTTAATATATTGATATATTTTAAATAAAAATATTATATGTTACGGTGGATATTTGATATTATTTTGGAGTGAGTAGAAGTCAGTTTCCTTTAGCAGACAAAAGGAAGAGCGAAAAGAGAAGACTCAAAATAAATAAAAGAGAAGAATGAAGGAAACGAAGGTTAATGAATTGAATGCAGGAGTAAATATTCAAAGATTTTCTTTTCTTTTATAAGCAATAAATATTCAGAGATGTGGACCTTTCCAACCTGCAGAGAGACAGAAATACAAGTGAAACAACAAAAACTCCCTTAAGAAAGACAAAACACTGCATTTTAATGAGCTGTAGGACATCATCGACTCCATCCCCAATAACCGCTCAGTTGAGCTGACGCAATCACATATGCTTTTCTTATATGCTGCTCAAACTCAGCGGATAATAGAATGTTTCTCTTTTAAAAAAAAGTTCAAATAATTTTTTTTATTTAAATTATTAACTAAGTATCCGATCATAAAAATCTACCAACACAAAACAATTAAATGCATGGAAATTTGCAATCCCTCGGTTCAATTTTGAATCAAATTAAATTAAAAAAATTAAAAATTAAATTATAAAAATTTTAAAAATAGAAATAAAATCGATTATGAAAATATAATTAAATCGAATTGAATTGATAAAATCAATTCGGTTATTCTAAACTAAAATCTGTAATTTTTTTAACAAGAAGTAGCTCTTAGGGTAAAAATTGAAATTAAAGTTTTTCAAATTTTAATCAAGCATCCAATGGATTATCGCAAAATGCTAAACTACATACTCACAAATCAACTATTGCAGCAAAACAATTATACAAATCTCTGCACAAACAAACTTGAGTATCACTCTCGGCTCCCCTTTGGGGAATCTAAATTCCTTTTCTGGTACTATTTATCAATGGATTTTATTAACGAATTTTCATCCGTTAATAATTTTAACGAATTTACTAAAATATTTAAAAATTTATTGATAAATTTTAATATAAAAAATTTTATGTAAAAATTTACCAACGGATTTAAAATCTGTTGGTTATCTATTAGTATTACTAACGGATTTTAAATAATCAATGGATTTTAAATTCGTTGATAATTTATAAATATATAAAATAATTAGTATTGAATTTATTAACAGATTTAAAATTTATTAGTAATTTATTAACGGATTTTAATTTTTTAATAAATTTAAAAAAGTATTTAAATTATTAACGAATTCTAAATTTACTAGTAATATTCAGTGTTCAAAAAATTACTAGCGGATTTAAAAATTCATTACTAAATTTTATCATTTAATTAGTAAGTAAAAAAAAATATTAAATTTACCGTCAAATGCCATCCGTTGGTAAATTTAAAATAACATTCCACGTAAAATTTTCACATTTTTTTCTAAAATTCTATATTTTTCGATTATCAACACATTTATTAACGGATTTTAAATCCGTCGTTAATTTTTGGAAAGAAAAATTTTTCTTTTTCTTTTCAAAATTTAGTAATGGATTCAAATCCGTTAGTAATCCGCATTTATAAATGAAATATCATCCATTTTCCTTTTATCATTCATTTATTTTATTATTTTTATTTCTTTTATTTTTTTTCTCTTTTTTTCATTTTTTTTTTCTTTTTCCATTACTTTCTTTCATTTCACTTTCGTATCTCATTTTTCTCGTCTCATTTTTTTTCTATTATTTTCCTTTCATTTTTTTTTTTATCTCATTCTCTTCTCTCTTCTATTATTTTCTTTATTTTCCTTCATAATTTCCCTTTCACTTTCTCCATTTTCTTTTCTATTATTTTCTTCCCTTTCGTCTCTTATTCTTCATTTTCTCTATAATTATCATTCATATTATTTTCTTCTATCATTTTCTTTCTATCTAGATTTTTTCTATTATTTTCTCTTCATTTATTTTCTTCTCTAATAATTTTCTCTTTTTATCATCATTTTTCTAATCATCTTTTTACTCTACTCTCATTCTTCCTTTTTTTTCATAATTTTTATTTTTCTATTATTTTTTTCTTTTTCCCTTTTTTCTTTCTTTTTTATCATTTTCTATCATTTACTTTTCTCTCATTTCCACTTTCTATATATTTCTAATAAATATTGGATATAAATTAAAAATTTAATAACAATAATAATATAATTTTAAATCTTATTGAATTAATAAAAAATAATATTAATAATAAAATTTATTATTTAATCAAAATAATAATTATTTTAAAACGGTGTTAATAAATTATTTTTCTCACAATTTACTAACTGATTTAAAATCCATTAATAATAATAATAGAAATTCCGTTAGTAAATCTGTTAGTGTTAGTAACGGACTTAAAAATTATTGGTAAAAATTTACCAATGAGCTTTTTAACAACGGATCCTAATCCGTTAGTAATTTGCTAATTCGTTTACCAACGGATTTTTACAAGATTACAAATGAAAAAATCCATTGGTAATCCATAAATTTTTTGTAGTGGTTGATGAGAGGGGGTCAAAGTAAAGCACCACTCCAACAGAAGGGATCACTGAAAGAGAGCAGACGATCGACCATTGGTGATCCATAAATTTTTTGTAGTGATTGATGAAAGGGGTCAAAATAAAGCACTATCTCCACTCCAACAGAAGAGATCACTGAAAGAGAACAAATGGTCGAAGGTCGACGGGAAAGAAATTCGGCAGCGACACTCAGCAAATTGATATAGAGGGAGGGAAAGAGATTGATAAAGAGCTTGAAGATCAACGGGAAAGAGATTGACGATCGATCAACGGAAAAGAGATTGATGATCGATCGATAAGAAAGAAATTGACGATCGACAGGAATGATATTGATGGGATTCCACGATTCATTAGGAATTTTAATTTTTAGCAAGTGTGAATAGGGGTTCGGGGGGAAATGGGGAGAAGGAGAATGCCTGATTCCTAAGACTGAAAGTGAAAGTAGAGAAGGGCTGAAAGGGGAGGGCTTGGGCTGCTGGGTTGGGTACGAAGGGGGAAGGCTGGACTTGGGCTTGGGCCTAACCAATAAAATCGATTATTTCGGTTTGATCGGTTATTTAACACATTTAAACTGAACAGTCCAGCCAATAAAATCGATTATTTCGATTTGATCGGTTATTTAACACATTTAAATTGAACCGAACCGAAAATGAAATAATTTTAAACATACTAACCGAACCAAACTGAATAATCCGACTAACTAAACTGATAAATCGAAATCGATCAGTTCGATTCGATTTTTCGATTTAAACCGAAATATGGTCTCCCTAGATACATAACCCGTTCTAAAAAAGTGTACATATTCATCCATCTTAGCTTCACACAAGAAACAATTCTGTATACTACTCTATTAACATTAGCTTCCTCTTGCCTAAAGACAACATTATTTCTTTCCATCTAAATGAAATAGACTGTTGTATTAAAGAACATTTTTCCACATGCCTTGTAAACCAACCAACCTGTTGTCTCCATCCCAACCCTAATGTAACGATCTTCTAAGAAATCACATCATTCTGGTTCTCATTGACGTTGAATTTCTTTACCTCCTTCCATGTAGCTTTAATGTCTGTATCAATGAGATATAGAAGTCTCTATATCCCTTGCCGAGAAAAATATTTTGCGAGGATTGTTCACGCATGCCTAGATCTATGTGACTCTTATAACACTTCACATGCTCAAGAATGTTTGCTCTCATATTAGGAACGGCAGTGAATAACCCTATCTGAATCCAAATTTATTTAATAGATTTAATATTAAAATTCATTTTAAATTCGATTAAAATTTATTTTAAATATTTCAAAACATTTAAAATCCCATTATTATTATTTAAAAAATATTCCAATCCATTGAATATTATAAAATTTAATTTAATAATTTATATAAAATATGATTTAATAATTTAAATATTATTATCAAATATGTAAAATATATTTACTTAATTATTTATACAGACACGTTAGGATAATTATGAATATTCAAAATATATAGAACTCAATTCAATTGAATACGGTAAAGGTATAATTTACAAAAATTCAACTATCTCAAATTCTATTGTATATTACCAAATTTCATTCTAATAAAGTTTAATTAGGTTAAATACTTATAAAAACTCAACATACTAATATTTCTATAGCCTACATATTTTAAGTGAAGAAAAATAATTAGTGAGCATAAATTATTTTTTTTATTAATAGATTTATTATAAAGTAAACTTACGCTGGATCACGTTAAGTTTTATGCTGTTTATTTTTTATAAGTAATTATCAACGCTGGTGAAACATGACCTTGGGGTCACCTATGCTTAGAGAAAATTCAACAAGAACCGCTATATCTTCACATTTTGGCTTGAGGCTGAGATATCTTGCAATAGTATGTATCATCCATCGGTGCATGTTCTTGCTTGTCCTTGTCCAATTGATACTCCAGATAATTATGCAAAATCCTTCCCTTGTTCAGTTGTTTGGCAACCAAAAGAAGCATGTTTTTATCAATAACAAGGTTATTCCCACTCTCTAGTCCAGAATTCTTTAAACTAGTCATGGAATATACCTTTTTAGGATGCTCCTAAGCAATCAGCTGGAGAAGGTCTCATATCTTGTATAGTTGTTTAGAACTCTGCTTAATCACTCAAACTTTAACCAAATAAGGGATAAAAAAACATTTCTCTTATTTTGCTTTACTGCAGTAGTTTATAATGGAGGAATTATAGAGCTAGCTGCAGCAGGTATACAATATAAGAATTAGACAGCATTCTAAACCTCTGTTCCAACATCAACTGTAGATTTAAAACACAATGTTTATTTTTGCCCCAATGGTTAGTTCATACATTTTGCCTAATATTCATCATATAATTTTATTATGTATAATTGAGCTCAAAGACAGTGATGGTATGTGATGTTAGAGTAACACAACCTTCATGAAAAAATTAAAAAAAAAAAGTGAAGAAACGTAAGGAATCTATCTATCACAGTAATTAAAGAGAACATAATGTATATATGATATTGATGATAACCGGCCCTGGACACTCCAGTCTTGGTTGAGCCTGTGCTGAAAAGGTAAGGCCTTAACTCTACTAAGACTTAATACATAACTCTACTTCACATGCATGTCCAAGCTTCACTTGGATAAGTCGGACTGGGTTTGAGTCTACGCATGGGAGGCCTGACCATTTTTATACCTCTAGTCCCGTGAGATAATAATCACGTGACATCCAGGATTATGTCCACATAGCGCAGGATAGAATTAAATGGCTGTCTGATGATGAAAAAGGAGACAGTATATGGGTATGTACGGCCAGCGTGAATATGACAGTTGCACGTCATTAGAAAACAAAAGAAAAAAGGAATAAAGGAAGCAAGGGAGAGACAAACCAGACTAAGTTTACCAATATAAACATTGAGCCTACCCTTTACTGGATCTCAAAGCATCAATTAGCGCTATCTGTGGGAATGATCGTTCAAAATTGCCAAAGTCAGAAGGATCGTTCAAAATCGCCAAAGTCATCAAACCCAGAGTATAAAAAATCAAAGATCTGCAGGGATATTCAGCACCTAAAAAGGTATTTTCTATAAAGATGTACAATGTAACTCTTATGTCTAAGATATGAACAAAATTGTCTTTTCTACTTCCAAAGTACTTTTGAACAGATGATGAGGACCCTCAATGAAGTAGGTGACTGGTCTCGAAAATAAGATCACTGGTACTATAAAACCGATTGAGGAGATAAAGACCCCAATAATGTGGGTGACCGATCTTGAAAATGGACAGTCGACACCACAAAACCGGTTGGGAAGATAAAGCCCTCAATAAGGTAGGTGACCGGTCTCGAAAACAAGACTGTCGGCACCACAAAATCGGTTGAGGAGATGAAGACCCCAATGAGGTAGGTGACCGGTCTCAAAAATAGACTGTCGACACCATAAAATCGATTGGAAAGACGAAACCCTTAATGAGGTAGGTGACCAGTTCTCGGAAATAAGACTACCGGCACCATAAAACCGGTTGAAAAGATGAAGACCCCAATGAGATGGGTGATCAGTCTTAAAAATGGACCGCCAACACCACAAAACCGGTTGAGAAGACGAAACACTTAATGAGATAAGCGACCAATCTCGAAATAAGACCATCGGCACCACAAAATTGGTTGAAGAGATAAAGGCTAGTAATGAAGACCCACACCAACAAGGCTATAAGCCAAAAGAAAACAAATCAAGAGATACAATGCCGACTCTAAGAAAGGACCTTAGCATACACAAGACTCAAGAAAAAAAGCTAAGGCCTAGTTTCGACCTCATACAAGAGCTTGGTTCACAGGAAAATAAGGTAAAGGCCTGGTTCCGACCTCATAAAAGAGCTCGAGTCACAAAGAAACAATACTAAGGCCAATTGCTGACCTGTAGAAAAGGGTAGGGTCATGTGGATGGTTGTGGCAACTGAGCTTGTTCTGCTTGGTATTGAACCTGCCATGATAGGATGGCATTTCTCACGGTCACATTTATGTCCATTCGATGGGCCGGGGCCATCTTTCGAATGAAATCTAAAGCCTTTTCCTTATCCTTGCACGGTCAGACTCCATCCTTTTGAAGCTCCACATAAATGTTCCAATCGGTTCGTAGTTATCCAAAACTCTCGGACACCCTATAGAGGAGGATGAAAAACTTTTTTTTCAACGTTTTAAGGAGGAGGGGAAACTGGTCGAAGAGGGTTTGGCACTTTTTCCCATTGAAGAACCAAAACTTCTCATTCTTCTGAGTTTTTAGCTAGTATAGTTAGGAAAAGAGGGCAATGCTCGACTCAATGTTATTGTTAAAGCAGACAAAGCAAAAGGCCACAAGAATTCTCCAGCTGTTTGGATGAAGTTAGGTGATTGACAGTTTGTGAAACCTGAGGACTTCGACGAAAAAAGGGTCAATTGGAAACCGAAGATTCGCCTTCAACTATTCCCCGTATACTATGATAGTATCTTCAGTAGGGATTTGATCATCAATACGAATATTTGGACTAGGAGCGTAAATTCAAAAGATCTCTCAAGAGACCTGGTAGTGGTCGTGAAGATGGTTTATATTCCTTTGGTTAGCACGGATGGGATGCCATTCACTAGCAGGATGTCATTTTCATTGACCGCCCTCAATAGAACTATGGGAGCCGAACCATGGATGAGGCCGCTGGAGGAAGAGCTGGAGGTTAAACTACCACTAAAAGAAGAAGACGAAGAGGAACTATTTATCTTTAAGGCAGGGAAGATGACACAAGAAGGAATTACCTTTGGAAAATGCGAAAGAGAGGACCGAGTGTTCGAGCCTTTTTAAAGAAGAAGGAAGTAATTGTGAGAAAAAGTGATAATCGTAAGAGAAAGGAAGATTTTACATTGTCATTTTGATAATTAGTTTAAATGCAGCTCGAGAAACAAAGCGAACATCATTTATCATCCGAGTAGATGAAGAGACGTGAGTATGAAGAGCTAATTTGAGTATGTCACATGTCCAAATCGTGGAAAACAACTGTAAATTTTGAATATGAAGAATTAAAAGCCGATGTGTGACTTTTGATATGACATAATAATCGCCTAAAGTGTGTTATGTATTGTCACCATACAACGGGACTACGTGGCAAAGTCCTAATAAATCGTGATCCTCGATCACTCAAGACTCACCCATAAAAAAGAAGACTCGATCAGCAGGGTGATAAGTACTCGAAACGATAGAGGCTTGAATGACATCTAGTTATCGTTAAAAGATATTATACGATAGATCTCTATTGCACCTACAATCACAAGATATTTTATCCACTAGTCAGTATTAGTCGGATTTTTAGAAAAGTCATTAACTAATCCTATCTTTTCACAATATAAAAGCAGGTACATATTATTATACATTCTTCTTAATCCCAAATTATCTATTTACATTCACCCATCTAGACAAGTTTACTAACTTGGCGTCAGCGTGGCTGTCTTTAGGCATCAACCATATCACATTCTCTTTTTACAGATTGACAGGAAATATTCAACTCTTTTTCGACCACATCAATATTATAATCCTTGAAAGTTTAATAAAATTTACAATTTGATTCTAATACTTTTTAAATAGTAAACAAATCAGTCCTAAATTTTTATTTTATTATAAATATACATTCTCTCTAAATTTTACTGTTAATCATAAAAAAAAAAAAGTAAATTCTGAACCTTTATCCTCAATTTTTTAAATTTCTAATATATATCAAAATATTTTATAATAATTTTATATTAAATAATTTTTTATTATATAAAGTTCACACTATTAATCTTTAAATTTTCTAATCTATAATTTATATCAAGATATTTTTTATAGTTTTATATTAAATATTTTTTCAATTTAAATAAGTAAATTTGATACGATTCAATAAATTATTTTTATAAAATTTATATATTATAATAAGCATATGTATGAAATAAAAATAAAAAATAAATATTTAAATTAAATTATTTATATTAATATAATAAAAAATATTAATGGAATACTATTATAATATGTGAAAAAATTTAATTTCTAAAATTTTATTGTGTTAATATAATATTTATTTTATTCAAATTTATAGCTTGACTATAATAATTTAGTGATTTATATTTCATTTTTTATAATAATTTAGTTCTTATAGTTTTAAAAATTTCATAAATTTTATAAAAATAATTATTATCTTAATAGCATTCAAAAAAATATTTAATATAATTCTGTAATAAAAAATTTTAGAATAAACTGAAAACTAATAAAGTTAGAGACTAAAGGTTCGGGTTTACATAGTAAAGAAAATATTTAATATAATATTATTATAAATATTTTGATATAAATTAAAAATTAAAATATGTAAAGTTTAGAAATGTTAAAAATTATTTAACAGAAAAATATTTAATATAAGACTATTATAAAATATTTTAATATATATTAAAAGTTAAGGAAATTAAAGTTTGTGGTTGTTTTCATAACTAAAAGTAAGTTTAGAGAATAAATATTTTATTAATAAATTAAAATTTTTAAAATTTAAATGATTTATTATTTAAAAAATATAGATTAAATTATAAATTTTATTAAATTTTAAGAATCATAGTATAAATTAACTTTACCTAAATTATTCCTCACACTTGTATGGTGTTGGTGAGAAACTGAGCCGTGTTCTTTTAGGAGTTAATTGCTTCCTATATTTACTGCAGGTTATGCAAACGCTTCTTCGGAATATAAAAAAAGCAAAGAAAATCACAGACGTCTGTTTTGTAATTTTCTAAAAGAAATTTAAATAAAAAATTTAAGAGAGAATAATGAAATATATATAAAAATTAGATTAACTGATTATAGCTATTGAAGACATCTTTACAAATAAATATATTTAAATTAAAAAAATTATTTATTAGAAAAGAATTTTAGTCCAATTTATAATATAATTTATTAATTTTGAATTCTTTTTAAAATATCTCAATAAAATACTTCATTTTTAAATTAAAATTTCTTAAGATATAAATATTTAAAAAGTATTCTTTTATTTCCATTACTTTAAAACAAGCCATTTTTATAACAGATGACCGGCTGTTTGGGACTTTAGGTGTAGCATGCAATGTTTTTTTCTCCCTTAGCTTTCTTTGGATAGGTGGTTTCGGTGGATGCCAAGCTGTAGCCAAGTCCTATGAGTTCTAATCGTGTTTCGTCCATCCTTTGGCTCCAGTTTTCAGCCTAATGAAGCGGGGTTTCTTTCTGGGTGGAGATTGTTCTTGTCTGGCGATGTTGAACATGGTTCCAATCCCTGCTCCTGTCGCTCTCTCGATGCCTCTACCTTACTCTTGCTTGCCTTGCCTCTTTGATGGCGCTGCTGGTTCGATCTCCTCGGGTTGGTTGCCATGGGTCTAGCTATTGCCAGATCCTAGGGTTTCTTCGATTATGGGCTTAGGTCCTTGTTTGATGGATTGCTTTACTAGGGTCTTTTCTTGCTTTGGACATGTGTGTTTTATTCTGGATTTATTTTTTATCATAAATTTATTTTTTATCATTTTTCTCACTTTAAAATTTTCTCATTTTCAAAAGCTATACAAAAATTTTTTTAAAAAAAGAAAAAAGCAGGTATGTAAAACCGAACAATTGAAATAGTTAAATAATTTTTACTGATTTTTTTTAATCTTTTAGATAAAATTTTATAAATCTAAAATAAGATTTAGCTTTTAAACATCTTATCAACAAATTCAGTATGCATAATTTTATTATAATACCATTTTTTTCTAAACCATCTAACTATATATATATATATATATATATATATATATATATATTTTAAATAAAAATTGGGAGATTGAACCTTAAATCTCTTAGATTTACTCGAATGCACTTATCACCAGACTAAATCTGTGAGTGCACCATCTAACTATTATTATTCATACAATCATAATTGCAATCTTATTCTTTTGTTCTCTCAATTTTTCGAAAGGTTGAAGGTGTTGATATATTAGTTTAATTTTTTTTAAATGCATTTTCCGTATTTCATCCATTAAACAATAATAGTGAGAATACAGTTTCAATAATTTCTCTTTATTTTAAAAAGGTTAGTGTGAAAAATAATTAGTAAAAATAATGGGAGATTATATTAAAAATAAAATAAAATAATAATAATTAATTTAAATGTTAATTAT
Organism: Manihot esculenta; assembly: GCF_001659605.2. Taxonomy (NCBI): domain Eukaryota; kingdom Viridiplantae; phylum Streptophyta; class Magnoliopsida; order Malpighiales; family Euphorbiaceae; genus Manihot; species Manihot esculenta. The sequence continues at coordinate 30,217,408 of NC_035165.2, read as the reverse complement.
AATGTAAAAAAATATAAATAAAAAGTATAAGATAAACAAAGTATTTAATAATTAGTCTTTTATATTAAAAATTTTTTATATTTTTTTATAGTAGTTAATGGATGTTCAGTAAATTTTTATGAATATTTTAATATATTTTTTAAAATTAAAAAATTAATTAAAAATTTTTTATATAATAAAGAAATAACATAGTAATTTTTTAAAACAATTAATAGTTAGTAATATTGTTGGGATTTTTTTTTTTTTTGAAAAGGCAGGCATAAGATGGGAAGGTGGAGTGGAGGTGTCTGGGGAAAGAAAGGACAGGAGGTGGGTCCCGGTGCATGAGAGAGAGTGAGCCCCTTCCCTGTTTGCCCCGGGCCCCTCACCTTCAAGTATGAAAAGAGGAGTGGCTGCACATGTTGTGGCTGGATTTTTAAGGATAATCCATCCTATCCAACTTTATTATTATTATTATTATTATTGTTTTTTTATATATAAAAGAATATCCAACTCGATTTGAGTAGATTTAAATATTATATAATTATATTTGAAATTTGTTCAGTCTATTAGTCATTGTGACAGTTCGATTTGGATGGTGAATCAACCGATATTAAAATGATTAATTAATTTTAATTTTTAAATTAGATTAAAGTTTTAAATTAAAGAGATTAATTACAATTTTTCTTCATGTAAATTAAAATTAAAATCGGACTAACTATTAAAATTTAATTTTTTATTTTTTAAAATGAATTATTTTAAAAAATTATATCGCTAAAATTAATGTATAAATAAATTTAATTATTAAATAATTAAATTTATTTTTATTTTTAATTGATAAAAAATATTATTTATATTTAAATGTAATATTATTTTTATTTTTATATTATATATGTTATTTTATTTTTTACATTATATATAATGTACTTATTTAATAAATTATATATCCAATAATATTTAAAATTTATTTATTTTTTTATATTTCATTTAAGTTTTTTACTTTATATTTTTAAAATTAAAATTAAATTAACTATTTATGATTTAGATTTAATTGAAATCGAAATCAAAATTATGAAAAATTAAAACTGAAACTGTTTTAAAATCGGATTAAAATTATTAAAAAATAAAAATTATTTTAAATTACTTTAAATTTAATTGACTCTAATTTAATTCAAAAAATATATTAAATGATTGATTTTAAATTAAAACCGAATCAAAACGGGTCATGCCTAGCTTCTATAACAGGTTGTATTGAATTTAAATTTTATGTATAAAAGAAAGTTTGTTATCAGAATGTATTTATATAAATGAATATTTAGATGTATTTTATATATTTTTATTATGATGTTTATATTTTTTACTTATATTATATATAAAATAAATAGAGTTTAATATTTTTTAATTATTAAAATTTTAAATATAAATTAACCTTTTAATTATATTTAATATAAATTATCAAATTAAAATTCATAATATTAAATAAATTTAAGTATGTTTTAAATAATAATAATAAAATTTAAAATGAATTAAAAGGAGTAATTCAAAGTAAACTTTAATCATACTTGCAAATAAATTTATATATTGAATGTATTAAATATATTGGAGTTATTTTGGCAGTTGAGATTATGCAACACAAGTGAAGGGAAATTTTATCTATTCTTTCAATTTTATAATTTTTTCATATTTTTTTATTATTTTAAAATTAATTATAACAATATATAAATTGTTTATTATAATTCTATTTATTTTTTAATAAACTTTTCAAAATATTTAATACAGTTTTTTTCATAATTTTTATTTATTTTATTTTTTATACATATTAAAAAATAAATTTTTTTATTAATTTTTTAATTAAATAAAATTTAATATATTTAAGATAGTATAATTTAAAAAATTTAATTAAAAAATTAATAAAAGAAATTTATTTTTTAATATGTATAAAAAATAAAATAAATAAAAATGATAGGAAGGAGAAGTATTAAATTTTATTTATAAAAATATATTAATAAATTAAAGTATTTTCACACATTGGTGCGGAATTATTATTCCGCAACTGAAATTGAAAATAAGGGAAGGGTTTGTTAGGCTGGCTCATAAAAGGCCTGTCGGCGAATGGGAAGCGAAGTTCTCTCGCTCTCTTTTAAGCCCAACAAAAAACACAATCATCTCCATCTCCAGCGGCTGCTTCTTTTTCGCTTTCATAATCTTCTTTACATTCGTTTGTGCCGCCAGTTGTAGCCTCACTGCTTTGAGCCCCATCTCGTGGGACCACGTGGCGTTGCAGGTCCACACCTCTCTTGACACATCAACATCAAGCTCTCTCACAAACAAAAAAATGGTGGATTCCGATATGATATGATGATTTTTTTTTTTCTGAAGAGAAAAACTTTGGTTTTGGTTTGTTCTTTATGGTTCGATCCTCTCTTGCCAATGCCATCCCATGGATCCACTTATCCCATTCCTATTGGTCTATTGGCAATAGGACCACAAGCTTTTCCTATTGGTCTCATTTCCTCGTCATCAAAATTGATTTTAATTTATAGCTAACTTAGAGACTAATGTAAAGTTGTGGTTTAATTATTAAAATTAAAAAGATTAAGATATAAAGATTTAAATTGTTTTTTGTCAAATTCTCCTAATCTTATTAATAACATTTTCTTTTTATTGAATTTTTATATTGTTCACTCCTTTTACTTTCATTTCGTTTAACATTTATCACAATAATTTAATAATTAATTAGATTATCTAAATCATAATAAAATATAATTCAACTAAATTATTTTGATAAAATTAATCTGTATTTCCTTATAAATGATTATATTATCAATCTGTATTATTTTTTATAAGTTAAAAAAAATTTCTATATAATATTAAAAAATTTACTGCTGTTATTAATAAATTAATTTTTATATTTTTAAAAATTTATTAAAATATTTATATTTTTTCTTTATTAACGAAATAATTGTTCTGTTTTTTTATTAAAACTAAATAAAAAATAAAGGAGAAGTTTTTTAAAAATTTAATTTTGTTTTTGAATAAAATTCTTATTTAATTTCTAAATTTTAAAAATAAAAATATATATTTATTAATTCTACCATATCTCAAAAAAATTATCCTTCATCGTTATACATAGGAAATGGTGATACTTTAATTTAATCTATCAATGAAAATTTAGAGATTAATTAATATATATTTTAAAATATATTAAAAAAGTCAAATAATCAATTTCAGTAGAACACAGATCTCATGTGATTTTGTGTGAATATCAAGTCAAATAACCTAAGGACCCAGTCCTCTTACCACAATATGCTGGCCAGTGGCTACCAACATCAGCACCAGTACCGCGTGGTAGCTAAAACCAATGATAGCAATCTCGGATGGATGCAGATTTCCTATCCACTTATTCCAGTTTTACAAACAGAAGTAATAAATATATATATTTTTTATTTATTCATATTTATTTAATTTTATAAATAAATTACAAAATTAATTTATAAATTCATCTACATTTATTTAATTTTAAATCAATTTTTAATTATTTCCGTCCTTTTACCTATTAAATAGCTTTTTTACCTATTAAATAGCCATAGTGATTGAATTGCTTGTAAGACAAATGGCTTTTTCTGTTTAAAAGAAAAAGTTAATTTCTTTAAAATAATTTTTTTTCATTGAATCAGTTTCTAAATGAGTTATATATATTTTTACTCATTAAATTAAATTAAATTAAAAAAATTAATAATTAATATTCCACTTATTCCATCCACCCAATGTTTTTTTTATTTACTTATTTAAATTGCTTAATCATTGCAAAATTTAAAAGTTGTTTTTCTTAGTTTACATAGTTAGTCAAAGTAATTTATAAGCTCCAAACTTTAAAAATATATTCATCGGCTTATTTATAATATTTTATAAATTTATAAATTCAACTTATAAATTTAAAAAGAATTGAAGTATTCGAGTTTATATAAAATAAAGTTGGATATGCTCTTCTAAGTGTGTCGTTTATAACACTATGAAAAAATATGATTTTAAACTTTCGGTTATACTATAGTGTCAATATTTATTTTTGACTTGTACATGTTTCAATTTCATTAAATTTTTCTTCAGATCAATATTATTATAAATATAATAGCTAAAATTTTTAAAATTTTATTTGAATAATAAAATAATCTTTAAATAAATATTCTATTGACTTGAAATGAAAGAGAAAAATAAAGTCATATGCCAATAAATAATCTCAAGACCTAACTATTAGAATCCTAATTTATGGTATAATTAAAAAAAATTATCACTATCTCACTATTCAACATTAACCGGGGTCATCATTAGTAGAAAACCTTTACTAATTATCAAGAAAAGCACTTTCACTTTGGAAAAATATATCCAACCATCAAACAACAATAGCCTTAGAGGTCAAAGGAAGCTACAATACCACAAGAAAATAAAAGCACCCATTTCTATATCCAAATAGCTAAATGCATAACAAAGTGGCCACCACCAAGCATCACTCTAGGGGTGCAAACAGAGTCAAAAACCATAGCAGTCACTAATTAAGTTCTTATCATCGATGCTTCAAAAAAGCTAACCAAGTAGCACTCTCGACTGCTCTCTCTCATCTTAAAAGTCAGTCATCCAAAAATGAAGATCGGCTAATGACCTTAGATATGCTTTGGTTTTGAACCATACATGAAACTTCATGGAGCATAAAAACATCTTGCAAGCCACTGAAGCCTAGCGTGATGAGGACAAGCAACTTTAATATTTTTTTAAAAAATACAATTAATAAAAGAAGATCGTCCAAAAAATTCTCTCTATCGAAAGAACTGCTGTTAGAATAACCAACAAAATAATTATATACATCCCAACTCAGTAATAAGAAATCGATGATCAAGTCAGGGGAAGGAGGGCCTTCCTTTGCTCGAAGGGGCAAGTATCGACAAATTAAGAGCTGAAATATCCAAAAAAGAGACTTGAGAGAGATGATTTTCTCTCTTTACATTAATACAAATAAGAAAGCGTATATGTCCAACAAGATAACAAAGATATATTGTGGAGGAACATCATCTAACCATATGAATTTAGCACAATCATTACACAAAGGAAGTTTGAGAGAAGAGGGATGAGAAGAAGAAATGGAAAAATGAGGAGATTAAGAAATGGAAAAATGAGGAGATTGCCATAGCCAATACTATAGGAAAGGAAAAAGAAAAAATTTACTAGAAATAGACTTTCTACATGTGCATTATCCAAAACAAAGATTTTATCATACATAACAAAACAACCCTTATTATTTGCGAGTTTAATCATAACAAATAAAAAGTTTTGTCAGCTTCAAGTTTTGATTTTTATTTTTTGAGTCTTAACTTGGCTTTAAATAATCATACGTCTAGTGACTTCGAATAATTATAAATTTCAATCCATACGAAATTAAATTAGTAATAAAATTTTTTTTGGTGTAAATAGACCGATATATAGTTGTTTCACTCTCACATTTGTTTTCTTTGTAGATTAGTTTGATGGGCATCTCCCTAAAACTATCGCCAAATTCCCTATTATCTCCTAGTAAAGCCATGGAACTATTTAACTTTGACAACTTGATCAAAATATAACCTAAACAATAAAGAGATTAAGACAAATGGAGAATAGGTGGCCGGGAATAAGAGGAGATAGATGATATGTTTTGAAGAAAATGACAAAGGGTAATTTTGTAATAATAAAATAGTTCTCTTATTAGATTATAAAATAATTATTGACTAACAAAAAAATATAGATGAAAGGTCATCCTATTTGATAAATTAGAAGTAAAGAACTAAATAATTGCATTTTCACAACTAATGAATCAATTTGCAATTAGTGATTCAATCTAGAAACTAAACAGTAAATGTTTCATTTTTAAAATTTAAAAGGCTTTGTTTGGGAAGAAAAAATAAATATTTATATCATCCCAGCTTGTAGATGAAAAGTCTCATATAAATCCAAGATGATATATTTCCTCCATTTCCCCCCCTTTCCCTCAAACCCAAAAGAGGAGGAAAACGGGTGTCCCAAACAAAGCCTTGTCTCTAGACAGTCAAACCCCCTACTTTTCTTTCCCCTCTCCCTCTTATATATCTCTCCCCCCAATAATTTTGTATTTTTCCAATATATCAACTCCCAGCAAAAAAATCAGACCGCTTCATTTTGAGCTTCAGCTAGTAGCTTAACCATATTTCTCCTCTTAACCCACTTTCCAAAATTAGCCATCAAAGCTGAAGCCATTGTTCTCCTTGCTAATGGCCTAGGACTCCATATACTTCTTCAATGTAGAGGTTCTGTAGTTTCTCTTGGCCTTTTATATATGGATTTTGGAGCCGTGGGTCTGGAGGGGTTAGTGGGTTCAGTGGATAATAGCGCTGCTCTTGCTTCTTTTGCTAGTTCAGATCGGGAAACAAAGCAGGAGTTGTACGGATCTGGGTTCCCTAAGCAAGAAAGATCTGGTGCCGCTGACGATGACTGGAGGAGCTCTAAATTGCCCAAAACTACTGAATCATTGCTGCTTCCACAACGAAACACTTCGCTAAAATCTCAGCACCAGCCGCAGATTTTGAGCTTTTCTTGTCCCAAATCAAAAGCTCTATCAGTGGAGAGGAGCGCACAGAATGCTACATTTCCTGGATTTCATCCCACTTCTTCTGCATACAGTAGAAGTACAGGTATTTTACCATAGTAAGCAATGCTAAAGCTTTAAGTATACATTTGGGGTTTCTATATATGCATGATTGTTTGAGGAAATGGAAGTGATATTTCTTGGTCTCCTTTGGGGGAGAAATCAAATGGAGCTTCATGGGTACATTTGCCTGGAGCCATGGTTTTCCCAGGAGATGAGGTTCTTTAAGAGATTATTATTGATTTCTTCAAGATCTGATTCCCAATAGTATTTTTATAAGAGATTTTTTCATGGATAAGCAGAAGGAGGCTTTGCTTTTCAAGTCGATTCAAAGAATAGCCGTACAGATTTTTTTTAATAATTAAATAAAAAATTATAATTATTATAGTATATAATTTACAATAATTATAACTTAGTTAATCATATTATTATAATTACTAATGGGAAAATTACTCTTTATATATATCATTAAATATGTTCTACATAATAATTAATTATAAATAATCTTAATAATTTGATTAATTAAATTCCTAAATGAATTAAAATTTATAAAAATTTAATAAATTAGTCATGCATGAGGTTTTTCTTATTAATTTTTTTATCAAGTTGATGAAGTAACTTACAGTCCCAAGTCAAATTTTAAATTTGTTCTAAATGCAAATATCATTTAGACATCTGATGGTAAAACTTATTAAGTATAAACAGACAGAGTCAAGTTCAGTTCTGAAGAGCTTCATTTTTTAATTGAATAAAATTTTATTGAACTCAATAAGCCTAAGCTTTCTCCAACAACACTAGACTAAAATTTTTAGGTTTAACGAAATCTATTTAAGACTAAATGGTTTTTGTTGAGCATATTTTCTCCGAAATAAACAAGCTTGGGAGGCTTAACAAACTGAATATCAACCCATTTGAATTTGTCACAATTACTAAACAATTTTAGTTCTTTAGAAAATAAAATGAGCTAAGCAAAATTTTATATGAATTTCAAATAGATCAAAAGCAATTTAGTTCATTTACAGGCCTAAACTCATTTACAACACGAAAGGACTCAATATTTGGTTGGATTGAGCCATGTAGATGTAGTTATGTTCATCTTCTTTGCTTTTATTTTCTCCTCTCCCCTTAGATTTATAATTACTTTCCCGGATAAAACTACGATTGCATGATGCAATGACCCCTTTGCCATTTACATATGCGTTTGAAATTTTGGCTTGTATGTCCTGCGTTTTCCTCATTCTTCACCGGTTTTTTTCCTTGCTTTATCTTTCAGGGTATAACTATGGAAGCTTCAATGATGCAAACATCAACATGCATGGTGTTTTTACAGAGTCTAGAGGACCTTTTACTCCATCTCAGTGGATGGAGCTTGAACACCAGGCTTTGATCTACAAGTACATAACTGCTAAAGTGCCTATACCTTCTAATCTGCTCAACCCCATACGAAAATCTCTTGATTCTGCTGCGTTCTCTGGTTATTCAGGTGGACTCCTCAGACCCAATACATGTAAGTTTTCTCTCTTTACACTTGAATTTCCTTTTTCAACAGCCACAAAAGGTCTGCATGTCCCATTTGCTAGGTAATGATTCTGCTATGATGGGTTGATTTCAAACAATGTCGCAGCAAAATACTTTTTCTGGTAATCTAAATATGAATATGCTCCAAGCATAATAATCTAAAGTAAAGAAAAGAACTCTTTTTAAGCGTCTAATTTTTAGCTATATTCAATCAAGTGCTTCTACTTCTAATTAGAGAAAATAAAATAGTTCATTATGAGTGAAAATGTTATAGAGTAGTTCTTGTGCATATAAACCCAAATTGGAATTATATAGGTGATGATCATTGTTTTATTTGTGATGGAAAACTCAGTGTCATGGGGTACTTTCCATCTTGGTTTCTCTAGCACCACTGATCCAGAGCCAGGACGGTGTCGTAGGACAGATGGGAAGAAATGGCGGTGCTCAAGAGATGCAGTTGCCGACCAGAAGTACTGTGAGCGGCATTTAAACAGGGGCCGTCATCGTTCAAGAAAGCATGTGGAAGGCCAATCTGGCCATTCTGCCGCTGCTGCTACAACCACCACTGGAAAGCCGATGCCCACTGTCTCATCTTCTGTGTCAGCTTCAGTGGTGGGGCTCCATGGCAGCGGCACATCTAACAGCCTTGGCATTGCACAGCATCAGCCGCAGCTTAAAGACTTGAAACCAGATAGTTCTACCCCTTCCAGCAGGTAAATAAAGGGATCATGTCTCATGGATTTTGGCTTACCTATATCATTTCATCATCCATTTAAATTTTTCATATGTATTGCCATGATTTCGTAACCTCTTAATTTTTTTTCTAATGTTCTTTGATCTACTATTTTGCCATTTGTCTCACTGCTATGGGTTAGGACTATCCATGTTCTTTTAAGATAAATGGTTTGCATTCATAAATATTTTCGTGATGGAATTTGAGCTGTGATTTTTACATCCTTGTGGATCCTACTGATATTTTCAAATCTTTCTTTTCTTTTTTATCCTGAGCTGTTTATTTCATGTAATTTATTTACATGGTAAATTATATTTATATTCTTCTGTAGGATGTTTCTCAATAAAGAGGATATGAGTGAAAGACTGCAGGAATCACCGGGCTTGTCCGTATCCGAGATTGGCCTGAAATCTAAAGATCTTTTCTTTTTTTCAAAACAACAGAACTCGTATCAGGACTCTTCACAAATTGAGTTTGGACTTGTCAATTCTGATTCTCTACTGAACCCTTCTCAGGATAGCTCTTCCTTGTTCAGTTCCAGAAACTTTTGTTCATCTCAGGATCTCACTGACCAGGAAACCATGTCCCAACGTGGTGTTCACCAATTCATTGAGGATTGGCCTAAAACCCAATCTGATCATTCTGCTGTTTCATTGCCTCAGTTTGATGTGCAAATAGATAGGACCCAGTTATCAATTTCAGTCCCTGTAGCCTATACAGACCTCATCCCATCCACTTCGTCTACAAACAATGAAGATGTTTCTCGCTCCCTGCAAAGATTGTCCCATGATTTGGATTCAGTACATATGGGAACTGGACTTGGCATTGTTCTCAACGAACAAAACCTAAGGCAAGCAAATTGGATATCCGTCCCTTGGGAAATTACAACAGGTGGTCCACTTGGCGAGGTCTTGCACAACACCAATAACGGTATTTCAGAATGCAGGAATTCATCAGTGCTAAATCTCTTGGCAGAGGGATGGGACAGGAGTCCTCAGATAGGTTCATCTCCAACTGGGGTCTTACAAAAGACGACATTTTGTTCCCTTTCAAATAGCAGCACAGGAAGCAGCCCAAGAGCAGAAAACAAGAGGTCTAATGAAGGAGCTAGCCTGTGCAATGACCTTGGCTCAATTTTAGTTCATCCTTCTTCATTGCCTGCCTCGTAAGTTGTAACTATTTGACTGACTGATTAAGTAGTTTTTAGTTGTGGAAGAAGACCCAGAAGAATGAGTTTTTATGTGTGGTCTTTAATCGGTTTGTTTTTCAAATTTTTTAAAAATTTCATTTGATAATATGTTCATCTTTTGCATGCTTTTGGTTAGTGATGGCAGATAGACCAATTAAAAGGAATCTAACAAGGGAAGAAGGTTCCTTGGGCTTGTGATATGGAATCTTATATATGGAATTGAGATTTCGATCCTTCATTCTTTGCATGACTCTATTTTTATTTGAAGGCGTGCAAAGGGTAGTTTCTACTGTGAGGTGGAATTCTGCTTGTGCTGTAGCTAAGAAAAGAAAACTGGTTTATGCTTCTACTAGATTCAGCTAATTATGTGTTGGAATTTTCATCGCATACCCTTCTAAGTGGGTGTTGTCAGAAAGTAGCTCTGATTCTTTGATAATTCATAGTCCTGGTGTTGCGTGATGTTTGCTAAGCCCAAGGTCCTGAACTCAGCAAGACAAGCATCAGCATGCTTTTCAAGTTGCAAAACCTTACGTGACTGTTGATTTTTGAGCTGTTTCCTGCAAAATATCTTTATGATCAAACAATACGACAAATGGAAACAGCTTTTATTTTCTATCTGAGAAGCAGAAACGGTCAGAAAAACAAATATCAGACTAGTACTAATAATAAAAGGCGCATGGAATTTCACCCTTCCCTTAGTCTTCCTGGATTCCACACGCTAGTCTGATTCTTGGTGTGAGCCCATCAACTTTGGACTACGTAATCTGAAACTAGTCCTCTCTATTTTCGGTTAAAACAATAATAAACATCAAAATAAATACGAAGAATCAATTATGTAAGATGTCCAAATGAAATTAACGCTTGTATTTGGAATGTCATTCTGTTTATATTTAAAATATTTTTATTTAATTTGATAAAAGTTAAGTACATCGATGAGTTTTAAAGATGCGTAGCTTTTACAGGAAAAAAAAAATTAAATTATTAAATTTTCTATAATTTTTATCCATATATTTTTTATCATCTTACAATTATATATTTTTTTAAAATTATAATAACATATAAATTTACTATTATAATGATTATATTTCGATACAAGTTTTCCTTTGTGATTTTTTTGTAACTCGATATTCTCGCATTTTCCTCTTTCTTAAACTCAACTTCTTCTTTACCCTTCTTATAGAAAAGGATCTGCATCAATTGACTATAAATAAATAAAAAGATTTTATTATCCTTTAAAAGATTCAGAGATATTTCGATTTGTCACTTATAATTTTTGTATAGTGAAAATATTTCTCAAATACAATCCAATCAATATTCAAAATATGCAGACTTCTTTGACATATTTATGGCGGCACGGACAATTGATGCATTGAACGATTTAATTACCAGTTAAAAGCCGAATATTTTATTTTTGATGAAAACAAAAGCACTTAGTTCTCATATAAGTAATTTTTTACATTTTGATGGTTACTTCTTAGCCAATAAACAAAAATTGGAAGAAGGCCTTTCGTATGTTAGCTTTTCTTTAAATTTAAATTTTATTGATTCGATTGTTTCAGAAAGTAATATTTAATAGAAGTTAACTAATTATTATGAGTTTTTAAAATCGCAACGATGACATAAATCATGAAACCTTATTCAAATCGAGAGATAGAAACAAGGAGTATCTTTGCCAAATTATTTTATGCAGGAATTTAGACAGACACTTGAAGAGTATTTTTGCCAAATTATCTTATGCAGGGTTACAGACACTTGAAGAGTATTTTTGTCACATTATCTTATATAAGGATTTGATTTTGAATAATTGTAAATCCTTAGTAGACTCTAGAACTGATATTTTTGTTCAATGGTTTGTTGTAATACTACTCTAACTGCTCATAGAGAATTTATGAGGCATAATAATCTCTCTGTTTGGAATGATATCTCTCCTTATTTGATAAAATTTTATTAATACAATAAGTAACTTTACTTGAAAAAAAAAATTACTATTATAATTTAAAAATCTAAAACTGAACAACTTTAAATGTAATTTACACAAAAGAAAACATTTGACACACATCCAGATAAGCCAAGTTTCTGTGTGTCTATATGCTTCAACTAATCTGTAAACCGCTCCCTGTAAATGTCCAATAACTAGTCTGTATTCAACAGAGATACAACACAAACGGTAATCGATAGTAGCATTAGTCCCTCTCAACTTCCAGCTCAATTCCAAGTTTCTTATATATACCTCAATCTACCTTCAGCTATACTCACATTAGCCAAAAGCCTGTCCAGCAGGCGACAAGTTGAATGCACCAGAAGATCGATGACAGTCCAACTTCCAGGTAATTGCAAACAACCGACACCTGCATCATCACTATTATCTAGTCTAGGGCATCAGGTATTTGCCAATGTCAATATGGGAACACAGCATGCAAAGAATATAAAGAACCAGATAAAAATGAAAATACACTAGTTAATAGATTGAACTAAGCTTGTCCACGTTCTTGCTGCTACTGCCAGCCAGAGATTGTGAAAAAAAGTATCCTCTGCTTGTACAATGCCACTACTTGCAAGGTATGAATTAACACGCAGGATATACTGGGTGATTCAATGGACTGCTTTCTGTCTTTCCAGGAGTTTATTAAAATGGGAAACCAAATTGCATCATAAAATAAAACAAATAAAACCCACTTTTTCATCCGCGGAAGCAGAGTGATTTCAGTCTCAATTGTTTCAAATCACAATTGCACACAGTAATCCCTTCAATATGATAAAGGGGAAAAAGCACATTGCAGTATACAAAAGACATTTGAGGAAGGAATTCCAAGATCATATTCATATCTCAATTTGGGTTTGAATGATGAAAATTTTGTTGATTAGATATCAAACTCATGCTCCAGTTCGTGTATCAAAATCAAGATAAACATAAAAAATTTAGAAACAAAAGCAATTGAAAATAAATAAAAGATACAGAGAAAAGGCACGTAAATCAATGCCGACAAATGAAGAATTGCTTCATCGTTAACATAATTTCAAAAAAAAAAAAAATGATGTGGAGGTGTGCGTAACCCTAATCTACGAAATTGCTAATTCCATCAAATCAAGGCTTTAAACACCACCAAATAATTTTATGGAGCTGACTAAACACAATGCAATTTAAGTATAATGCCTTGCAAATCAAAGCCAACTCCAATAAAATTTCCAATAATCTTTTGTAGCTCCTACACTACAAATCACTTGAAAGGCTTTGAAAATTATGTAATTTAGACCTTAATCAATTATTCGAGACAAAAACAGTATGTAATTGCACAAAACACCGAAATTTTTAACTCAGATTAATCCATACAAATTACGATTTATCAGTGAATAAGCAAAAAAAAAAATCAAATGTATAAATAAAGCAATTAATTACCTAAATAAAGAGAAATTAGAAGGCGGTGCTCATATTCTATGGGTGTAAAGGAGTCTGTCATGCCATGGCTATAGCATTCAGAACGAGGAATTTCTCTTCTAATCATCGCAACCAGCCCTCTTTTTCCCTTTCTATCTACAAAGGTACATGTAAATTAGGCATACATTGCTGCTTCTATGAAAGCAAGCATAATTAAGAGGAAGACATGTTCTACAGAGGAGTGTGACGGCAATAAATAGGGAAAATCAAAGGAGCGGTGGCCAAAACCCTAACCCTAATTGCACAAACCGCGACCATTGAGGCCCCTATTTCGCAACTGAAAAAGACATTCTTGTTTCTAATAATTTTTTAAGTGACGTCGTTTTAATGTTCATCGTCTATGCTTAACGACGCCGCATCATCATTTGGAGAAAAAGGAGAATCATAATCCCTTAATGGTTAGGGTAAAATCGTTAATATGCTTATTTTTTTATTCTAACCATTTTTAAGTTATTTATACATTTTGAAATTAATTATACAATTATCATTGATTAACAATTAAACCAAAATAATAAAAAAAAGTCTTGTTTAGTTAATGAAAATAAAGAAAATAAATGTACTAGTTCAATTTCAATAAGAGTTTATTAATAATTTCAATGTAAATAAAAAATTTCATAAAAATTAAAATTAATTGATTTTTTCAAAAATAAATCTAATTAAATACGTATATTTTTAATCAAAGACTAAATACATCCGATTTAAATTTTTTAATCAATTAAGCACATATACTTAAGTTAAGTAAGTTTTGATATAATATATAATATTAATTTTTTAATAATAAAATATTATTTTTAATAACAAAATATAACTTTATGATAAAATTTTCATTTTTATAATTTTAAAAATTATTTATTTTTTCATTTTTTATTTTCATGTTGATTAAAGTGTTAAATATTTTATATTTTAAGTTATAAAGGCTTATTTAATTCCTAAACAAAACTATAGAGGTTTAATCGATAACAAAAAATTATATTGAATTTATTTGGTCCGAGAATAAAATATAAAAGGTTAATTAGATTTATTTTTTATTAATTTTCTTATTTTAAATAAAATAATTTAATTTTTTTAATTTAAAATCTTTATTTAAAAAAATTAAAATCATGCATAATTTTATAAAATTTAATTTAATTTTTTCCATGTAAAAGATTTAATCGATAGTTATATCAACCAGTTATTATACTTAACGGAAACACAATAATTCACCTTGGCAAAAGAAGTTTAATTGCACGCTTGTTGCCTTTGAAATATTTTAGCGTAAAATTACTTATACCAATGAGAAAAATGTATTTTCTAGCTTAATAAATCAATTGTATTATTAAAAAAATATATATTTAACAAAATATTTTTAAGGAAAAATTACTTTTTAGTCCCTGAGGTTTAACGTAATTAACATTTTTGTCCTTCTATTTTGGCGACCCAATACTTAAGTCCCTCACTTTCTTTTCCATCCAAATTCGTAGTCCTTCCGTCCAAAATGACCGTTTGGTCAAAGAGTCTAAGGTGAGGTGAAATTTTATATCAAAAATACCCTTAATGAACTTAATAAAACCCCTCTCAATGTAAAATCCCTCTATCCTTCTTTTCCCTCATATATTCTCTCTTCTTTCGGCCATTGTTGATTCTCCACTTTTCTCTCTTTTCCATCTTTATTTTCACTCATATCTTTCTACTCTCTCATATATTTCTTCTCCCTCATATCTTCTCTATTTCCTTTCAGCCACTGTTGATTCTCTTTTTTTTTTTTTTTTTTTCTCATTTTCATCTTTCTTCTCCAGAGCCTCTATGACCCATAGAGCTCAATTTCAGTCCCCAACTTGGTCATCAAAACCTTCCAAAATCATCAAAATTCACAAACCCTATAAAAACCTCCATTTCCTCTCTGTACCAATCAACCATTTTATGTCTACTCCACTAGTTTCTTCCTTTTCTTTCCCTCTTATTCCCAAATTCCCTCGTAATCTACTCCCCTTTCACCCCGTACAAGATGCTACTGAGGAGCATATCCTCGAAGACATTGAGAATTCCATGAGAAATCATTCAAATCTTGAAAATTTGATCAAACTGGAATTACCTAGTAGCCACAATTGCCAAATTATATGTCCAGAATCGTCTAAAAGAGTTTTTATAGAAGATCCTCCCTGGATTTCTGCCCTTTTTTTCAAGGGACTGTATAAGATAGCTAATCGAGAATTGAAGGTAGAGTTCAAAGATATTGAGAAGAGAAAGTATAATTTACTTAGGCGGCGGCAAATTAGACAAGAGCCTGAGGCGTGGGAGAGAATGGCGGAAGAATATAGGAGTTTAGTGAGGGAAATGTGCGAGAGGAAGTTGGCACCAAATTTGCCATATGTCAAGGGACTGTTTTTGGGGTGGTTTGAGCCCTTGAAAGAGGCTATAAAGAAGAAGCAGAATCTGCAGAGGTCGAAGAAACAGAAGGTGGCATTTGCTCCCCATATTGAGTTGAAAATGAGAAAAAAAAAGAGAATCAACAATGGCTGAAAGGAAATAGAGAAGATATGAGGGAGAAGAAATATATGAGAGAGTAGAAAGATATGAGTGAAAATAAAGATGGAAAAGAGAGAAAAATGGAGAATCAACAATGGCTGAAAAGAAGAGAGAAGATATGAGGGAGAAGAAGGATAGATGGATTTTACGTTGAGAGGGGTTTTATTAAGTTCATTAAGGGTATTTTTGGTAAAAAATTTCACCTCTCACTTTAGACTCTTTGACCAAACGGCCATTTTGTACGGAAGGACTACGAATTTGGATGGAAAAGAAAGTGAGGGACTTAAGTATTGGGTCGCCAAAATAGAGGGACAAAAATGTTAATTACGTTAAATCTTAGAGACTAAAAAGTAATTTTTCCTATTTTTAATAAAGAAATGTTAATATTTGCCATCTATGTTTCTCAAGTGATTATTGAATGTGTGGCCTGAGTCAGCAGACGACAATGAGAGCTGTAAGCTTAAGACTGTTATAAAACTGAGCAAAAGAGAAGCGAAAGTGAGAGAAAGTGAGTCTCATTGTTGATTAAGGGTATAAAATGAATTAAATTGTTTCTGAGTTATTCGAGATTTAATTCGATAAAAACTCAATTGGATTTAATTTGATTTTTAAATCAATCAAGTTTGATTCTTAATTTTTAAATTCATTTAATAAACGAGTTAAATTTAAACTCGTAAGTTCGGTTTATTTTCAAATTTATGAGCAGATTTGCAAACAGGCTTGTGAATAGTTTCGTTAAATATATTTAGATTAATATCATAAGAGAAATAAACTTAAATTCAACATATACTTTTATGAGGCAAATCTAAACTTTTTTAAAATTCAGTTATATATAGTTTAATTATACTCTTAAAATTTATAGATATTCAAATCGTAAAAATTTAAAAGTTTATTTTTAAAAGTATGCGAGCTAATTTCTATATATACTTATTTAACTAAAATTATTTAATTTTAAATTAAAACTCATTATACATGTAAATAAATTAAATTATTCATAAATTATTTGAAATTAAACTTAATAAAAACTTAATATGTTTAACTTTGCTCGCTAAACAAGTCAAGTTTGATTTTATTAAATTGAACTCGAATTTAAAATGAATAGATTTCGAATTCGCCTTAAACTCAAAATTTTTTTTTTTTAAATCATGTTTAAACCTTTTAAAAATTTATCTAATTTGATTTATTTGCATCATTAACGTCGAATCCTCTATCTTTAGGCACGGGAAGCCTATTTGTATCTGTAGTTTGTGAGTCTTTTGGTGGCTTTAGAATATTTGAAAACTGAGTGTTTTTTGTTTTTTTTGTTCAACTTTTTGAATTCTTCATTTTGGCTGTAATCAATTTTTGTTGAATGTGGTGAGAGTCAATACCTTTAGCGTTTAAGCATTCTATGGCTCTTTCAAGTTTTAAAATTATAATAGATTGAAAATATCATAAATCAATCTTTTTATTTGATGGAGGTTGACAATGAACTTCTGGTTCTTTTTTGGTTGTTCTGTAGTTGGAGTTTCTAGGTTGCCGAGCTAGTTATATGGCAGTTGTTTGTTTTTCTCGAGATGCATCGCATTTTGCTACGATCGATAATTTATCTATCTGATGGAGGTTTATTTGGATTGCTTAGAGTGTCAGTGGTTATCTTCCGGTGTGGTCAATGGCGATGGCGGTGGATGCACCCTAGGAGTTTTTTTAGTTTGAGCTTTTTGAATTTATTTATACTGCGGATTTTGTTCCGGTGCTTTAGATTTTGTTTCATTTTAAATACAATATAAGTTGCATGTCTCAAAAAAAAAAAAAAAAAAGAAAAATGTGGTGGGCCAATCGCTTTTTCTTCTTATTGGTCAAGAAGTTGACTTTCAATAAATCGTGATTCAATGATTATGAAGTCAATATTTGGACTACAACATCTAAGACCAAGAAGATTACAAGTCATATGCGAAGGGCAGCCAGTCATTGGCATTGAAGTTTAATTTGATTTTTCTTATTGCTGCCCTATTTAATTTATTCCATCTAATATAATTTGTTTATTATTTTAATTAGCTTCCCAATTGTTCCTAATCTAGTTATTTTTGGAATAAAAAATTTTACAATAATTTAATTAATTTATTTTTAATTAATTTTTCTTAATTGAAATAAAAAAATACTTTAAAAATCTCATTTAGAAAAATTAATTTAAAATATTTAATTATAAAATAAATAATCTCAAATAAATAATAAATAATAGTATTCAATAATCGTAAAAAAAAGTTATATTCTGACACTCGAAATCAGGATTACGTGATAAAAGTTTAATAAGATGATACTCGGTATCATTGAGGTAAAAGAAGACCTAGAAACTTTAGATATCAACTCTTTGTCAAGACTTATAAATTCAATTACAGAGCGAGACTCCATAGAAAATTACTATTAGTGACTACAATTCAACAGATCCTCTTTATATCTGTAATCATGAGATTCCCAACTAATTAGTCGGTAAGATCCCTTATCAATGAGTTGGCCACATCGTTGCCGGATTTCTAGAAAATATTATAATCAACTCCATTTTCTTACAGTATAAAAACCAATGATCATAGAGACAAATGTATACAATTCTTACACAACTACTCTTGAGTTCTAAGTAATTTCTTACATTCGCCCATTTTCATCAGTTTACTAACTTGAGCGTCGGAGTGGTTGCTGTAGGCATCGACCATCTCACGTTTTCTTTATTGCAGGCATTGACCATCTCACGTTTTCTTTATTGCAGGTTGATCAATCATAATACAATTTCGTTTTGGCTACATCAATTGGTTTCGTTGTCGGAAAATCTATTGAACCCTCTCTATTCATTTGGATTAAAACCAGTCTCTTATCCTCTTTCTCTTAAAAACAACTCTTTTTTTTCTTTCTCTCGAAATGGCCGGTGATTCACAAGCTGCTGCTAAAGTTACTACCAACGAGGGCAACCATGAACTTCACCGGGTGGCTAGAGGTGATAATGAAACCGCCAATTTTCTGGACAAAATTATGGTGGCAGAGGGAGGAAAATCTTTGATAACACCTGAAAAGAAAGAAGAAGAAAACTGTTTCTGCTTTTATTCAAGATGTAAAGAATCGTACAAAGATACATGTTATCACTGTGATCTGTTTAAGAAGGGTTACATAACCCTACAGGTCACATGACCTCTAACACGTGAGAGCAAATAAAGAAGTAAAAACTCATCTTTACCCTTACAGAAGACAATTACCCATATAACCCAGGAACATAAACACAATAACACAATATAACAGAACATCAGCTATCCTGTATTCTCTACAACACCCGTGTACAAATTTTTGACACAGGATGATCTGTCGGTCGATAAATGGTTAGCTAAATAGGTAATAAAAATTTTCTCTAAATATGCACTAATTAATAGTCGGTTGTACAGGAGATCCTCAACTCAACCACGGCTATGATGCGTGATGAAAGATGAGGGCTATGAAATCTTTAAAGACATTCATGAAGGTAATCATGGAAATTACGAAGGAGCTCGGACAATCACCCGGAAAGCTTTCAGACAATGATATTACTGCCCAATGATAATGCAAGATGTATAAGAACTTGTCCAGAGGTGTCAGTAATGTCAAGCGCATGCATGCAACCTGAGATTTCAGGAAGTCCTAAAGAAATACAATCAGAGTGGTGGTTTACAAGAGCAAAATATCTAGAATATTCAATAATAGAGTCAAGTCACATGCTTTTAATGTGGAAGACTTAGTCCTTAAAAGAACAGATGTAACAGACAGCAACGCTAGGTCTAGTAAGTTGGGTGAAAACTGAAAAGGGTTATTTAGAGTCTTGAAGGTTATTCATCCAGGGTCTCATAAGCTAATCGAGTTAGATGATCGAGTCATTCCTTACTCCCGAAATATTTGAGAAAATTTTATCAATAACAGTTAATAATGTATTTTTCATGTGTTGTGTTCTTCAGTGACAAGGAACGTTGGGGTTTCGTTTTTCAAAAAGATTAAAGAGCATTCACTAAATAAGACATCATTGCCAGGTCATAAAGCGAATTTTGCCAGGCCACAATCTGGGTGTTAGTCCCGCTAAATAAGGCATCATTGTTAGGCCACAAGGCGGGTTCCACTAGGCTACAATCCGAATATTAGTCCCGCTAAACAAGACATCTCATACTAGGCCACAAGATGGGTTCTGTCAGGACATAATCCGAATGTTAGTCCCATTAAGCAAGGCATTTTATGCCAGGCCACAAGGTGGGTTCCGTCAGGCCATAATCTGAGTGTTAGTTCCACTAAGCAAAGTATTATAGGCCACGAGGCGGGTTCCATTAGACTATTGTAACGACCCGGTGACCGGACCGCTACCGACGCTAGGATCCAGATCGGCTTAAGGCCTGGTAAATCCCATACATGATCAACAATTTCCATAAAAAATTGAAACTTTACATCTACCAAGCTTAACCCTGTGCATGCACATTTCCTGTAAACATAAAACCCCATACTAGAGCCCTCATCAAATGCTCTAGTTGGGTCATCATTTCATATATTAAGCTTGGTCCTCAACATATATCATTATAAAACATAATAATATACAGATAATGTACAAAAGGGATCAACCAGCTCTAGGGCCAAGCACAATGCTATCATCAATAAACATTACATGACTTTACATCATTTGTTAATACATGTCCACTACCGCTATTACATAAACTTTGACTCTTGCAGATATCCCATGCTATCTCTGGCCCTGCAAACCTGGAGGGTTAGGGAGAGGGGTGAGCTACTAGAACCCAGTGAGTAGAGCACTAATAAAATCAATAAAACATGCTTCCATGAAATGCATCACATCACAAACAAGTCATATCAAGGATGAACTTGTCACCAATAGTCCTCACACATGCCAATAGTGCCAGGGCGTAGCATGGGCTCCTGGTCTTTCTCATAACATAACAATATCATACTATGACATTCCATCATGCCAGTGGCGTAGAATGGGCCTCTAGTCTTTCTCTTACATGGTGCCAGGGCGTAGCATGGGCCTCTAGACTTTCTTATATATCATGCCAGGGCGTAGAATGGGCCTTTGGACTTCCCTCAAGGACTAAAGGATCATCCAACATCCATCCACATCAATAACATATAATGCAATGCAACATATTCGTGAGTTCTAATGCAATACAACCTCATATATCCATGGCATTTATGATGCATGAGTCATGCTAAAACCTTTCATTTAATTTAAAACATAGTTCAGTTCTACTCACCTCTAGTAAACGCTGGAATACCTCTGAACCAGCTAACTCTGAGGGCCTCCTTGGTTTCTCGGGTCCGAACCTACAAAGGTGGACTCAAATGAGGTACCGACATACTCTATCATAACTCTAAACATTCCCCCAAAAATCCCCTAAAACATCTCAAACATGCATGGAAAAACAAGCAAAGGAAGGCTGGACAGGGGACTTTTGGTGGCAGGTTCGGCGGCCGAAGGTCTCTCTAGAGCCGAAAGTCAGGCACTTTCGGATGCAGGGTTCGGCAGCCGAAAGTCCTTCCAGAGACGAAAGTCACAACCTTTGGCGGCATGTTCGGCGGCCGAAACTCCACTCCAGAGCCGAAAGTCCAAACTTTCGGGGGCGGGTTTAGGCGGCCAAAACAACCTCCTCAAGATTCGGAGGCTGAATCTTGCTTCGGCAGCCGAACCTGAGTTCTCCAAGAAGGCAAAACTCGATTCAACCTTAAGTCTCCAGCCTCCAAAACCTTTCCAAAATATGCACAACTCACAAGCAAGCTCTCAAACACATGCATATACCCTTTTTCATGCATATAGGGGCTTAGAACAAGCTCAAACCCCCAAAAACAACACATATACACACATATGGCTTATGATCAACATAAACCCTACCCATGCAAACCATGCAAAAACCACACTTAAACCCTTCAAAACTCACGTAAACCAGAAGAAAAGGTGAGGATCCATGCTTACCTCTTGAAGATCTAGAGGATTGATGGTCTAAACTCGGAGATGCAAGGAAAAACAGATCTGAAACCTCCAAGCCTCACAACTTTGCTTCTTTGCTTAAAAACTTCAAAACCAACATGAAAACAACTTAAAACTTGCTCAACTTTAAAGAAAACCAAGAAATCAACCAAAGGAGGTCAAGAACTCACCTATACCCGAAAAGAGAGAGAAAACTCACCACAAATCCGGATAAGGGACCCTTTTATAGGTGGCTGGTCAACCACCTTCGGCGGCTAGAGCTGCTTCCACAGCTTCACCACATTCGGAAGCCGAACTTGGGCTTCGGTGGCAACGAAAGCTAGCCACCTTCGGCGGCCGAAAGTGAGGTTCGGCGGCCGAACCTGACATTTCCCTCCTTGGTCTTTTCTTTTCAAAACTTCAACTTTTCTCAATCAAAACTTTAAAAACATGTAAAACATTTTAGAAAACCTTCCTTTTACCCTTCTAGGAAACTCCGACTTCCTTAAATTCTAAATTCCAACGGAGATTCCGCCGGAAAATATGAATTCCGATGCCGGAGTCTAGTCGGGTATTACAACTATAATCCAGGTGTTAGTCCCATTAAGCAGGATGCTCTATGCCAAGCCATAAGGCGGGTTCCTTCAGGCCATAATCCGGGTATTAGTCCCACTAAGTAAGACATTCTATGCTAGGCCATAAGGCGGGTTCTGTTAGACCATAATTCGGGTGTTAGTCCCACTAAGCAAGGCACTCTATTCCAAGCTACAAGGCAGATTCCGCTAGGCCATAATCTGGGTATTAGTCCCGTTAAACAAGGCATCATTGCCACGCCACAAGTCGAGTTCTGCCAAGCCACAATCCTGGTGTTAGTCCCGCTAAACAAACATCTCATACCAAGCCATAAGGAGAAAATCCGTCAGGCCATAATCCGAGTGTTAGTCCCACTAAATAAAGCATCTTATAGCATGCCACAAGGCGAGAATCCATCAAGCCATAATCTGGATGTCAGTTCCGTTTCACAAATAAGTTTCTAAGGCATTTCATGCCCAAGCCACAAGGCGGATATACGCCAGGCTGACCAACCGGGTGTTAGTCCCGCTTCATAAAAGGCATTTAAGACATTTCTCACCTAGGCCATAAGGTGGGTATGCGCCAGGCCGATCAACCAGGTGTTAATCCCACTTCAGAATGCCTAGGTCACAAGGTGGGTAAAAGCCAGGCCATGCGACCGGGCGTTGGTCCTGTTTCGCAAGAAGTCCCTAAGGAGAAAAATGACCAGAAGCTCGTCAGGGCTAGTTGGGGCAAGAAAATACCCAGAAGCTCAACAAGGCTGGAAAATACATGTAAGCTTGTCAGGGTTAGAAAATGCCTAAAAGCACGCCAGGGCTAGAGAATGCTTGGAAGCTCGCCAGGTCTGGAAAATGTCCGTAAGCGCGTATGGGCTGAAAAATACCCAGAAGCTCGCCAAGGCTAGAGAATTATCGAAAGCTTGTCTAGGCTAGCTGGGGTGAGAAAATGCCTAGAAGCTCGTCAGGGCTGGTCGGGGTAAGAAAATGCCCAGAAGCTCGACAGGGCTAGTTGGGGCAAGAAAAAGCCTGGAAACTCGTTAAGGCATTACTATATCACTCGAATCAATTTTGGCCAGGCATTGGACAAGATCTTAGACCGAACTTGTCGGCAGGGCGAGTAAGAAGAAAGCAAGGACAATGCGCGCTCAGCTCGAGTAGAAGCTGACTTAGTTTAATGAACTAAACTAAGACTGCACAATTCTACTTAGGATAGTTGATATGAACTAAACTAAGACTGCACAGTTCTATTTAGGCTAACGATCGGGTGTCAGTCCTGATTAATAAAAGTTTCAAGTCATTATCGTGACCGGTGTTAAGATCGATTGATTATTTTTAACTTATTGCATAGCCATAAGGCAATTGTCATTTATGGACAAAGCAGGCAAAGCGATACGAGTATGGAAGGCAAATCTAAACAAGTCACGTGTCTCAAATCATGAAAGCAATTGTCACCTTCAAATCTAAAGAATCGAAGACCAATAGGGGGACTTATGATATTACACAATAATCGCACAAAGAAGGCTATGTGCTGGCACTCGAAGGCACAGTCCCGTGACAAGAGTCTGATCAGATGATACTCAGTCCCATTGAGGGAAAAAAAAATTTGGACGCTTTAGGTTTTGGCTTTTCGTTAAGACTCGCCCTCTAAACTATAAGGCGAGACTCCATAGGAAATTACCATTAGTTACAATCCAACAGATCCTCTTTATGTAATCATGGGATCTCCGACTAATTAGCTGGCGAGATCCCTTATCAATGAGTCAGTCATAGCATTATCAGATTTTCAGGAAATACTATAATTAACCCCATTCTCTTACGGTATAAAAATCAATGATAAAAAATACAAAAGTATGCAATTTTTATATAACTACTCTTAAATTCTAAGTAATTCTTTATATTCACCTTTTTTATCAGTTTACTGACTTGAGTGTCGAAGTGATTATCATAAACGTCGACTTTCTCACGTTTTCTTTCTTGCAGATTGATCAATCACAGCACATTTTCAGTCTGACCACATCAATAAGGATTTTTTTATTTTATTTTATTTGCATCAGTTGATTATATAATAAATATAATGCAAGTTCCTTTCTCTCTTTTAAATTATGTCAACACCTGGTCATGGTACAAGAATCAAAATACCACATTATAATTATAATTAATTTTTAAAAATATTTCTTAATTAAATCTTTATTTATTTAAAAAAAATTTCATCAAATTTTAGTGAAAATATTTTTTAATAAAATAACTTAATTTTCATTAATTAGTTTTAATTTAAAAAATAAAAGATATTAGTAATTAAGTTTATATACATGTACGCTTCTTAAAGTGCAGACTTTAAAAATAACTATTTTTTATTTATTAAAAAAATATTTAAACGTTTTTGAGGATATATACTTGAATGTAAATTAAACGTAGTGAAAGTAAATAAGGGCTATTTCTGTTTTAAAAATAAAATTATTAATTGTATTAATAAAATTTTATCAAATAAAAAAAGAATATCATCCTAAATAAAAAAATATATCATTCCAAACAAAAAAAGATATCATTCCAAACAAAGAAAGATATCATTCCAAATATAGAGACGATTATACGTAATAGATTCTCTAGTCAAAGTATGAGCAGTTAATAGTAGCATTACGACGAACTCATCTAACATAAATATCAGTTCTAGAGTCTATAAAAAATTTACAATAGTTCAAAATCAAATCCAATTTGACAAAGATGCTCCTCAAGTGTCTATCTAAACCCATGCATAAGATAATTTGGCAAAAATACTCTTCCTTCTTTCTCATCTCTCGAGTATAAATCATTAAAGTCTCCCAAACAAAGTCACGGAAAAAAGTTTCTACGAGATAAAGCTCGAATAAGGTTTCAAGACTGACGTCGTCGTTGCGATTCGGGAAACCCATAATAACTAGTAGACCTCCATTGAACATTACCTTCCGAAACAACCGAATTAATAAAATTTGAAGAAAAGCCCACCACAAAAACAGACACATGACTCTTCCATATTAACAAAAAACCTTCTACCAATTCTTGTCTATAGATTGAGAAGCAACCATCAAAATGTAAAAAATTACGAAAAATTTTTATACGAGAACTAAGAGTTTTTGTTTCCATCAAAGTGAATAACGGCTACTTACATTTGCTTATTCCATAATAATTAAACGGGTTATTTTATGAATTTATTCTTTCATGGTGACAAATATTCCGTTCAAATCGAAAAAAATTGACTAAACTGAATTAATTTAAAAATTCGATTCAATTTTTTATTCATTTTGATTCAGTTTGATTTTTAAATTAAAAATTTCAATTATTTCGGTTCGATTCAGTTTTAGTCAGAAAAAAAATTAAAAAAATCGAACTGAATCAATTAATGATAATAGTATATTATTTTTAATAATATAAAGAGATTAAATAATATCAAAATTAAAATATTCTAATTAAATTTTAAAATACTAAAAATAACATAAAAAAAATAAAAAATTTATTAAAAATATAAACCGATAAAACTGAATGAAATCAAATCGAATCAGACTGATTTAATTTGGTTTTTAACAAAAATAAATTTGGTTTAATTTTTATAAATACCAAAATTTCAAATTTCAATTTATTTAATTGAATTCGATTTTAAATCGAACCGATCGAAATTATCCTAATCACACTAACAGAGCAGGCGTCCACTTATTCAACAATTAAAGAGTAAATAATTGAATCTTGAATTTTGAACCATTCCATGGTGTCAAATATTAGCTAAAAATCTAAGAGATTTACTAGTATAATTCATGAAATAAAATCCAAAGTGTACCAAACAACGAAAGAAAAGTAAAAGTGACCACTCACCAATGAGCAACGTAACTTATACGTTTTATCTGTGATCTCAATATCAATAAGATAATAGCAATATGCAAGAAATTAGAAAATGTATACATTTCCACAATGTGTTAATATTGTTGACTGCCTACTTGTAAACCCCAATTCATGTGTATAATTTTTGAAAAGCAAATTCTCCATAAACCACAATTATGTATTCATTAGGTAAACTTGCTTATCAAAGGAATTCTTAATTAATTCCATCAACAAATATTTTTGTGTAGAAAAAGGAATATAGGAATAAGATCATGCATGGGTTGAAAAGGGTACCCAAATTATTTCTATGTGGGCTCCTCATTTTTGTATTATTACTATCTTTTTTTATATTGCAAATATTTGGAACATTTAAAAAAGTTGGTATATAGAAAATATTTTTCAGGTTAAAATAATTTTTTAAATTTTAAAAATTTTATTACACAATGAATTTTATTAAAACTCTTTATATTTTAAACTTACAATTAAATAATGGAAAATTAGTTTTTTTTTTTTAAAATGATAATTTATTACAATAAAAAAGTTGGAATTATTTATAAACCGTAGAAGGAAGATAAAAATAACAAATTTCATCATTCAGCTCAAATTTGTCAATTATCGTAAAGGGTCAATAAACTCAAATAATATTAAATGAGCCGAGTTAAATGTAGTTCACACTTTAAATCTCAATTACTCATAATTTTATTTGGTATTTTAATAATAATTTAAAAAATAAATTTAAAATAAAAATAAAAATTTAATATTTTTAACTCTTCATTGTATGTTTTAGAAATAAATTAATTTAACATTTTAGCCAATTTGCTGCATTTTCAGTCGTGTGGCACTACAACTAATCACAAAGAAGAATATGGGTGTATTCTGCCTTAATCAGAAATCTCGAATTTAAATTTTTAGATTTGGAATACTTTTAAAAATTTAAGAGGGAGCGTTTTGCTCTCTTAATAAATATATCCGGTACGAATCTGAATTAATCGAATTAGTCGAATCCAGACACTGAAGAATGAAAAAAAAAATTATGGTGAGAACTTAATGAGAAGTCTCGACTTCACATTCTAGATATGAAATATTTTTAAAAATTTAGGAGAGAGCACTTTGCCCATTAATGAGTCTGGTCTGTTCGGTGCGAATAAAAAAAAATGCTGTTGCGGGAAGAAGGTATTTCAAGTCACTTGACCATTGTTTTAATAGTCATGCATCTTCCTTGCCAACTTTGCTACGTATCTCATATCCCATATGACTCATCCAATATACTCTTCTTCTGTAATTTAATTAGTTTAAAAGCTACCTCTCTTTCTCAGCAAAATGAGCCGTTAAGAGGCATAAAGCACATGAGCAGCCTTTTATATATAAGAAACCTAACTAACCCATAAATCAGCCACCCCTACACAAATCAACCCAAAGGTAAAAAAACTTTTAAAAAAAAATGAGATCACATACCGAGTTAAACTACTCAGTGCCCTTTTCATGGGAGCACAAGCCTGGTGTGTCCAAGATTACACATCAAGAAGCCAGCACTTGGCCTTTCTCTCTAGCCTTGCCTCCTCCTCCTCCTTGCTCGTCAAACAGAGGTAGGGTTTCGTTTGATGACTCTCGCTCAGCTGCTGCGTTTCGAGCTCCGAGCAAGAGTTCTTTCAAGAAGGTTGTTGGGTATCGGGAAGAGCCAGACCCATTTCTGGTGGCTTACAAGAAGTGCACAGATGATCGGTACGTTCCGGTGAAAGCTAAGGTGGCCGGCGATGGTAAAAGTAGAGAAAGAAGCAAGATGAGGAGGCAGCAGAGACAGAGGATTGGTGCTGCGAGTTTCTCTTGCAAGTACTCGTGTGGTGTTGCTGGTGATAATTTGGTAAGAATGTCTCAGATTCCTAGACACAACATCAAAGGGAAGGACAGAGATTTAAAAGTATATTCATGAAAGTTTATTTCTTTTATATTATATTATATAAATATACATAATACAGCCATTGCAGGGAATTTGGTGAATCTGCAGCTGATTTTTTTTTTTTTTTTTTAACCTTCTTCTTTAATATAGATATGCAGTCAAGCAAGATGAAACTTCTAAACTTTTCTTTTTTACTGTATGTTTTCATCAGCTTATGCCTTGATAAATTTGTCAAGCAGGTAGAAGTTTTATAAAATTTACTGTAATTATATTCAAAATATATAATATTAAAATTATGGGTTTAATATAAATTTTAAGTTTATTTTTTTAAAAATATTATTATAATTTTACATGAAATATATCTAAGGAAAAGTATTATCTCTCTTCCCTCCTTCCTCATTCTAAGTGAACAATTCTAGTCACTATTACAAATTATTTAAATATTTTTAGTGGTGAAATTTATTTCCCCACAAAAATTGAATTTATTGTAGTGATAATTTTATTATTAATTTCAATATGGTCAGTTTTAATGGTAAAAGCCTACAAAAAAAGTTCATGTGATGCTCACATTGTTCTTTCTGAATTGATTGAGATAATACAAATACAACCCTTATATTATACATTTATTTGGATAAAAACCTGGCTAATTTTATTGCGAAAAATAGTTTGAAGGGATGATACTAACCACCTCAAAATTTTCATTATTAGTTTGGATGCGTCGGGTTGAGTGCAAGTACAATAGCGCATCATTTGGCATGAGCCTTTACTTGCAATCACTACTATATATTACGATTTAGATAATAATATCTTCACGACGGTCAGGGGTGAGCATTCGGTCGGTTCGATTTAAAATCGAACCGAACTGAATAAATTAAAAACCGAAATTTTAGTATTTATGAAAATCGAATCGAATCGATTTTAGTCAGAAATCGAATCGAACCGAATCAATCTGATTCAGTTCGGTTTAATTGGTTTCAATTTTTAATAATTTTTTTATTTTTTACACTTTATTTTTAATATTTTAAAATTTAATTAAAATATTTTAATCTTAATATGATTTAATTTCTCTATATTATTGAAAAAACATATTATTATCACTAATCGGTTCTGTTCGGTTTTTTCGATTTTTTTCTGATCAAAACCGAACCGAACCGAAATAACCAAAATTTCTGAAATTAAAAACCGAACCGAAATGTATAAAAAACCGAACCAAATTTTCAAATCGATTCGGTTCGGTCGGTTTTTTCGGTTTGAACCGAATACTGCTCACCCCTAACAACGGTTATAAAATTATTAAAATAATAATTTAATAACAATTTAAAATTATTATAATTTTTTTAATTATTTATAATAATATATATTAATAAAAAAATTTATTTTACATTTAATAAAATTATAATTTTAGCCATATTTTTTATGCCATACAGTCGATCTGTTAGTTATAGTTAAATATTATTCTTCATGCATTTTAAGTGTTTAAATACACTACATAAAGTCATTATTTATCTTTAATATTAGTTAAATCTTGAGTAAAGACAAAGTTCATGAGATTATAATACTGTGCAAATAAAATTATGATGTGGTTATAATTGTGATATTCCTATTGCATTTAAGCAATATCTCCAAATGTTTATGGTCGATGTTATTATCATTATTGAACAATGATTAGAACTTCTGAAACTAATATATATTATATTTTTTCTTTTTAGAAAAAACAATTAATCTCATAAGTTGAGATATGTGGGATATCTAGAACTAATATGTAGGTGCTTATTTATGAATAAGTGCACTGAACTGACCCGCCTAAAAAATCCATATGGAAAATAACATGTGTTTATGGATTATTCAAGTGATAGTTGTGTAAGTGATATTTTAAACTTGAAATCAATAAATAATTTTATATAGAGACTTTTATGTTTTGATTTATCTTATAAGTTACTTGGTTTATTAGTAATAAATAAGGATGAATTAAATATATTAAGAAGCATATGAAGGTATTTATGTGATTGAGATAAGATTTATTACCTAGGTTAAATTAGGAAATGTTTCATTTGTTCTCTCCCTGATAAAGGACTATTTAGACTCCGTTAGGAGTTTTAACTAATATTGTTTGGTTAAGATGAAATAAGAGAAAAGATAGGCTAGAAGACTAAAAGTCTTATTGAAATTCCTCAAAGGTTGAAAAGTGTCTTTCTAATAGCCAAGGGGGCTATTTATAATAGAAACAAAATCCTAATATATAAAATTATGAAAATACCCAAAATATCCAAAAAAAAATTAAAATGCAAAAGTTAGCCCCGGTCCAAGTCTGCCGTAAAATCCAAGGCTAGTTACTCCATGTCATTCCCTTCCACTTGTAAAGAACTCGACCTCGAGTTGTCATCAGCAGGGTAGTACTGAAATAGATCTGCCACATTAAACGTCTTGAAAATTTTCATCTCATGTGGGAGGTCAAGAACATAAGCATTGTCATTGATCTTTTGAATGATCCAGAATGGACCAATCTTCTTGGCGTCAAGCTTTTTCTGTCCTCCACCATGCTCCTTGCGTAAATACACCATAACTTGGTTACCGACATTGAAGGACTTGAAACGCCTATGTTTATCAGCTGTAGCTTTATATTTGTCATTGGCTTCTGTAAGGCATTGTTGTACCTGTTTGAAAATATTCACATGCTGCTTTGCCAAGTTGCTTACTGCAATACTGTTGTGAGAACCTGTGGGAAGGGCAATAAGATCAACTGTATGCGCTGGGACTTTCCTGTACACAACAGCAAACGGTGACATCTTTGCGGAGCTATGGACAACACTGTTGTGAGCAAATTCCACCTGGTCTTGGAGGATTTCACTCTCCTTTGGACTCATCTTGTAATGAGGCAGATTCGGTAGTTTTGATCCAGGAATGAGATCAATCTGATATTGGATATCCCGCAGAGGTGGAAGCTTGAATGATTCCTCCACTATCTTAGGAAACTCCTTCAACCGCTCTTTGACGGGTGGTGGTAAAGATGGTGCATCCTCCATTGTACCTTTTGCTCTCACCAATAAGGCCAGTGTGCCTCCAGATTTCTCAACTGTGCCTGATAGCCTCTGTACTCCCGTGGAAACAGAGGCAACATTCTTCCCTTCTATTTTAGAATGTTTCGCAGAACCGGAAGGCAAGATAGTAATCTTCTTTTGATTCCACGTGAACATGTATGAATTCTCCTTCCCCTTATGCAAGCATCAACATCGAACTGCAAAGAGCGACCTAGCAAAATTCCAAGCAATCCATATCCACAACATCACAATTAACAGGTTCAGTATAAGATTTACCGATCGAGATAGGCACGTTGCAGATTCTGTTGACCTCAATTATCGGACCTTCCTTAATCCATCCGACTTTGTATGGCGAAGGGTGTGGCTGTGTAGGCAGCTGCAATTTCTCCACCCTTTAGTTCCCCTGAACACAGTCATGATACCGGTTATACAAAACCTGAGCGTAATCGCTAGGCAAGAACCGTTGTTCCATCATCTGCTTTATCAACACCCAGTTTCGTATGGGTTCCAGCCTCCTTCGATAGCATTCGTTTTGAATCGAATTTCACCAGGCTGCTGCACCCCTTTTTAACTTAAAAGCCACAATTAAAACCTTGCGATCCTCTTCCACGTTCATAACTTCAAAGAAACGTTCAACCTCTGCCAGCCAATCAAGAACAGATTCCACATCTAACGAACCAGAAAAGTTTTGAAGGTCTACCTTGATCTTGTAACCTTTCTGATAATTCTGTTGGGGATTTACAAGCACAGGATTGGTGACCATAGGATTGGCTGGGGGTGTGTGGCGGCGGCGAGTTGGTGGATTCCCTGCGGCGGGTTGGTGGATTCCCTGCTGCAGGGTCAGTTGTCCAATCATCTCCCTCAATACTGCCAAAGATGCCTCAATCGCAGCAAGTCGCGCCTCTTGGTTATCTGCCATAATTGAACTTTCCTCTGATACCAATATGATAAAGGACTATTTAGATTTCGTCAGGAGTTTTAACCAATATTATTTGGTTAAGACGAAATAAGAGAAAAGATAGACTAGAAGACTAAAAGTCTTATTAAAATTCCTCAAAGATTGAAAAGTGCATTTCTAATGGCCAAGGGAGGCTATTTATAATAAAAACAAAACCCTAATATGCAAAATTATAAAAATACCCAAAATATCAAAAAAAAAATTAAAATGCAAAAGTTAGCCCCAATCCAAGTCTACCGTAAAATTCAAGGTTAGTTGCTCCATGTCACTCCCAGCATTAGTTATGAAATACTTGCGCAAAGTGGAATGAAATTAGCAAATGAGATTTGAAATTTTATTTAATAGGTCAATGACTACTAAATGAGAACTAATTTAATATTGCAGACACGCTCCATACCTTAAATATTAAATCAAGATATTTGTAATGAATACATATTAAATACACTAACAAATCATATACTGAAAGGTTAAATTAAACCACATTTGACATTCCGAATATTTGGGTAGTTTTAACATGTTGCTAGAAAATATTCTTGACCTTTAAATTAATTAATGAGTTAATTATATTTGTTGACAACATATTTGGAACCTAATGGGCCACACACATAAAGAATAGCATGATAAAATAAAATGAGACGTTAAATCAAATAGAACCTGATTGCATATAAATTAACATTGTGATAAAATTGTAATTTGAAAAAATTATGATTTTGATCTAATTAATTAAGTAGAAATTTAATTAAAATCGTCTACAATTTATATGACTTATTAAAGTTTTGGACTATAATTATAATTTATTTAGTTAATTAGTTAAATAAATAAATAAATATTATTATAGTGAAATCAAAATGAACGATATCATATTTTACTGCAAATAAAATAAAAAGTATTTATTTTCTCTTTAAATATTATTATTTTCTTCCTTTGAACTTGATTTATATTGGTGAAATTTTATTTTTTTATTTATTTTACTGGTTCAATTTAATTGAAACCCAATCACAAATGTAACACTTCTCAATAAGGGTGTAAACGAACCAAACTGTTCGTAAGTTATTCGAGACTCGACTCGATAAAAGCTCGATCGGACTCTTCTCGTTTTCTAAACAAACCGAACTCGAACTCACTTTTTAGCCTCGTTTAATAAACTAACTGAGATTGAGCTTAGCAGCATTCGACTCGTTTAGGCTCGTGAGTTCGGCTCGTTTTTAAGTTTATGAACAAGCTCGCGAGCTGACTCGTGAACAGACTCGCGAACAAGCTCATGAGTAGACTCGCGAATAACTTCATGAGCAGACTCGTTCGCCAACACCAATCCCACATCGAAAGTTGAAGGAATATGGAGGATTGTAACTTCTTTATAAAAGGATAATCCTTCTAAATTTTTTTTCATTAGTTTTTTTGGGTTTGAGAGATTTCAATTAAATAAAAAAATTTAATTTAAAAGTTTCTTAATAACCTTATAATTTAAATTTTATTTTTAATTTAAATTAATTTAAATTATATTGAGATTATTTATATTGAGATTATTTATAACATAATCGAGTTCAAATTCGAGTCTAAATGAGTTTAAATTCGAGTTTTTTTTAGTGAAATTTGAGTTGACTCGTTAATGTGATAAACGAGTTTATTACGAATCAAGCTCAAGTCGAGCTCGAACTTTTAAATTTATTTTCTAATCGAATTTGAGTTTATCAAAACTCGGCTCGACTCGATTTTATTATAATCCTATTACTTCTCAAACTATTATTATTAATTTATGTTTACGATTAAGATATATAAGATAATAATTTATAATCGTTATTTTAAATATATTTTTATAGTAGGAAAGCTTCGCATGATTAGACTCATTTCTTATGATTATTCCTTTAAATGAGATAGATCCTTTGTGTTGCTGGTGGTTATGTGCTTGTGTTTAGCATGTGTAGAGATGGAGGGGTTAGCAAGAGAGAGAATAACACTAGTACGAGAAGAGAAAGACAACTACTATTAACTACACTTAGGTTTCATTTGTTTTCCTAATAATATCTTTTTCAAATAATTAGATTTTATATTTTTGACGTTTATAACATTTAAAAAATTAATAAATAAATTTAGTAAAATTTTTTTTTAAAAAGTCATTATTTTTTACATTTTTAAAATTTTATTAATATTTTTATATATAAATTTAAATAATATCTTTTATTTCTTAAATTATAACCATACAATTAAAATCAATTATTTGATTATTTGTCTTTGATAACTTACCTTGCGGAGTTATCACGTAATTGATTATTTCATGTTATAATAGTTCTGTCGTTACTTAAATCAATATAATTTTTTTTTATATATGATTAATTAAAACTTAGTTTTCATTTATTTGCATAAAATAATTTCTATGTGGAAAATATTATTTTAAAAAATAATATATTTTTATTGTTTAATTATAATATTAAAATTAATAAATATTAATAATTTTACCCATAATGTTAATAAAATTTTAAAAGCCTAGATAATGACCTAACTTTTTTTTTTTAAGAAGTTTTATTTAGTAATGGGTCTTCTCCCTTCATTGATAGTAATGTAATTTGGCGTTACTTAAAAATACAAGTCAAGATCACCCAGCAGCCACTTCGACCATTTTATCATCAGTATACCTAACAAACAAAATAGCAATCCTGATGATTCAAATCTCGAATGTTTTTTTATAAGCAAAAATAATTAATTAAAAACATGAAAATAAAATATTTATTCAATTCTGATGAAGTGAGATCTTAAGAATATATCAGAGGCACCTAGACAAGGTTATGTGTGCTTTACTTCGAGTAGGGTAAATTTGAAAAATAAAGAAAATCTAAAGTTCTCTAGAAGTTAAAAGAATATCTAATTTGGATTGATTTAGGTTAATATAAATATATTAGTCGTTTTGACAGTTTTTACGTCATGTCTCATCAAATGTATTTTAGCAGGTGTGTCAAGTAATTCATTAATGGTAAGCAATCGTTAATGATGGACAGTCGACTAATAAATACGGAGTCGATTAATTTATATCTTATTTATTTTTTCACGTTATAACGACCTAATTCTAATGAGAATTAACGAAGCGAATTATCGTATTAAAGGTTTATAGTTATCCGTTGATCGCTCTCGGCGTAGTCGATGTAATTAAAATCGATTTTTTTTTATTATTAGAACCTAATTGGATGTATCTATGATCCACAGGTCTTATATATTATAAATTATCAAATTATGCAATTGTGTTTCTTAATTTTCGCTTGAGATGTATCACTAAAAATAATTTAAACTTTTTTAAAATAAATCTCTGAACAAAATTTCTACCTCCGCCGCCATATAATCCTACATGATAATATAATTCAGATTTTTTTTCAATTTTTTTTATATAAGTTTCACATGACTTATAAACTTATTATTTTGGAAAAAGAATACATAGTTAAGTAATTGACCAAATATTTTTTTAGTATACCAAATATTATTCTTGTTGGTTCGAAAGATATATAGTTTTATCGTGTATTTATTATTTTAGAAAAGAAAACTATTTATAATTTGAAATTTATGTCTAAAAAATACTTTGATTTATCCCATAATTTTTATTTATATTTCTATTTTTAATTATTTTAAAAATTATTTATTTTTACTTTTTATCTTACAATTAATATATAAATTAATTATTATAATTATATTTAATTTTATCTTATTTTTAAATAATCTATTATTAATTATTTATTTTTTTAAATGAGAATTCAAACTATCTCTTAATATTTAATTCAAAACATATATTATTAATAATAATTTTATTATCTCTTAATATTTAATTTAAAACATATATTATTAATAATGATTTTATTGTTTCAGTAAACTTAAATATAAATATAATTGAAATTTTAGTAGACAAATTTATTATTTAATTTGAATAATTATCTTAATCCATATAAAAAAATAATAAAAATTATAAAATTGATGGAATACAATATGTCATTCTTAGTTTCAAATTTAAAATTTAAAATTAGATAAAATTACATTAAATTTTGAAATTTTAAACTATTATAGCAAGAATTAAAAAATTGACATAAATTAAATTGTCAAACCACAAAACTTTAGCTTTTAATAATGCCAATAAGCCTAATAAGATTAATATACAAAAAGTTAAATAATAATAATAAGATTTTCAAAATTAAAAAAATAATTTTATCTACCAAAAAAATCATTTTAATTAAATACTTAATTTTTTCTCTAATTAAAAAAATCTTTTATTAATAAATTTTTCTAAATATCCAAATGTTAAAAATGCCAAAAATAGTTTTCAAAATTTGTTTTTTACAAAATAAATGAAATTTTAATTAATTAGGCTATTCTTATAGTCTTTTATATAATTCCAATATAATTAAATTAAAATTTATTCATTAAGCATTTAAGTATAGAAATATTTTCTGTCATACTATTTTAATTTAAAAATTAAATTAAAATTTTTAGTCAATATGATCTTTTGTCTTATGCTCTATTTCTTTTTCTAGAAATTCCAATTCCATTGGCAGTTTGGCATCTGTAGTCTTCATGATCCTATGCCAGTTAGAGAGATTAGGACGGCAGGAAGAATTGTAGCAAAAATACAATAGTAGTAATAAAAATTAGGGATGTTGACAGAGAAAACAAAAACCTTTTTTTTTTAAATGCTATTCTAAATATTATTGAAAAAACAGTTTAAAAGAAAAAAAATTGTTATTTTGATATTTTCATAATTAAATTATATTAAAAATAAATTTAAATTAATTTTTAATATTCTGACTAATGTATTTAAAACATATTTTTTTTCTATAGCTCTGATAGCAATAAATAAAAGTATCTTCAATTGAGGCCCAGTCAATAGTTAGGGTTTGTCATTTAGCCCTAAACTTCTTTCCCAACTTCTCAAACCTTTCCATGACGTAGAATTGTGGACCCAAAAGACTTGGTCATCTTTCACCAGCTTCTTTGTATTTTCCTTTTTAAAAAATTTGTTTAAAAGGCAGCATCCTCATAATCCTTTTCTCCTATCTTCACGTTTTATTTGCTTGACCTAAGCCTAGAGATCAGCCACCAGTTTACGCCATTATCAACCAAGACGAGCAAGCTTCACAATCCCTTCTTATATAAAGCTTCAATAACCAACTCTCCTTTCTCAAAAGATCTAGTCCAATATGAACCAAATCAAAGCTCACCCAAAAGGAAACGTGCCCTTCTCGTGGGAGAAGAAGCCTGGGGTCTCCAAGGCCATCAGCCAAATGTTTCATAGTGAAGCAGACTTTGTAAAGCTTCCACCACCTCCATGTCTGATCGAAAACCAAAGCCCTGCTAGGGTTTCAACACATGATATCCAAATTCCTCTTCCTCCCTGCACCTTTCAACCTCCTTCGAGAAGTTCTTCAAGAAAAGGTGGCCTTAAAAAACAGGAGGATCCTTTCTTGGCAGCTTATAAAGAGTGCACAAAGAGCACAAGTGATAGTAATAAAAAGACAGGTGGTAAGTTGTGTAGAAACGTTGGTTTGCGAAAGGGTATGTTTAGTTTGTCGTGTAAGAATTCTTGCAGTGTTCGTGATGATAATTTAGTGAGAGTTTCTCATCAGGTTCCTCATGAAATTGATCGACAGAGATCGAGAGAGAGGTGAGAAAATTTGAAACATGACGGGTTCAACTGTCTTTTTTTAGTCTCTGCGTGTCATCATTCATTAGTTGTTTGTCATTCTTTCGATGTAACATCACAATACCAAACAAAAGATTATTTCTTTCAATTTTCATTTCCAAGATTAATTCAATCTTCAAAACTTTGATCGAGGCTAAGAAAAACCAATGAATTGGAAAAAAATTTTAACAATGAAATTTTAAAACCTGTTATTAATTGGAAAAAAAAAAAAAAAAAAAGCAGACTTGCTGAAAAGATGAAATTTTTCTTCATGTTGGTAAATTCTACGCCTAAGATTTACCAATAATTTCAGATTTAATAATATAATTTTAAAAATATCAATTAGTAAATTCATCAATAAACTTGAAATCTTCAATGTTAAAATCTGTTATTATTGAAAAAAAAAAAAGAGTTAATTCAGTTTCCCGTTTATTTTGAAAAATAACTTGAACATGAAAAATATTTTTCATAGTAAAATTTTTATATATAAAAAATATTTTTTAACAAAATAATTTATTTTTATTATTTGATTTTAATTTTAAAAATAAAAATATTAATAAAGTTAATGTATATATTAAATTAATATAATTTTAATTAAAAGAATTAAATTAAATTTATAAAGTTAACGGTAAATTATAATATGGTTTTTAAAATTTTATATTCATAAAATATATAATTTTTTAATTTAAAATTTATATTAAAAATAAATTTATTTTATACTTATTATATATCATATTTAATATATTTATTTAAATAAATATTTATTATAAATAAATTCTCATGAAATAAACTATCACATATAAATATTACATATTTCAAATACTCAACACTATAAATTATATGATTTTTTTAATATATAAAAAATTATAATTCATATAAATAATATTAGAGTAATTTATTGAAATGTCCTTAAGATTTAAAAAAACTCATAAAGTGTCCTTCAATAAATTTTTAATAATAAATTAATTCATAAATTTAATTTTCTTGTAATAAAATAAATTTTCTATTAATAAAAGATACATAGTACGATCACTGACTAAAAATTTTATATTTTTTAATAGTAAAAAATACTAATGGTTAATATTTTTTATAATAATAAATATTTTTATTTATTATTTTAATAATAAAAAATTAAGAAATTAATATTTTAATTATTGAAGATCGGTGAAGTGGTGGGTTTTATCAATTATTTTTCTTATTTATTATTATTGTAAATAATTTTAATTTTTAAAACATAAAAACTAATTCTGTAAGTATAGAAATTAATAATTTTAATTTTAATTTTTCTTAAAATTTAATTTTTATATTCTGTAAGTATAAAAATTATAGATTTAAAAATTAAAAATTAATTTTTATTCTTAAAAATCCGTTTAAATTGATTTTATAAATATAAAAATTTTATATTTAATTAAAAATTAATTTTTATAGTTATTAAATTGAAAATTATAAGTGTAAATACTTATAGAATATTAATTTTTATACTTTAAAAATTAAAATTATTTACCATGATAATAAATAAAAAATAATAGATAAAATTAATATTGTATTATAAAAAATATTGGCCACTAGTATTTTAATTATTAAAAAATATATAATATTTAGTTAATAGTAAACTAACAGTAATATTTATAATTTATTAATAGAAAAATTGTTTTATTAAATAAAAATTAAATTTAAAAATTAATTTATTATAAAAAATTTAATTAAGAACATTAAATATCAGAAACGTCTCTATAAATTACTTATAACATTTAATAAAATAAAATATCATATGTTTTAATTTATAAAGTTTTTATTTATATTCAAAATTTTTTTAATCTATTATATTTATAAAATTTAAAAAAATTTTCTATGTGAATTTTATCAAATATCAGAAAAGTCTCTATAAATTACCTATAATATTTAATAAAATAAAATATTATATATTTTAGTTTATAAAATTTTTATTTATATTTTAAATTTTTATTAATTTACTATGTATATGAAATTAGAAATAAAAAACAAATAATGAAATTAATAAAAATAAAAATTATTAAAATAAAATTTTTTATATTTAATTTAATTATTTATCATAATTATGATAAATCGAAACATTTGATTTTATTTAAAATTTAAAATTTTGATATAAATATGATTTAACTTTTTTTAAAAAAATAAATATATGATTTAACTTAATTGTTTGGATTTGTTGCATAAAAAAATAAAATTAGGATTGAATTGCTGATTTTATAAAGTTTTAGGATTATATTGTAAATTATCGTTATTATTAGCGGTAGCAAAGAAAAGAAACGGTGAAAAAAGGGAAAAGAAGAATAAGAAGAAGAGGAAAATCTCCTTGAATCCTATCCCCCTTCCCTCCTTGAAAACCTCCTTTGTTTCGTTCCCCTGAAAACCCTATCATGACAAACTTAATCAGACATAGATCACAAGTGCTTTTCCCTTTCCACTTTCTTAGTCGAATAATTCACTGCAATTCGTTTATTATGCCTAACTGTAAGTAAAATTCTCTTTTATTTCTTTATATTTTGGATGCGATTACATGCTTTCGATTGGTTGGTTGCTTGGGAAATGTTCCTTTTCTGACCCAGGAAGAGAACATTTGAGCAGAAGAACTTCTATGATTCTTAATTCGTGCTTGCTTGTGAGAAAATTTTCCCTCGGTAGTTCTTTTCTTGCGTCTATTATTTTTTTTTTTAATTAGAGACATTTTACTTGCTCTTCTTGTGATTGAGTACTGTCGCTTGATCTGCTACACCTACGCATCAGTCATTTATAGAAGTTGGGTTAGCAAGGGGTTTTTCTGTTGATACTTATTCATTGTCGTTGTTTATGCATGTTCAGTCTAGAGCTGCTGAATTTTGGGCTGAATTGGAGAACGTTTTTCTCTTAATTTGCCCCTTCAGTCAATAGTTTGTCTTGAGCAAGCTTTGTTTGTGAACTCCAGGATATAGATTCTTTCCTTTTTGGGGGGTTTTCTATGATTGAGCAATGTCTTTCTTTCATGCATTTGCAAGTAATTAACCATAATGCTTATTTTTGCAGCTACTTGAGTTGGTCAATATGTTCTGTATATGGGTAATATATTGTGTTTGTGTGTGCGTGTGTGTGTATAGACTGGTAGTACAATGTCTGAAGTTGTTCAAATTTGCAATTTGTATCAGTCTAACATTTTCCTTTTGTGCATTGGCAGTACAATGATGATAAAACTTGTATAAAAGATGCAATGAAAGCAGGGAAGGTAAGATATCACATGCACCTTCTTTTTGCTTCCGCTGTTATTTTAAAATTTCTAATATATCTCCCAGATTACCATGTCATCATCATGGACATTTGAGGACTTTACGGATGCCATTTCTGATGCTGTTGGTTCCTGACCAATATTAGATATAAACCAAAAGTTTTGTTTCTTTTTTCTAGTTAGATACTTAAGGGTACTGATTCTGATAATGTTGGTTTTTCCCAAGACTACATAGATATCAACATAAATTTATTTATTTATTTGTTTATTGCAAGTTCAAATAGCTGAAAAAGGTTGATTAAAATATGATTTAATACATAACAAACAAAACATTATACTATTTGATTTGAAAAATGTCCATCAAAGTTTTTTTTTTCATCTGCAAATGATTGCATTACGTGGCTGTCCAAGAAAAGCATTAAAAGTTACAATCCAAACAGCTAATGCAACTAGGAGAAATGCCTGAATAATATGTAAACCTCTTGCCATATTGTACTCCTAGTTAGAAAAATTTTGGAAGAATTGAAATTATATAAACTTAGAAATAAATCAAAATGTTTTGTTAGTTTCTCTTTCTTGGACCATCTCCTCTATGCATAAATGGGAAATACTTCACTAAGGGTTTGCTGTGATAACCCAGGAAAAATCTGATGCTCCATTTGTGTCTGCTATTCACAAGCAATGGGGGTGGTATTGCTATTCCTTTGATTTTTTTTTTTTTGTGCTGCATTCCGTGCTTCATTTATTCATGAGTGTGCCATGTATATTGTTTACATGTTACTGGTCATTGGTCCTTTATTTGCTGCTCAGTGTTCCTTCTAATTAGTCATTCTTGGGATTATCCTGGTTATTATATCCTTAATTGTGAACCTTCTCAAATTAATACTCAACCGTGAAAGAGTTGGATTATGAGCAGTGTGTAAGCTTACATAAGATTCTGATTTTTCTCTCTTCTTTGAAACTTTTATATGATTAGCTACTTGAAAGAGTTGAGGAGGAGAAAGAAGGTAAAAATTGAAAACGCCTTGCTGATGACTTCACTAAACTATTATACACTTCGAAGGTTTGGAAATGCTGCACATAGTCTTGTCTTCTGACTCTTGTTGAGTCTACTGTGCTAGTTTATGCTGTCTTATAGGAGATAAATGCATCTGCTAGATGGGATGATTGCAAACAACTTTTTGACAAAAGCTAGGAGTACAGGTATGGCAGATTGTCACCAGCCATCTCTTATGACCTTTTGTTCTTAAACTATTTTCTTTATTTTCCTGATGGTTCCCAACTGTTGCTTGACACATATGGGTCAATCAGGGGGACCTTTTTGAGGAATATGTTGCACACTTGCAGGAAAAGACTAAAGAGAACCACGGGCGTTGGGAGGAAAAGGTGCCAACATTACCTCCGCTTCTTAAGAAATCTATTGGACCCTTGCTGGATGCTGCTGCCTTGGGAAATCTTTGTGTTCTTCTTTTGCAGAACTGCGGCATCTTGTGTTCTGAATTTATGAGATTTTTTTCTAGAGTTCAGTTCCATATTTATTTTATTTTCAGCTAGAGAGAGAAGTGGAAAGAGAAAGAAAAAAGAGGAGGAGAAGGAACGTTAAAGGGAAAAGGGAAAGGAAAGAACAAAAAAGGATGAAACAGATGGTGAACATGTTGATCCAACTGAAAACTATAGCCGTAAAGAGGGCAAAAAAAGGGAAAAAGACAAGGATAGGAAACATTGGAGTTGGCAGGCAGTGACAGTAAAAAATCAACAAACATGTACAAGAAATTTGTGATTGTAATTAAAATATGGAATTCTTCTGATGTCTTTTAGCAGCATTCATACACACCTGAAACGGATAGTAAAAGCCGACATAAAAGGCATAAGAGAGATCACCATTATGGTTCCCGTACGAATGGTGGGTAAGAGAAGCTAGAAAATGGGGAGGTCGGTGAGGATGGGGAAATTCATTAGTATCCTATTGTCCTTTTGTCTTTAGATTGCTAATTTCCAAGATGTAATATTTTTGCAGCTAATTTTCAGATTTTGCTATTGCATTCGACTTGTTGCATATGATTGTATTTTTGATAAATGATGCTGTTGTAGATTTTGGAAATAGGTTGGTTCACCATGAGAGCTGCTGCGTTGATGGGATGTATAAAAGTGGATAATGATTGAGTAGAGTGCTTTTTTTTTTTTAAATCAGAGATAAAAATACACCATCAATAGTACAAGTGCTATTTCTGTTCGATAAACTGAAATGACTAGCAAGTGAATAGAAGCTAACAATTTTTTTGGGTTAATTTAAGCTGTCATAATAACCTCTTCAGTAAAATGATTAAAAAAAAGGAAAAAGCAAAAGATCATAAAGCCAAAATACAATTGACATGGAACATCAGTAGTTTTAAATCAAAGTCTCTATGACAAATATATTTTGCACTTTATGTGGTGGTTCAAACATCAACATCAACGAGGCAATAATGTCATGTAGCATTGAAATCTTCTTCAATCATCTGAGCTGGAGTATTCCATCCAGGCCTGGCAAATGTAAAGTGTAGCAACTTCTGGTTTCTTTTGGTTTGCTGTGTGTGGGGTTGTATTCGGCATCTGTTTACCTACTCTGAAAAATACACCATCAATAGTACAAGTGCTAGCAAATTAAGGACCCAAAACATAAACATGGAGTTGTTCCATATAAAAATCATATGAGATTTATACACAAACATCCCTTCCTTTATTGGTGGACCTTATCTAAGTAAGTTTTTCATAAATTCTTTATGAAGAGTTTCCTATGTGCATGTTAACAGTACGTCCTATTATCTCATAAAAAGCATGCAT
Source organism: Manihot esculenta (assembly GCF_001659605.2). Lineage (NCBI taxonomy): Eukaryota > Viridiplantae > Streptophyta > Magnoliopsida > Malpighiales > Euphorbiaceae > Manihot > Manihot esculenta. The sequence continues at coordinate 30,173,418 of NC_035165.2, read as the reverse complement.
GGAGGGAGAGAGTTGCAAATGGAGATTCTTTGGACCAAAATGATAAAGAATTTCATATATCCTTTAGCTTTGCTTATATGTTAACAACCTATATCAGCTGGTTCTGTTATTCTAATTAAGGAGAATGGAAATAATTAATTTTGATACCAGCTCAACCTGTGATGATTGGTAACAAGAAATCAATCATTTCCACAACAATTTCACTGCTTATCTCTTCCAAAATGGCATCTCCAATCTCACACCCAATATTCCTTCTCTGTGGCTCATAACCATTCCATTCTTGTGCTGAATCTCGAAATTCTAAATCCAGTTGTTCGTTCAAGGTTGATTCTTCACCAGACTGTTTTCCCCACAACTTTATTTTCTCTTCAACGAGCTTTCCAAGCTCTTCTGATGCCAAATATTTTCTCTGCTCTTGCTGTTGCTTTTCCTTCTGCTTCCTTCTTTGTTTCTCTACTATCTCCCTTATACAGTCAAAAAGAAGTTGCCTTGTTTGCTGCAAAGTTGACTTAGATTTCAACTGCTGTGATTGGACAAGCTCCTGAATTTCTGAGATTCCTGGAAAAGTTGGTTTCTCTGTTACTGAGTGGAAAAGTATTTTCCACAGGGAAGCTGATAGAATCGAGTCCTCTGTAACTTTCCTTGACGGATTCTTTTCTTTTACTGTATTGAAACATTCTGTTTTATGTAAAACAACAAATGGAAGAAATTTCAACACCGAGGATGAATATTGGTGATAAATTTATGGTAAACTAATGGCAGACAAGGTTACTAACTGTTATAAAGTGGGCAACCTCTGTGTGAAGCTACCTCTTCTAGTACAGACACTGGCCTGAGTTGTCTACTTTCTTCTATGCATTTCCATGGGAGCTTTCTATCTGTAACAGCCTGTTAACTTTATGAGTAAATTGTCTTTCATGAAACAAATGAGACATCGAAAAGAAGAGATTATGGTTTTATTACCTCATTTTCTATTAGATTGCAGAGTCTGAAAGACTCTGGAGTGTTTGTTGTGAATGAGATGTGATCTTTTTGCTGTGAAGTGGAGGTTTCTTCTGCATCGCTTTCAGAGCATGAATTAAACACTGTTGAGCTGCTTGCAGAAGAAAATCTTTCTAATTCTCCTCCTCCTCTGTTCTCTTTATTCTCTGCATCATCAACATTCTCATCTCTATGATTTGATGTTTTGATTCTGAGCCTCTGGTTGAAGGACATGACCTGATTATATACATTTCTTAATATTTTTGGACAGTGAGAAATACCCTTTTTGCTGCTTTTAAGACCAAGGTTAAATGAGCTCTTGAGAGACTTTCTAGAATTTCCATGACAGCAGGGGAAGCTACTTCCGCCATTAAAGCTCTTTCTCAGATACCCCCTTTCCACTAGGAAAAGCTTCAGAACAAAAGGCTCTTGCTGTTCCTGAAGGAGTTCTCCAAGCTTTTTAACTGGTTTGGGCTCCCTGGCGGTGGCCATTAGTTGAAGTGAAAGATTAAGGTTTTGGAAATGAAGACTACGAGGGTTCTTGTTAGTTTAGGAGACTTTGAAGAGAAGAGAAATTGATGGGCAAATACATTAAGTGGGATAGACAAAGCATAGCTATCTGTTTTGGACAGAAGAAGAGGAAGAGAAGATTGGGTATTTAAGAGTTGGATAGAATTCAGAGAGGATGTTGTCTAGGCCATAAGCTCTTAATTGCTAGTGGTGGTGTTTCACTATTCAGGTAACAGATTGCTTCTACTCACAGATATTTTGTCAGTGATAGCGAATTAAAATATTTATTAATAGCGTCTTCACATTTTGTAGCAAAACTAAATTCAATATAATTATACTAAACTAATTATAGTTTAATTAGAATTAATAAATTTTGTTTTTTGGAAGGTCATTGCATGCTGTTGAATTTGTAGATCTGTTTGTTGTAAATCAATGCTTGTCTTTATTTGTTGGGTAAACAGAGACATTCTCAGATACAGACATAATTTTGTTATCATGCCCATCTATGGTCCCAACAGATTTTGTCTTACTTGTGTGCAAAATACAAGCAGTTAATCTTTTTTTCATTAGAAAAAGACAATTGCGGGTACAATGATGGCCGAAACAGCAGGATCATTGGAAATGATCATCTTAAAATAAATAGATAGAAAGTTTTAAATTCGAGATCTAAACAATGTTCTGGATGAAGAAATATGTGAATCAAGCTTATTTTGAATATTAATATAAATATATAAATTATGTATTAAATTCATGATAAATTAGATTAAAATAAATATGTAATTCAATTATTAATTTTATTAATTACTGTATTTTCTTATATTCCTAAAGACTTAATTTTGAAATTAAAATTAAAAAAATATATAAAAAATATATTTTTATTTTATAATTTATAATTTAATTTATATTAAAATAATATATATGATACTGTGTGAAAATATTTTATTTTAATATAAAATAACTGTAATCTTTTTTAAATAAAAATTAAAAATTAAAGTAAAATTTAAAATTTATCAAATTTATTCAAAAATCTTTATCATCGAATTAAAACATATGAATGCAACTGTGTTATTTTTATAAGAATAGCTATGCTTTTAATTAATAAATATTATAAAGTAAAATCGGCATAAAGTTAAAAGAAAAATTAAAATCGACATTTAATGTAACATATAAAAAAAATAAATAGCTATATATTCATAAATATAAAAAATTACTTGAAAAGAGTTTAAATACAAACTATCTATTAGTTATTTAATTTTTTAATATAAAAAATTAAATATTAATTTCATTAAAATAAAAAAAAATAGTAATATTTGCAATAATAAAGCAGGGAAGTTGTTGGCAGTCCATATATCACGTTGTGCTTTATAATGTTGTTTACTCCACCTAATTCACACCAAATATGCCAACTTCAACCACTCTTTTGTTTTTTTTAATTTCCTTTGTTTAGGAAATTGCTAAAAGAATTACCGGATATTAAAATAATTAATATTAAAAACTACTCTTTAGTTTTTATAATATAATATAAAAAATTATTAATTAATTATTTAATTTTAAAAAATATATTAAAACGTGGGTGACGTTTTTAAAAATCTATTAGTTAGTCTCTCAATTAGTTTTAATAGTTAAGTATTGTAAAAAAAATTTTAAATACTCCTAATGTAAAAAATTAATTAATAAATCTTTTAAAAACTTAAAAAATTAATTAATAAATTTTTTCAAAATTACAGGAATTAAATAATAAAATATTTAATAAAAAAATTAATTAATAAAATTTTAAAATATTAACATACTTTTTAAAATCGAATGAATAACTAATAAATTTTACCGTAATAATTTTATTTTAATATTATTAAATAGTGCCTTAATAGCTTATAATTGATGTAATAGATATTAGGGCGAAGAACTTTTTTATAATGTACATTATTAACATCTAAATAATAGTGTTTAAATCTAAACATTACATTAAAAATTGTTTGTTATTAATTTGATAGCTAATCACACAATAGGCTTTGAGCTTTTTAAAAAGATTATCAGAAACTATAAAACTAAAATAATACTATTTTCCATTCCATAATATATATTTAAATTTAAACACCCAAATTAATAATTTATTTAAAATATTCTTTAAATGATATTTTTTTATATATTAATATTAAATGATTTAAAAACTAAATACCCATGAGAATTTTAGTCTCCCAATATGATGACTATGATAAATTTAGTATAGAAATGAGTCTAGTTATTAACTATGATTTAACTTTTTCTTTGATTCAATATATAAAAATAAATATAATATAATTTTTATAATTAGACTCAACTAAATTTAATACCCTAAAAACTATAAAATTTAGATTATTATTAATGCTATCAAATATATGTGTTTATGTAAAAGTAACTAAATTTATTAATTGATCACATATGCAGATACTATTTACTAATTTCTTCATAAATTTTTATCATTAAATACACATTGCTTATTTTTATATAATTTAGTTCCTAAAATTTTAATATGTTAAAAAAAATAATTATTTTGTTAAAATTTACTATTAGAAAATAATAATTTAATTTTTTGAATTTCACTTTTTAACAGTCTAGTTATTTTAATTTAATAATTTATAATAATTCAATTCTTACGGTTTTAACATTTACAATAATTTAATCTTTTAATTTGAGATAATTTCTTCTACTAAAGGTCAATTAATAAAAAAAATAATAAAAAAATTATTTTATTAATAAAATAAAAATTCATAAAATAAATGATTACTATCAGTTTATTTGGTTTAACTATTAAATATAATTGATAGTTGTTGTTGATAGCTGATAAATGATATCTGATAATTAATTGATAATTGATTGTATAACACCCTTACACTTTTATTCCGTCCGTCAAGTGTGGACGGACAAAGTGAGAATTGCCACAAACTATATTTTTTTAGATATTTTAAAATTAAACTAATTTTTTTAGGTATAATTACCAAATTATTAAATAGTTCATATAAATTTCATAAAATAAAATAAATATAAAATTCTAAATAAAAATTTTGGTAAAATTTTTTTTATTTTATCAGTATTTTAATTTATAGTATATATAAAAAATATATTTATAATTATAATATCGATTGTCATTTGATATCTTATTATTTTTTAATTTAGTATACATTTCATAACAATATCATGCAAAAATTTAGCTCTTTTTTTTAATCAATACATTATTATATTATTTTAATTTATATAATCTTCATAACTCACCGTATTTAATATGTATATACCAAAATATATATGTATTATAATTCAGAGACTCAAAATAACCAGTTATGATAATAGTCTTAATATCCGATATTGATGTCTAATAACCTCTGCAGTGATTACTTTATCTACAACTTGCGTAAGGTAAAAACCAGCACTCTCAATTAATGCTCAATGGGCGATTACAAATAAATAATAAAATAGAGAAAACTGTGATAGTATGGTTCCGTAGCCATACTTATGAGATACCTGAATATGTAACCTCACAAATAAATCACGTATCAGTAGCAGTATTGTGAATTCTGTATGTATATATAGCATGTCATACCCTTAAGTTAATCGTAACTCTTATTAAATTTAGTAGAGCTAAATATTATTAATTCAATATATCAATTTATTTAACATAAATACACATAATTTGAAACTATTTGAAATCATTTTCAAAATGCATATATCATAAGTCAAGTTTAACAAGATGGAAAACTCTAGACAAATAGTACAAAATTTTATCGACTTAGCATTTTAATAATGCACTAAGTTAATTCACTTCTTATATTTAATACCGCTAACAAGTAAAGAATATCAAGTTTTATTCAAATCATCATGTACAAATATGTTTTATTATCCAGCAAGCACGTGCGAAAATTAAATACGACAAATAAGTACGTGTATAATTATTAGCGACTAAATAAGCATGTCAATTTTTATGCATTTCAATTCAAGAGAGCTGTATTCTACTAAATTTTACATTAACTTTTCAAACACTTTAAAGTTATAATTTGACTTGAGTTTCTCATAACAAATGTGTATATTTTATCTTTTCAATAAGTCATAATTCATGCAAATATAATCACCCTAAATTAAGTTATAAATTTTTCTTTACAAACTGTTTGATAAGGTCTACACCTCTGAAGCCTTCCAAAAAAAACAAGAAAAAAGAGTCATCTGAAATCTGAACTTGGGAAATGAATTCAAGGATACAGGCGTAGATCAAGAAATGATAAAAGACTTCCTGCCCATTTATAACCAGAAACCTGCAGAAATTGTTTCAGGGAGGTAACCATGTTGAAAATCTGTTAAAAGGGCACCATGACTATTATCTGGATTCTGAGGTTTCAGCTATACCATTATAAAATGCCTAACACTGCAATTATGATGAGGTAAAATGAAAGATTATTCAGCAGGAGAAATTTTATAATACAACGTTGTAATCATTGATCATGGTGGTTTCATGCAAGTTTCATCATAATCAAAAGTTAACATGTATGTATTACAGTTGAATGGCATGATTTTTCATTCAGCACGCCCGGTACACATGCACCCTCACACCTACGTGGGTCCACTCTCCTTATTTCATGGAAGACCCACATTTTGTAAGGTAACACTAACTACTACCGTAGTCAAAATATGACAAGTAAATCAAATTCCCACACAGCAAGACAGGTAACCTTTAATAATATCTAGAGGTCTAACACTAAACTCCTGAGTGTATCTAGTGTTACATTCAAAGAATTTCAGATAAATACATAACAAAGAACACATAGAACATATGAAACAAGGGAAACAAACAACAGGCCTAGTTTATAACATTAAAGAAGCAACTATTACGATCTTCAACATCCAAGAGATTTGGATGCTGAAACTGTATCCAGGCTTCTCAATTTCTCAATTTTGGATTTAAATTCACTTTGGAAGGATGTAAATGATCTCTGCCGACTAGCAAAGGCAACACTGAATTGTTTAATCTGTTCTTCAAGATCTTTCCTTCTCCGCACTTCACTGTTCAAATCTTTCAAAACATTTTCCTTTTGGTCTTTAACTAGAGCAAGCTTTTGAGATGATTCTGAGACTGTTTCAAGTAAAGAATCCCTTTCTCCTTTCAAAAGCTGAAGTTTTCGTTCCAAGCTGGTATATTTTTCTCTAGAAACCTCCAGAAGTTGGTTATTGAGATCCAGCTTTTTCTCCAAATCATTGTATTTTTCCTTGATACTGTCAAGTTCATAGCTTAGTTTATCCTTTGAAGTAGTTTCGCCTTCCAGTGTGGAGTCCTTCATCACATTTAAAAGCTACATCTTAAAAAGAGGCAACCACTTGTACTGCTTTTTCGGACAAACTATAGTTCTTTTATTCTACAAGCAGCATAATTGAGGTTCTTAAATGGTAAAGGCAAGCCCAAATTTTATCTCAAAAGGAAAATTTGAATATTTCCTCAAAAGGTCGAAAAACACAATAAGGAATTCAGAGAACACAGTTATGCAGATGTTCATACAAATGATGAAATGCACACAATGCCTAGAAACCTCGAGGAAGACAAGACTCAAACAACGTAAGTATGTAGAAGCCTCATTTGTAGGTCTTCATCTCACACTCACAGTAAATTTGCCATTTGGATTCACAATGTAAATCACGAGAAATTTTAGAACTGTGGTCTGGAGTTGATTTCACTATAATATATACGTGATGATATTTTTAGCCGTTGAAAGGTTTTCAAATATGGACCGATACAAGAACTAAGAAGAGATAATGATGTTACTAGGAGATTGAACAGAAATTTCCAATTACCATTTTATTTCTGGTTTGAAATCTCGTATCATTTGATAATTAACTAGTGAAGCTACATAATCATGTGGACTGAAGTATAATGAAACAGTTTAAATCATCAAAGTTCTTAAAAGGTTAATGGCAAATCCAAACATCAGGAGGAAAAATAAAAACATGATTGATAAATGATATCTTGATGATTGTGACCAAGCAGCTACCTTATAGTCGCAGCTGCATATCGTGTTCTCCACTTCTTTATTCTGAATGGCTAATTTCTCTGATGCTACCAGGGATGTAATTGTGCCTCTTATGCTCTCAGAAAGCACTTTGCAGTGCTCTTGGACCAGGGAATCATTTCTTGGAAAAGAATCATGATTATCCTTGTCCACAAGCAAATAAGATTCTAGATTTGAGAGAAGGCTTATGCCAATTTCACTTGTGCTTGAGAGCAATTTTGTAGTTGAATATTCACCATCAGGTACAAAACTCTGTTTCAAACAACAAAACAAAGAGCAAACTTATCTGAAAAACTTTATGGCATACATGAATTGAAAGAGGCATACATATTGCATAAGCTTCACCTGCAGAGTTAACAAAATATCCTTGAAAATTTCTTTGCAGTTGGCCACAGATTTGCAAAGCCTTTGAGGAATCTCACCAATTACCGAAGCTTCTTGTTTCAGTTCTGATATCTCCTCCTTCAAATGATCATTTAACAATGATTGGTCTGAGAGCTTTTGCTGTAAACGTACACATCCAAACGCATGGAAGGAATAAAATGCATGCAATAGAAGAATAAAATTAAATCACAAACAAAATTAATGCCTTGAGTGCAATAACACAGTATTGCTACATGCAGTTTCGACAGAGACACTAGTTTCACTGACTGGCATGGACTGTAGTGTAAAATAAACATGTCCAAACTCCAAAGGCACGTGCATAGTGAACTCAATTTTAAATGAAGGTTTGCTACAGATATCAATATAAAGCTAATACGAGAAATTTCATTAACACAAAGTTTGGAGATGGACAGAAGAATTTGAAGGAATTATTGATTGTCAAATAAGACAAGCAACAAATTATAATCATTGGTGGTACTAGCCAGCTGATAGGTTAGGTTCCAAGTGCACAAACATAGCAACTTACAAATGATCAACCATTATTTAACCAAACATTTGAAAATGCAACGCCACATATACTAACCTCAAGTTCATTCTTCTCTTCAGTGATGAGTTCTAGTTGTCTTCTGAGATTCTCTACTTCCTGTCTGTAGTCATCACTTGATAACCCCTAACAAATTTTATTTAGTGCAATTAAAATAAGCACATTAGCCAAATTGCAATTAACATGAGAAGTAACAGCCATAAATTGCATCCAAGATTAATATACATGAAGTCAAGCCTATAACTTAAAACTGTTTCACCAAGGAGCCTGTTTATGAAAAGTATGATGAATGTACACTTGTAAACAAGAGAACAAAGACTGAACTTGGCAAACCTTGGTTAGAGGTAGATGAATTAGAATAAAATTAAGCACTGTGCAGAGTATGTTGCTGGTTTTTTTTTAATCTTACTCTTTTCCGTTGGTTCGGCACAAGTTAAAGGATAAAAGAGGAATAAACTATAATTAGTATTATGTGATAGTAAAATTATGTGTCAAAAAAAAGAAACAAACTTACAGGAGTCATATCACTTAATGGGAATGATTGAACTTTTCTTGCAGGGGTCATCTGAATCGAGTCAAGGTCAGCTATGTAACCTTTGTTCATCTTCAACCAAGTCTCTTCATCAGCTACATTGCTAAGAGTATCTGGAAGAGGACTGTAATCGGTACGCCTTGAATAATTGGATCTCTTGGCAACAAAGGCATTTGGAGCTGCCTTAAAAGAAGGGGTTCTAAAAACATCTTCTTTGCTACTGCTGTCATTTATTTCTTCCTTGCTAAATTGACTCCCAGAATTCTGTCCCTACCAGTGATTATTTTATTCACACGAAAGAAATTTTTGTCAAACACGTTGATATTGTATAGAAAGATACACAGCGCATAAATAATGGATTTAAATGGAATAGAATATCATTGCTCCATAAATCTTTTTTCTTGAAAAACTTGAGTATAAAACGGTAACACAATACGAATTTGAGTTTACATATTTGTAGAATACATGTGCCCAGATTCAGCTAGCCCTGAATCAAGGACATATAGTCAAAACATTCTTCAGATGATTGATCAAAATCGCATACCATGGTTCTTATGTGTCATTGTGAAGAAAGTTCATCTTCATTAATGTACAAACAACAGTAACAACACTGATCCATAGAAGGTTTAGTTCTCTCAAAATGCTATTTGACTGAAGATTATGTACTGTCTTTTATTTACCAATGTCCATAAACAAAAAAAATGTTTATCAGTCAAAGTAACATACATTAAGACTTTGCCTCACTCGAATTATACCTGGACACTGTTCCTATCATGCTCTGGGAAAGTGACTAGACTGCTGAGATTGTCAATTCTCATCTGCTGCTCCCTGATGCGTTGATCACGCTCCTTGTGTGACTTCCTCTCTTCCTCCAGCTGCATTTCAAGTTTCTCCCGATCTGCTTCATACTGTAAACCAGTAATGAACAGAATATGCATGAGAGGAAACTAATGTACCATCAGAATTAATAAATTCATGATAAATTTTTCAAATCAGATCAAAGGCTACCTTCAGCATGTCATTTCGCAATTTTAAGATTTCTTGCTCCAGAACTTCAGCCCGAGATCCCTAAAAATGAGTATGAAAACATTGAAAATTGCTGTTAGGCGTCTATCAGGTACAGTTAACCTCTCTCCTCTCATAACCATTACCTCTAGTTTTTTGCGTAGCTCTTCTATCTCTAATTTCTGCCGTTTCAATAAGGCTGCATCTGTCAAAATCTGAAAAAAGTTTCATTATTGATTAGCTGCCATGTCCATTTCAAATGGAAGGATCTATAGAAACGAATAAAACAAACTGCTGTATAGAACGAAGCCCTTAAGTGGTATATTTAAGCAATCAAGTTATTATGCATTGTCATAAAAGTTAAGAGAAGTAAACAAATAAAAATTGTATACATTTATTCCATGTTTGAGAAAAAAAATTGAGGCACAATCCCAAATCCAAATGTTCATCATTTTGAATTTTGACTCTAAAAAATCTACAATACAGTCAATGTGTTAAACTGGTCAATCTGTCATACAAAGCAACATACATACCTCATTCACTTGGGCACAATTGGTGATGCGCTTGGCTCGGCTAGCAAATTGGAGGGTTCCTTTTGTTTCATCTACGTGAACCTAGAAGACAAATCACCCAAAATGCTGGACAATTTTAAAAGATGATGAGGGAGAACAACATAATATAACTTTTTTTTTTATAATGTGAAAAAATAGAAGGAATTTTAACAATGTATAGGCTACCTCTTCTGGGGCTACCGTGCATATAATTGAAGTTTTGGCATTGCCTCCAAGAGCAGGTTGCAGTATACGGGTTAGTTTGCTATCACGATAAGGAATATGACCCCTGCATTCATAATTTAATAAATCAAGAGAGCTATGTCCACTAGGGATATGCACCCAGAAATTTTCACTTAACAAACTAAGACATGATTTTGTTATCAGATTAAGATGTCAAAAGCAAGAGAAACAATTACCTTTGCTTTGGACTATCACTTAATTTGTTTATTACATTACCAAGAGCCATCAAACTCTTGTTTATGTGCTTTCCTTCTTTCAGACGTACTCCACCAGCTCCAGTTTTAGCAATCCTTTCTGATCCAGCTAAATCCACCAAATTCTATTTTCCGCGTAGAGAAAAGGAACATATAAATTTTGAAGAATCAAATACCGATCAACTCTGTTGCTGTCTAAAATAGAAAGCAAAAGTTCATATTTGATAAAAATCTTTAGTAAGGCAATGTGAAGATAATACATACCAAAACAGAGACTCGAATAGCATCACCGCATGAATAATTAGATGAGTTGTTATCCTTCTCTTTGCTTTCAATTACCTGGCATATAGGACAATATTATCAAAATACCAATAAATTTGTCAGAGAAATGGTGTCCAATATGGATATGATTTCGAAAATACATTAAAGGCAATACCATTCTAAATATTGTGTGGGACCGACTACTACGAACATTCATGTTTGTCTCCCCAAAGTGACGATTAACTGAGAAATTTCAGAATATTATAAAAGACGCACTATTATGTTTTAGAAGGAACATCAAAGAAACTTGAGGTCTATAATTCATATATGAATTTTAAACCTTCCCCTGCTGCAATGAGCTCGAGCACTTGTTCTGCATTATTCACAATTTCCTCCCTAAGGCCAGCAACAAAAATCCCTCGCTAGAAACAAAAAAAAAAAAACTTTTTAATTGAATTATACATTCTAGTGTAAATAATGAAAGATTGCCACAGCTTTTGTTAGTATCTAACCTCCAAACTCTCATGTATTTGCAATTTCTGATTCTCCAATGCAAAAAGATCATTAATTTCTTCATTATATATTTCCATATAGGAAACCCGGATCAGAAACTCCCTGTCAGACATCTGCTCCAAGAGTGGTAAAAGTCAAAAGGATAATTTCTCTAAAGCACATAAGAAACGCTTGAACAGTAGCCATAGCAGTAGAGGTTACCATCTGAATTTTGTTAAATATATCTTTAACTGCTCGATGAATAATTCCAGGATCAGTTTCAGAACCATTCATGGTGAACGTCTTCCCACTGCTTGTCTGTCCATAAGCAAATGCCGTACCTGTAAGGATTTCAAGGATTACCTCAAAAATCGATATCGGAATTCTGAACTTCTCAGTTTCTAATAAATCTACCAATTCCAATCACTTCACATAATCACAAATCAGAATTCTAGTCCTTCAACAATTATCTAAAATAACTTCACCAAACACTACAAAGCCATAGCAGAATCTATATTGAGGCTCCAAATGAAATTTAACCCACAAAAAAAAAAAGCATACCGTTGAAACCCTCGACAGCTGCGTGAATGATATCTTTGGTAAGAAGCTCATATACTCTAGCATTCGTGCAACTTTCATCGAATACATGATCTACAAATTAAATTTCAAAAATATCCAGATTATAAAAGAAGCCTAAGCAAATCCGACGAGAAGGAGAGATAAGTGGACGGGATAATTGAATACGGCATACCAAAAGCATAAGTGACGCCGGAGATAGGTGTGCCGTCAGATTTGAGAAGAGAAATGTGATTATCTTCGACTCTCCAGTGATTTCCATTGGAGATCTCTTGAGACACAGCCACTGGTGGTCTCACTCTAACCGCTACGCAGATCTTCTCCATTTCTGTTGCTTGAATTGCTTGATTTGAATGTACCACGCTCCCTTCCTGCCTTCTGGCCGGCTCTGGGCGGGATATACTGTTTGATTTGAAGCTTGCGCGATTTCAAAAATCGTTACGTAATTACAAAACTACCCCTTATAATTGGAGCCCAAATCATTGTTCGGCCCCAATTTGCATTCGGGGATGGGGCTCATCTCTGTTATAGGCCTTCCTATGACTTTTGTTATTTTTTGAAATAAGTTGAATTAAATCTTTTAATAAGTTGAATTCAGTTTTTTAAGTAAATAAATATATTTTAAAAAAAATAAATTATGATTTGATAAAATATTATTTTTTATAATAAAATATTTTTTAATAATAAAATTTCATTTTTATAATTTTAAAAATTATTTACTATTTCTATATTTTTTAAATTTTTATATTATTTAAAATATTAAATTTTAATATTTTAATTATTAAAAAATAATATTATATTACATCAAAATTTAATTAGTCTTAAAGGTAAAATCTAGAGATTTATTTAACTTAAAAAATTAAATTAAATTTATTAACCTTAAATAAAACTAAAATAATTTAATTAGACTTATTTTTAACTTTTTCCCATCAAAACATGTTACTTTTGCCTTAAGATATTAGTTCAACCTCACTGAAATTATATATTCGTTTGCAATAATTCATTTTACATGAATTCTTATAAAATTATAAATAATTTTAATTTAAATTAAAAATAATCAAAATAATTAAATTTTTTATTTTAAGTAAGAGAATTAATGAAAAATTAATTAAATTGAATTATTATAAAATTATTAAATTAGAGATTAAAATGTTTTGAATTTAAAATCAATAAAAAATCACTCATATTTCTCTGACAAAATACTTTAGAGTGCTCATTAAGTAGCATGGGTGCTTTTGTTTATTTATTTATTTATAAAAAAATAATTATTTAGTCCTTCAAGTTAAATGAAACTTATTAATTAATCTATTAATTTTAAAAATTTATTAAAATATCTTTAAAATATTAAAAAATCTTTAATTTTAGATATTAAGTATTTTATTATTTAATTTTTATAATATGAACAAAAATTATTAGTTGATCTCTTAATTTTATAAAAATTAAATTAATTAGTTCATTCAACTAATAACTAATAGTATTTTAGATTTTTTTTTAATATTTAGTAGTTAAAATTAATAAAAAAAATTAATTAGTATTTTTTTAATATTTTAATAATATTTTAATATATTTTTTAAAATTAAAAAAACTAGTTAATAAGATTTTCTATATTATATAAATTAAATAGTAATTCTTCATCTATTTATTTATTTATTTGAATGGACAGTGTTTCAATCTAAAATATACTATTGATGTAACTAGATTTTTTTTTCTTATCGAAAAGCTTCACCAACTATTAATATGATTTTTAATTTATTTATTATATAAATATATATATATATATGGATGCGTGTAAAAAAAAATTTCCCAAAAAAATGTTCTTATGCACCTGATGTGTTTGTACCCAACTAATAGAATTTACTAAATAAGAGGGGTAGAAGAATTTTATTTTAAAAAGAAAAACTTTAAGTGATATTTTATTATGTATTTGACCGTTAATAATGAAAAATGCCACCCAAGCATGCCACATTAGCATGATCATACTTCTCTAAAAATCAATTCAAAAATTGACTAAATTATTGGATTAAATCACAGAAAGATAAAAACGGGAGTTTTTTTTAAAAAAAGAAAAAAAAAAACAAGACTGTTTTTCTAAAGTCCCATAGAACCTTCAGAGAGTTCATCAAACCTTTATTTTTAATCTTATATTTGTTATATATGGTATTCAATAAGACATTTTAGGAAGGAATTAGCGTCCTAATATAAATAAGTTTAATTTAGAAGTTTATTAGTTCAATTATTTTTAAAATAATATTTTAACTAATCACCGGAAATAATTAACTTTTTTTAATTTTTCATTAAAAATTATTTTTATAAAAAATATTTTCATACAAATTACTTTTTACAAATAAAAATTGAATTTAAATTGCAGTTTGATTTCGCACGAGCTCAACTCTGGGAGCGAGGCCCTGTCAAATGATTTTATTGGATATAAGCCCATGACTATTTATGGAAAGCTTGAGATGTGATCTACTACAATCGATTCCTCACTGTAGAATTTTTGGTGGATTAAAATTTATAACAAACTATAATTTCTATCCGTGGTTGAACGGCAATTATTAAATTTGTTAATATATCATATTTTTAATCTTTTTTCATTTAAAAAATAATTAATTATCTTAAAACAATAAATATAAAATCTGACGATTTTAAAAATTTGTATTTACTTGAAACTGAATTTAATCGACATGTTAAAAATTTTTATTATTTTTATAAATATATATAGATAGATGTTAAGTCTCCAAATTTAAATATATTAAAAATTTAAAAATTATAATTAAAAATTAATATTATTCCACAATATATATATATATGTATATATATAACTATTCAGATTAAAATTATTCAGGTTAAGGAAAAATTTTAAAAATAAAATAGGGGAAATGTAAGAATAAATAAAAATTAAGGGGACAAAAACAAATTAAGAGAAGCACTTTCAAAAATTTAAACAATATTTGTATAAAAAAATATTTTATTATTTTATATAATAAAATAATTTTGAATATAATTTTTTTAATTATTGTTTTAGAATTATTTTTTTTACATTTATTTTAAATAATAGTATAAATAAATTTTATTATTAATTAAATCACTGTAACCCTATTGTATTTTTTATTTTTAATATTATACTAATTTATAAAAATCGAGCATATTTATTAAAAATAATATACAATATAATTATTTTTATAATTATATAATAATAATTTTTAATTTAAAAATATTTTATAGGTTAATTATTCATATATGATTAATAAATATTATTAAATTCTAGCATTTGAAGATTTGTTATTGTTTTTACGAAAAAAATTTAAATGTTTTATTTTTTATAATTAAATAAATTTTTATTTTTAAAATATTTTTAAAATTATAACAATCCAACATAAAAACACAAAAATTCAGAAAAAAAAATTAAAAGATAAATTAAGTGAATCTGAATTATGCAGATAAATGCAAATTAATTTTTATTAAAAATTTTAAAAATAACTAAATGAATTTAGACTGTGTAAAAAAATTTAAAAGACAAATCAAACGAATTTGGATCATGTAAATAAATTTAAAAGACAAATTAAATAATTTTATATTGAAAAATTATTAAAATAATTAAAAAATTAATAAAACTATTAAAATAAATTATTTTTTTTTAAATTTCTCTCATCCCTCTCCAAAATCCTATTTTACATGTATATAAAATAATAAATAATAAAAAAAATTAACAATTAAATTATTAAAAAAATAATAATTAAAATAAATTTCGATCACTTATTAATTATTAAAAATATCAACAATAAAATGATCAACCATTTACTAAAAAAATTCGTGTATATATATATATATATATATAAAGATGGATCATAAGGAAACATCAATAAATCAAGGAGAAATATAAAATACATGAGGAGTTCTTTTAGCATAACTACACATGTCAAATAAAGATAACATTTATGATTTTAGCTTCCATTTCATGAAAAAATAATATTTTTTCCACATTTATAATATTTGGACCACTTACAAAAAATTGATAAATAAAAAATATTTTTTTAAACAAATGAAAATTATATCATTTTTAAGAAAATTGATTTTTTAAAATAGAAAATATTTTCTATTTTTGAAAATTTTACTAATGCTACTATATATATATATTTAATAATATACTTTATTTTTTAAATTTAAACTAAAAATGTATATAATAAAAAAAATTAATTAAAAAATATAAATTTTTTATTCTAAATAAAAAAATTACAAAAATCAATTTAATTAAATTTTTATGAAAATTTTAATTTCACGAGAGGGTTTGTAAAATAACCCTATAGAAATATAAGGTTCATACGTCTTTTGTTATGGTGGGGGTCTTTAAACAAGTTATAAACTTCTGTTTATTTTATGGAAAATCGACCGAAATATTTTGTGTATAAAAGATTTTTTAACTAAATAATTTATTTTTAATTTAAAAAATAAAATATATTAATAAGTTTATATATAATGGTATTAATAAAAAATTTTAAAGAGTAAAAATTACTTTTTGTATTTTTTAAAAAGTCATTTTTCTTAATTAATAATATATTATTTTAAATAATTTATTTTGTAACTAATAATATATTACTATTTTCAAAAGGTAATTTCACTAAGGAATTTGTTGATAAAAATAATTAAATTTCATAAAAAGCAAGGAAAACTAATTTAATTTGATAAATTTATAATTTGTCAAAATTTTAACATGAAATAAATTTGTGTTCAAAATAATCAATTAAAAAGTTTATTAAAAATTATATTATGATTTTAAAATTTACAAAAAAATAAATATTAAACTATACTATTAATTAGTACATATTTTTCATTAAATAATGGGATTATTATTTTCATAGAAAATGCCACATGTCAATTATAAAACATATCTCACTTTTTTTTGCATGAAGAATATATATTTAAAAAAAAAAAAAAAAGGAAAAGCTTGCTTTATAAGTATATATTGATTTCAAAATCATCTACTTTTGTATCATTCTTTGAATCAAGTTGATTCCATTGACAGAGAAAACAAATTTCGCAGATTCAGATTGATTTAATTTTTGTATATATACTCAAATTCCTCAAATTTAAAGTTAATAATGATTTCTATGGTATTTAAAATTATTTAATTTTGGAATTTAAAATTTAAAAAAATTAATTTAATTAATTTTTTCTAATCATTTTTTTATATAGAATGAAAATATTTAATTCTTTTTAATTTAAAATTTTATTATTTTAAAAAAATATTTTTTTTATGATTTTATAAAAATTTTTTTGAAAAATTATTAAAAAAATTATTTTTGTTGTTATTTTCTTAATAATGGAAAGCAATAGGAGAAGAAGAGTAAAGAGGAGAAGAGCATCTAAATAAATAAATAATATATGCTCCCACTGCTGTGAAGAATGATCCGAGAAGCATTTTTGGATGTAAAATTCTATTTATTTTATTAAAAATATATTTTAAAAAATAAAATCTTATTTATTTTATAATTTGAGAAGTATTTTTGGACGTAAAACTATTTATTTTATAAAAATATTGTCTATATTTTTCAACATTTAAAAAAATAATAAATATAAAATATTTTCTTAATCAAATAAAAGATTAAGCCTTTTAATTAAAATAACTTTCTCTCTTTTAAAAATAAATATTTTTTAAGGACATGATTGTTCATCCATGTATAGTTATGGTCAAAAAGGAACTTCTCCAACTTTTTAGAAACTTTAATTAAACACTGAATCGATGATTAACGCCACTACTTTGAAATCTCTGCGTCTCTAAGTCTGTCACAACTCACGCGGAAGCTTGCAAGAACTTTCAAAATGAAAAAACAGACGCAACGCAGTGATCAACTTTGAGTCTAAGAAGAAAGTACATGAGAACCAATCCAATCATCCATCAACATGGAATCAATTCAAATCTGCTTTTCTTTTTTTTTTTTTTTTTAATCTTTCTTTTCCACTCTAGTGGGCAGTGTTGTGTTGATTTGATGGGGGCTACAAATCCCAACCTCAGACAACTTTTCTGAATCCCTCTCCCTCTCTAGGTTAGAGAGAGAAAATTCTTTTAATCCACTGTTTATTTGTTGGGAAAGAGAAGGAGGAAAATGGAAAATAAAAAATAAAATTAAAGTAATTAATTAATTATCATTTCTAAACTTAATCATTTTCGACATAGATCTTAAAGTGTAGTAGTAAAAGCATGGGCCCAATTATTCATCAATGATTAAGCTCTATCACGGGCTCTCTTTTTTTCTTGGAAGATGATGGCAAAATGTACATATACGCATTTATACATTGATTGAAAAAAATAATAATAATCAAGATTTTAATTGGACAACGTGTCGACTCATTATCTAAAATTAAAGTAGTTGCATGCATCTCTACATGCTCTATTGGGATAAAGAATATACTCAACTTTATATTCTCAATATGCTTTATTGGATAAAAAAAAATTAGAATTATTATTATAAAAAATAAAATATATTAAAAAATTTTGAAAATAAAATAAATTTTTAAATGTATTTTTAAGAAATTAAAAATTTATCTTCTAAAATATATTTTTTAGTGTCTAAAATATAATATAATTAACGAATTTATTTTTTATTTTTAAAATTCAATATTTTTATTTTTAAAATTTAATTTCATCAAATCTAAAAGTTTTCATTAAAACATTGTTGTTAACTAAATAATTTTTATTTAGTAAAAAAATAAAATAAATATAATTTAAAAATATTTTTATCAATAATAAAATAAAAAAATATTATTTAATTTTTATAATATGAAAAGATTCATTATTTAATCTCTTAAATTTAAAAAATATATTAAAATATTTTTAATATTTTAAAATGTCTACTAATTAATTTTTCTATTAATTTATCACTAAATATTTTTCTATTTAGTCTCTATAATTTAAAAAAAAATATTAGTTAGTCCTTCAAATTATTAAAAAATCTATTAATTAGTTTCTCCTTATTAAGAATATTTTAATTTTTTTTATAATATTTAATGGATAAAATTAACGAAAATGCTAATTAATAGACTTTTTAAAATATTAAATATATTTTAATAAATATTTAAATAGCGAGCACTTATCAACAACGAGCGGTATTATAAAAGTAATTTTTATTAAGTTTTAACTTTTATTTTTAATAATTTAAATTTTATATATTTTAATTTTTATTATCTCTACTAAATTTAAATATTAAATTTATTAAAATTTTTATTTATTTATGGTGATTAAGTTTGAAATTTTTTTCTTAAATTTTGATGAAATTAAATTTTAGGAACTAAAATATTAAATTTAAAAATAAAAAGACAAATATGTTAATTATGTAATATTTTAAGGATAAAAATATATTTTTTCCTTCAATTTTTTAGAGAGAAACTTATAAATTTATAAAAATTAAATTTCAAAAACTAAAATATTGAATTATAGAAAGAGTAGTTCGGTTATTTTTTTTATCATTAATGGTATTTTTTATTGAGAAATTTTTAATTTTAACGGAATTAAATATCAGGATAGAAGTGTTAGATTCTAAAATTAATTATTCAGAGGCAAAAAATAATTCTTTCTTTTATTTTTAACTAAAAACTACTTTTTCTATCATTAACAAGAAAGTGCATTTTCTGTATTTCAATAAAAGTGCTCATTTTATTTTTTTTAATTATCTTAAAATTATTATTTATTAATTTAATAAGTATTTATTTAATTTAATTTTATATTATTTTTAAAATAATATTTTATTAATTGTTATTTTTTAATTAAATATTTAAAATATCTTTTAATATTTTAAAATGGATAGGTAAAAATTAATAAAAAAATTATTTTTTGAATATGTGTAAAAAAATAAAATAACTGAATAAAAATTTATGAGATATAAAGAGTAAATGATAAATTAAAAAAATACCCCTTAAAATCTAAATATCGATACGTTTATTGTTTATCGTAAAAACAAGTTAAAAAAAAAAAAAAACCATATGGCTGCATGCATGTCAAGATTCCAAGAATAAGAACAGCTAAACCTAATTGAGATTGGAGAAAAATTAAAAAAAAAATAAAACTAATATATACGCATATAGTTATATATTATAAAGTCTTTTCCAAATTAAAGTTATTGGTATTTTTTTTTTCTTTCAGAAAATCTAGTCAGCGACTCAGCGTTGCAATTAAGTTTGTACACGTGGAGAAGAAGAGATAGGGAAGCCAAAGTAGGAAGACATGCAGGTGACTTAAAGGGAAAAATAAAAAAGACGACCGAGAAGAAGAAATTAAGAGAATTATTCCTTTTTTTTTTTATATAAAATTAAGGTTGTCGCCTTATTCAGTGGCGGAGCCCGAAACTTCCCTTTGGTAGGGCACCAGCTGTACCGGTGCGATACCTTCATCTCCTTCAAAATATTTTCCGGTTGTCAGTATGGGACGTGCCTCTTACTATACCTTCCATCCACCCCTGGCCTTACTTGTTGTTAGATGATTGAAACGAGAAGCATGATCATTTATATCGTCTCTTTTCTTGCCACATGTACAACAATTAATTTGCCTATTTTCCTGACATGTGGGATTTTATCCCTTTCTTGTATTGTTGATCGTTGAAGGAGGCCAATAAAAATAGTAACCAAAATTACTGATTAAATTATACAAAAAATAATTAATAAAATAAATTATTAATAATTTATTATTCATCTAAAATATCGATCGATTATTAATAAATTTTTATATTGATGCTATTTTCTATTAGCTCTTTAAAATTTATATGTATCTTTTCTAAATATATTGAAAATTTTATTATTTAATTTATAACTTTAATTTTTAAAAAATTAAAGCACATATAACTTATTTCAGTATACAGAGCATATACAACTCATTTTTACATATATGAATTAAATATATTTTATAAAATTTAAAAGTTAAATAATTATATTTTACTATAAATAGATTAATTAAGATAATAATTGATTTTTTTATATAAATTAAGGAATATTTAAAAAATATATTTCACATGTACATGTATTTATTTAATTTTCTCCTATCGGACACAAAATTGTAGGGTGAACATTCAGTCCGTTCGATTTAAAATCAAACCGAATTGAATAAATTAAAAATTAAATTATAGTATTTATAAAAATTAAACCGAATCGATTTTGATTACAAATTGATTCAAATCAAATTGAACCGATCTGATTGGATTTGATGTAGTTCGGTTTAATCCATACATAAAAAGGATTTTACTTTTACAATGAATTAAAATTAATGAAATTTTATGTTTTAATTTTATTTGAAAAATTATGCTATTATAAATATTAAAATTCAGGGATAACGTATGAAATTAACTCCAAATTTTATAATACCAACGGCACTAAAATCTGAAGCCTTAGGCCCGACTCAGTTCTTGATTTTAGGCTTTTGAAGAAAAAGTAAATACTGATTTCTTATAACTAGACTCACTTTTTGTGGTTGTTTTCAAAATTAATCATACCCCCTTTTTCTATTTTTTATCCAACAGGAGAAAATTATAAAATGTTATAACGACAAGCTGGTAAAAACCTAACACATAATTAAAATATAATTATTAAAAAGAAAAATTGTTGTTTTAAGATTCATTTTTTATTTTATTTACATATTTAAATTTTAATGAATTATCATTTTTGTTTTTAATTAATACCTAAATTTTATAAAATGTATGTAACTATTTTATCTTTAAAGTTCATAATTTATTCAAAAATTATTTCTATAATTTTTTTAGCAATAAAATACATTATTTCTGAAATTTCTTTAATTCCCTAAAGAAATAATATTTAACATTTAAAGATTATAGTAATAATATTTTATTATTAAAAATTTAATATTTTTGTATGTTAAGGGTTTTATCTAAAGTTGAATATTGAGATGAGTAGTTCTATATTCATCTCTTTTTAAGTGAGATCGAGAATTCAATTTTTATAAATGAAAATTTTCAACATGGATAAATATTTGCATTAAAATAAAAAAGATTAAGAACAAAAAAACACTAGTACTCCATTTCATCACTGATCACTAATCCTCTTGAAACACATGATATTTATATTTACATCCACTTAAATATATAGAGATTTCGCCTGAGTTTTTCACTAATCTCTAGACCCAAGCATATTAAAATATAATTAAGGGGACAGGTCTGCTGAAAAAGAAGTCCTAGAAAAAGACCATGAGCAGACCACCAAGGCTTTACACAACGTGGGTTTCTGTTTGGATGGAGAGAAAATAGAGAGTGAACTCTAATTACTGTTTTGAGTTCATTAGAGCTTTAATGGGCCTATTATGATTAGTTTAAAGATTAAATGGATGATGATAATTGTTTTGGACGTTGAAAATCGTGCATGACAACTATTGCATGGCAAAGATCTTGAAGTCTGGCTTGAAGACTTAAGTATTCTGTTGTTAATCGATCATTCTCTCTCCATAATACGTGACACTGCCCTAAAACTGAACCCAACCGTTTCTTCAGCTCCCGATTCTGTGTTTCTAACCGGTTCACTTGTACTGTAAGGTTCTCTAGATGCTTCTTCTTTCTCCAGCGTGACCTTCTGGCTGACTCCCGGTTTGATATCATACGCCTTCGCTTTCTCTCATCTACAGAGAAAATCACTCGGTTCGAGTTCGAGTTCGAGCCTTCTGAACCGGAGTTTGGGCTATGGATGGGCAACTCAAATAGGGATAAGAGTTCCTCGATTTCAGGAGCAGTGAACCCGGTTTCAGGAAGAGGGTATTGGAGTTGAACCGGATCTTGCGCAAACAACATGGTGACGACTCGGGTTAAGTGAAAATGAGCGAACCAACCGGCAGTAAATCACTTTCTTTCAATGCGAACCAGAGGGAGGAAAGGAGAAGAAAAGGGGAAGGAGGAAGTTTGAGAGAGAAGTATTTATAGAGAAGATGAGAATTGGCAGTAGGGGCCCACGTAAACAAAAGAAATAGGAAGATCAGGGGCATTTAGGTCAAGAAAAGTAGTAAAATAGCTACAAGCTTTGTGAGTAAGGTGGCCTGCATGGTTAGCTTAATCACGAAGAATCAAACAAAAACAGAGAAATTGAAAATTAAGATTAAAAATAAAAAAGAAAAAGGAAAAAAGAAAAAAACAAAGTGAGGAAAGAAGGAAACTTTATAGCAGGGAGTCATATGGGATACGGAGGTGATGGATGGCCTAATGGCTTCTGGTTACGTGGTTTGTCGGTGGTGCATGGTTCGGTTAGTAAAGATTCGGTGTGGATGAGCTCATGATAAAGGATGGATGAATAAGAGTGAGCCTATATAGACAGGAAAGGAAATTAACAAGAAAGTAAAGCCTCAGAACATGAAAGCTGCTTTACAAAAAGCAAGTTAAATACGTGCATGGGTCCATTTTTAATAAAGAAAAATATATCTAAAATCTTAAATAATATAAATTACTATGTCTATTTTTAACTAAATAATTTTTAAATTGTTATTTTTTGACAAAAACTTATATTAACATTTAATTTTTACAAAAATATAATTATTTTATATTTATTTACAGAAGTGAGTTACGTAAGCTCTGCCTTTTTGTTATTTTGATATTTGAATTTAAATTTGATATCACCCGATTCTTAGTAGGACTCTCAGTTAGCCAATGAGACATTACTCGAGGGAGGCAATATGCACAGTTCCGAATAACATGGCATGCACATTGGGAATATTCCAGAGGGGGACAGTTTATAAGTGGTAGTTTTATAGTTGGAAGTTAGCGTTGGATTGTTGCATGTTAATTTACCTAAAAATGAAAAGAAAAGGGTAGTGGAGAGTAACATGCACACGTTGGTTGTTGTGTTATTAATTGTATAAACTTTTTACGCTCAGCCTCGGCAATTGTGAAACGAATCTAAGCAACTCTCGACTGTCTTTTAATCTCTGTCTCTCTGTGCTTGTGTCTGTCGTGTGGTTTCAATTCCCAAGTTAAGTAGGCATCATGTGCTTGGGGGGCTCTCATATTTTTAATGAAGGAATCCACCTGATGCCTCTTTTTTTTTTTTTTTAATTATTTTGATGAAACTGTGTTGGTTCCATATGCTAAGCAACTATGTCTGTATATCGCTGTTGTTTTGTTTTGGGAAAAAAAAAAAAAATTTGTTGTTGTTTTGTTCACTGAAAACCATGCACCTATTAATAAGTCTTGCTTTTCAGCTTTTATGTTTCTTTCTGTAGCTACAGCAAACGGCTAAATTGGTTCATGTCAAACATCCAGCATATTTCGTCTTACCATATAATAAAAAACAAAATTATTTAAACAATACATAATTTTTGAGGGATGATAATTATTTTTCTTTTTAACTTTTTAATTTAATATCTATGTAAAAAAAACCTAAAGCATCTAACTCATCTTTTCTCTTGAAGTAAAAATTATTTTATTTTGAAGATTTGCCAGGTAACTTTTACTTTAGTGAAATACGGACTGCATGTGAACAAGATTTTTCTCTTAGGGGTGCTATTGAGGCAAAAAGCTTCTCATGTGATGGTGCTTCGATAGCCTTCCTTAACCACCTTTGCGCTTTCCTCTTAGACAGCCAACGCTCTCAGGGATGAAGCGACGCTCGTCTTAAAGAAATCTTTTGCCTAATCAAGTTTAGGTTTTAGGTTCTCTAGAGTTTTTCTAAGAACTAAGCTGCCATAGTTTTAGTTCGCTAACAAGTTTTTCTAAGAACTAAACTGCCATAGTTTTTGTTCGTTAACTCTTGAGTGGTAGTGTTTGAACTTCTTGATTTGATGTACATGTGCCACCTTCAGTTAATACTTCTATTCTAATAATATGTTATGTTATTATATTGATGAACATAAAAATGTTAAATAATATATAATCATAATTCTATTATCACAGATCCCAGATTTTGAGATTGGATAAGATTAAAATCAAACTCCAAATTGATTTAAACAAATTTAAAATTTTCCCAGTAAATATATAGTTGTCATAACCAGTCTCTTTAACATTTAAATTTGATAATCATAAATCTATAGACAAGAAAAAAATTAATACTAAATAAACTTTGACGACGTGTATATGAATTAAAATTTTAACTAAATCGCTCTCAATCTCATCCAGAAGTACAATGCCATTATAATTAAAAATTAACACAAGCTTGATCTATCATTTTTACTTAAAAACATTTTTTAATAAAAAAAATCCATTACTTTTCAATTTAATTGGGTCAATAGAGAAACCCTCTCATTTTTCAAATATAAATTATTTTTTACTTAATTAGACCAGTAAAAAAATATTAACCTTAGCTTTTACTTTCTTTTTTTTTTTTTTAATTCAACCTTCCACCAAAGTCTAATGAAGAATTAAACGATTTTTCTGACTTTTAAGCACCCTGCAAAATTATAAATGGAATATATTTTCCTTGACAACAAAAAAAGTAAAAGCCATTTTAAAAAAAATACATTTTTTAAAAATTTTATTAAAGGTGTGAATCTTTCTTAATAAACTTTGATTAATACTATTTATTTAATATTATAACTAAACAATGATTTTTTTAAAAATATTATTCATAAAAAATATTTACACGCGTATAAAATAGCCTAAACTAGAGAATTTTTTGTATTCTAATTACACTAATTAAATAAGACCTTAAAATTGTTTTCTATTAAGACTGTTTATTTAAATAATTTATATTTAAAATGTATTTTTTATGTATTATATTTTTTATAGAAATTATTTTCACACAATATTTTCTAAAAAAATTAAGTATTTAACTTAATTTTAAAAACTAAATATGTTAACAAATTTATATATAAAAGTACTAATAAAATTAATAAAATGTAGAAAATAATTTTTTTTTTCAAAAATAAAATCATTTTTTCTAGAGTTTTACAGTGGAAAATATAATCGACAAACGTGACAAAGAAAGAATTACTAATCCCGAACATTCTCTCTTCACTGTGTTTACCATTAAAACTTCAAAATTCAAACGACAGGGACAACGGCCCCTTAGTCACTGCAATGGAAGTGTCAATTCGAATCAACAAAGCAAGCACAAGCTAAAGAATGTCTATCTAAATCCCTTTTCTTTTGAGCTAGGTGGACCTTTTTTTGTTTTCATAAAGGCATGCAAAGCTATTTCAATAGAGGGGAAAATTTTTTTTACGGAGCAAGTCTAAAGCACCGAAACTGCAATGTGACATGGGGCGGGGCCTCCTGGAATTGGCCAATAAGAGGAGAAACCTTGGAAGCTACGAAGTCATAATGAATAAGAAACAAGTTTGGACGAAGGTATTGTATAAATATTAGAGGTAATCTAGAGAAATCATTTGTTGCCCCCCTAGTTTTTAGTTTTAGTGGTTGATGGGAAAATAAAAAATCTATAATAATAATAGCATTGTTCAGGTGGCGATTTGGCTTCGGCCTTCATGGCAAAATGCTATCTGCCATACCAAAGAATTACAAGGCTACCATAGCAAACAGAAAAGTAACAAATCTTTCCCTTAAGCTGGGGAAAAAAAAATGCTAGCCAATGGTCACTTTCTCTAAGTGAAAGTCTAATACTATTGGTCGAAAAATATATATAATATTAATTATTTTTCTCTCCCTACTTAATATCACTATTCATTATACCCTTCGACCAATAAAATAGAAAGTGCTTAGACAATAGAAAGCGACTGGCCAGCATTCATCAAAGTCACAATATAGTCATAATCTATATAGCTGCAGCATTCATTTAAATCACTACTGTTAGTGTTATCAGAAGATCAATTTTGGAAGCTTTGCTCCTTAAAAACGCATGTGAATGAACTAAGCAAGTAATGCACTAGATGTTGATCTGGCAGATGATAGAAGGGTAACGCTACGTCATCATTCAAAATGGAGTAAATTGAAGATAAATGAGCCTACCGGGACCAATGAACTAACACTAACATTTACTTGCTTTGTTATCCATCACATACAATATTTCTGACAGAGCCCAGTAAGACAAAGCGAGACCAACAAATGCAGAGAGAAAGAAGAACTTTAATGTACACCTTTGTTTACAGGTAGAATTCTATTAGGCTGGCAACTTTTATCACTTTCACTGATTGTTTCCTTCCCCGCTTTGCGCTTGCGGGCAAGCCCGTCAGTTTTGAATATTTAGATGATAGATATAACAAGATGTTTACAAGTTCACTGGAGGACTTCCCTGATTTTGGCAGTCAGAAAAAACTGGTTAATACTATTTGTCCATGCAGGAATGATCAAAGCTTTAAATATATGCAGAAAAATAATAAACTTTCAAATAATGACATCCTAATAAGTAAATCCAAACAAATTTTTGCTTATTGGCAAGCAGTTCCTGTGCCTCACAACCTAACAGGATGAGAAAGCCATAATAAAGAATCCCATTACCTCAACATTATTTTTCATTCGGTAATAACTGTTAAACACATTGAACATACCTTAAACAAAAGATCATGAGCAATATGTTCCCAGGGCAAGGATACAGACATCAAGCAGCATTTAAGGGGTAACACCTCCTCATCAGAACTTGTGGAGGCAGCAGCAGCTGCATACGCATGCTTTGCCGCCACAGATGCAACAGAAGCAGCTTTTCGAACAATTGAGCCAATTCCAAATCCTTTCTTTGATGTAACTGGTGAAAAAGGACCAAAATCCTGCTGGCTCTGATCTAATCACAGTAAAACAAAGATTTACCACGTATTAAAGGCATTCACACCCTCATTGATATAGAACATGCTTATGTAGGACAAGCTCTTATACCAAATTAAGATAGGACGAGAGTAAACAAAGGGGTGAGAAAATGATATAGAAACATATTCTCAATTGGTAGAGAACAAGTTCTGTAGAGAAACAAATTCTAAAATAAAGAAGAGAAACAAATACTCAAATTTTCTTAATTGTTCAACAATAATAAATTATTATTATTACAAACTCTGTTCCTAGCTAGAATACCTAGATTACGTAGATATTAATAGTTTATCAACTAGTCGATGGCTTGATGCAGTCCAAAAAGAATAGATTTAGGAATTTTTTTATTTAATCTTTTAAAATTAAGCAGATTATATTTCTATTATTTAGGGAATATTAGTCGTATTCATATTATTCAATATTATTATAATTATTATTTTGGAAGTAGAATTTTATTTTGATTTGTGATTGAAAGACATAATTTTTGCACACTGTAGTGTCGTGCAATTGGTTTCAAACGAAGTTGAACGGAGAAAAAGGCTCCATATTGATTCCAACTAGTTTTGGGATCAAGACCTGGTTTTTCTTTTCATTTATAAGTTGATTTGTCACTCCTAATTGGTATAGGATGTATGCATTCCTAATCCTAATGTTAATGGGAGAACAATAACAATGTATGGACCTAGGTTATCTACATACTTTACAGAGACTATTGTGATTATCATTATTGAGAATTTATAAAAATTTTAAACATTAGTTTCTCTACAGAATCTCTCTTTCTTCTTGAGAATTTATTTTCTTGATTCTTGTTTTCTTTTTGCTCTACGTCACTACTCACTAGTCCCACAAGTCCTACCAATTCTTTTTTGTGACCTTCCTTGACTTCAACTGCATCATTCATTCACTTCATTGAAGTGCATAAGGCTCCGCTCTAGGAGTATGCAGTCAGTTCAGATTCGGTTAAGTTCAGTTTCCTTCCATTACAACCAAACACAAAACCACATCTAGATTCCACATTTCAGACGTTCTTCCAGGAAAAATAAAAATTTGAAACACATCCATGTTAGTGATATAATCCCAATGTTGCTCTCCATCTCCAATAGGCTCAATTGAAGAATAAAAAGAAGGGGTTGCAACAAAACAGAATAACAATTTGCCTCCATTTTTTATTTTAACTCTCCAAGCTCACCATATTAACAAAAAAAAAGGGCGATTATGAAGAAAGAGTGATATAAATTCCAACATTTAGCGGACTTGCAAGTAAATCTCTGCTTGTGGATCTGCAATAGATTCTTTTGAGTGAGAGTGACTTCGACTTGTGCCATCTTTGGAGGTCCGAAAGCTGTTTGTGGACTTTGATCTACACCATTGTCCGACATGTTTAGAAGAAGTGAAGCGCAGAGAGCAATGATGAAGAAAAGAATAACAAGAAGGTAGCCGCATTGTACTCTTGAAAATTGGGGTGGGGTGGGGTGGGGTGTTGGTGTTTGAGGAATGAGAAGAGAAAGCTAAGTATGATATATATGGGTGCTAGAAATTGTGCCGTTTCAGGATTTTTCTTTTTTCTTTTTCTTTGGTTTTTGATAAAAATAACTGAACCAAGAAATCAAATTTCTATCGAAGTACTAACCAAAGCATACCATTTGAACCAAGATACTGAATTAAATGGGTTTAGTTCATCTTTTCAGTTAAAAACGGATACTACTCACGCTATTCCCTCCTGTGCAAGGGTGGGGACTATTTTGTCTATCATAATGATAAGAGTTAGGAACACAACAGCAAGGGACTATTTTGTCTATCAAAATGATAGAGTTAGGAACACAACAGCAACTGTTATAGTGCAAAACTGAGAAAAATAGGACTGGTATTGATGAACAAAAAGGAAGTTCTCAACACTGTAAAGATATCTCTTTAACAAGCAAAACACAAGGTAACCAAGAGAATCTCTCCTGTTCTAGTAATACCCTCTCAGTCTTCTCTCCCTTATTTAAATACAAACGCTTACAGCAGAAAATGACAACTCTTTCCTGAGAATCTCTCTAACAACATAACTAACAATAGTCCTCTCCAGTTGTCCTTTTCTCCCTCTTTTAGACCAGCTGACCTATTCCAAAATCTGTTTTTGGGCCTCCATCGTTCCTAAATTTCTTCCTAAACTAAACCCTCAACTTCTTTGGTCCTGGGCTTGAAGCACTGCTGCTATCACATAATCTCTTTCCCCAAATATTTCATGAGGTTGTTTCCATAACTTGTACCAGTAGTAGTGATTTATTAAAGAAAGTAAAAGCTCCCTTTAAAGGAGACTTGGGGATTTGGTTTTCCATAGAACGCAAGGCTTTCTAATTTCACCCAAAGTTATCTCTTCTATTCAGACAGATATAAATCTGACAAAAGAAATTTAACAAGAGAAATTTGCTTTTACCGCAAACACAAACAGCAACTTCAACCTCCCCTCGTCCACCTGGACCCTTCATGTACAGTTTATCTGTTTTTCCAGGGGAATGACCGCGTGAAAGGAAACTTCCAAACCGGGACTTTCCAGCTGCAAGATAGATATAGAGAGAGATATCAATCATGCAGATTTAGTTCAATGATTATTCAACATTTCCTGCCTCCTTAAAGGCTTAGGGATATTTTTGTTTTAAGAATAACAGCCAATATGCGTACAATAAATAAAAGCCAATGCAGGTGCCTGGTTGAAACAACCAAATAAGAAAACTCATCTCAAGCATATTCCTCACGAGTAATGTGTGAAAACAACAGAATGGAAAGACACTGTACACTCATATCTGAATAGACCAACAGAGATTTTTTTTCTTTTTTTTTTTTTTTGTGAAAATTTGAAGACCTACCATCATATGCTTCTCGAACCATCTGGTAGCTTACAAACCCAGAGAAAAGAGTAAGCTGCAATCACAAGAACCACCATGTTGGTACATGTAGTTATACACACGAAGCTTTTCCAAGTACCAGGATATTGTGTCCATCATCAAGTATCGTTACACAGATCAAATAAAAATTTAGTTCAATAGCACATTTCAAGTGTCAATTGAGCAGATGACAACAGTTCCTACTGTTGTACAATGTAGGATTCCATGGAGGAATCCTTATGATCAATGCTCAACTCGTGCTTTACAATAATAGTTGTGCCAACATCCAAAATGACCAGTATGAGATTTCATTTTCAATGTAAATTAACTTCAATGCAAGAAAGATAAATCTACTCAGTGATTTGTGCTACTTGTCACCTTTGTATTTTATGAGAAGGGTACCAGAGGCTCATTCCTAGCAGTCAGGAATTGGGATGAACAAGGTGTGACAATCCTAAGACATACGAGCAACTAGACCACCACTCCAACCAAAATGAAGCCTAATAAAATTTTAATCAGCTACCCAAGTATCTTAATGTAATATTATTTTTTTTAGAACACACAAAACATACACCCTTTATTAGCAGGCAACCTACTGGTTGCCCTTTTATCAATCAATTCGCTTTTCTGAATCAGAGAAACAACAACAACAACAATAATGATGATGACTAGGACACAAAATAAATGCTCTTAACCAAAATTTTAGCAGATCATGATATTGTTCTCCATTAGTTGCTTAATCTCCAAGAATTTCCATCAAAAAGAAATCAAAGGCAAAAACCAGAAGAATGCCTGCACTTAGAAAGAGAGGGGAAAGACAACTGCATATGCAAAAGGTAATATACTCCAGAAGAGAGACTAGTCAATGAGATGTGAATATGTTAAACATTTTAAATTCTAAATTAGAAACAGCTCAATAAGTGAAGACTATGGTAAATCATGGAACCAGAATAAATCTCACATTTTAGCTGAAAGTTGACCCAAACCTTAGAATTCTTTGTCTTCCCAGAATTAGTACTGGAAGTTTTATCACGCGACTCTTTTTCACTAGGAAATGCTGCACCATCATGTGCATTGAGAAGTACACAGTAGCAATGATCTGTTTCTGTCAAGACCTGAAGGATGCGAAGATGACACAGGAAGTCAATTATAGCTTCCTACTTCAGAATATTTGTGTACATGGTAGAACTTGGAAGATGAAATATTAAATGGTCCAACCATGAACAAGTTAGCACATACCACTGCATCAAAAGTAGAGTCAAAATCATCAACTGCAAAACAGATGTCTGGATAGGCTGGAGTTGTCTCTACTTCCTACATATATAAAAGCAACAATTTGAGCTTGTTGACTAATATAAAAGGTTCCTAATTAGGAGGATTCAGATCTTTGAAATCCTAATTAGACTTGATTATAGAAATTTTATTCTTATTGTAAATATTCTTAATTTAGATTGATTTTTAGTGTATAAATACTCAAAACTTGTAAAGATCAATTCAATCAGAATAGAATAAAAAATTCTTCTCAAATTCTTCATGATATTAGAGCCTAGTTCTCATATCTGCAGCTCCTTGGGTCTGTTGGTTTAAAATTTTTTGGCAGCTTCTTGAGTCTCAAATTTGCAGATCACCATTTAGGGTGAGTTGTTTGTGTCACCACTCTTACCAATCAAAATCACAGTCCAAGATTGGCATCCTGTCTAACTCCAACGACCGGACGAAGCGGGTGTAACCCACACGGGCCTTCCCCTCTCTTCGTTCCAACGCCATGCGCCAACGTGTGTCCTTTTTCAGCGAGATCCGGTGGCTCCGCCTCCTCTTCTGGCATCGATTCAGCCTAGGTATTGCAGCCTTGGATGATGTTTTGAGGTTTGGTGCTCCGTTCAAAGTGATTAGCCATAGTAGCTTTGGATTTGGCTACTGTTTGGGTGTCCTGCTCCTGCCACTTGGGAATTCTATCTCTTGATCTACTAATTTCGTTGGTGATTTTGTTGGTCTTTTAAATTTGCTTCGATGTTTTTTTCCAGCAGTGATTCTTTCTGGCAGACTCATCTTCAAGTCGCGCCTTTGATCTGTCTAATTTTCCACTATTTTTTATAGGAAAAGGTGTTTTTTTAAATGGCAGTGACTTGTGTGGGTAATATAAAGACTTATGATAATGCTTTTGTTTCGTCTCTTGGTTCTGTTTCATTGATTATTAATTCTGGTGCAAATAGACATACGACGGACTCCTCTGAAGGCTTCCATAAGTATCTTCCATATCTACAAAAACACACGCAGATGGTTGTTTCACTCCTATCTCTGGAACCTGTTCTATTGTTTGTACTCCAAATATCAAGCTATCCTCTGTTTTTCATGTTCCTCGTTTCCTTTTATCTGTTAGTGCACTCACCAAAATACTTAACTGTAAAATTGAATTTTTTTTTTTTCTGACCATTGTGTTATTCAGGACCTTCAAACTAGGAAGAGAATTGGCAATAGTAAACTGCACGATGGCTTATATATGTTGGAAGGAAATTTGAGTTTGAATTCACCTTGGGCTCTCTTCGAAAGAAATCGAGATGTCAACTAGGAAATCATATAGTGGCATCAACATCCATCCTTTTTTATTTTAGAGAAACTTTATCCTAATTTAATTTCCAAGTTTCAGTGTGACTCTTCAGTTTGTGATGTTTGTGAGTACGCTAAGCATATAAGAACCTCTTATCCCTCGAGTAACAAGGAGTATAATCCCTTTTGTGACTATATATTTTGATGTTTGGGGACCTACTCAAACGGTCTTACTATCTAGTAATCATTGGTTTGTTACTTTTATTGATTGTTGCACTCGTATGACTTGGGTGTATTTGATAAAGACAAAAAGTGATGTGTTTTCTTGCTTTCAATCTTTTCATAAGATGGTTTGTACTCAATTTGATGCTAAGATAAAAGTTTTGAGAACTGATAATGGTACAGAGTACATGGATGGATGTTTTTCTGCTTATCTGGAGTCTAACAGAATACTACATCAAACTAGTTATCCTCACACTAGTGCAAAAAATGGTGTTACTGAAAGGAAAAATAAGCACCTGCAGGAAATAGCCAGATCTCTCCTTTTCACCATGAATCTTCCAAAAAAAAAATCTTTTGGAGAGATGCAGTTTTAGCCGCAGCTTATCTCATTAATAGAATGCTTCTTAAAGCTTTTGCCTTTAAAAGTCCTTTAGAGGTACTGCAAGAGAAAAATGTTTATACTGTTCTACTAAAAGTGTTTGGATGCTCTTGTTTTGTTCATACTAGGACAGCTGGGAAGCTTGATCCGAGGGCTCTTAAATGCATATTTGTTGGGCACTCTTCCACACAGAAAGATTACAAATGTTCCTATTTTAGGTTGATCCTTGGTGTATAAATATTCCTATTTTAGGTTGATCCTTGGTGTATAAATATTCAAACTTTATAAAGATCAATTCAATCAAAATAGGATAAAAAATTCCTCTTAAATTCTTCAGAGCTAATTATTGAAGATAAAGAACAAGTGGATGAGAATTTTTTTCACAATAAACAAGCTTGCCTTTTTTGAGTCCAAATGAAAATCTACACGACTTGGCGATGCATAAACAGTCTTTACAACCTGAAACAAGACTAAGATCATATTATATTACCATCCTTCGAAAGATATAAACAAAAAGTTTCCACTTTTGAGGATACCGAGATAAAGCTTTAACTCAATTTTGTTTTCAGTAGCAATATTTAGTTGTGTAGTGCCATGATTTTCACTGGAAGAATCATAAAATATAGATGAAACCAAAAAATCATACCTAGCTTCATCCGAGGCACCAACTAGCAAAGAATAAATTATAAAAAGTGTTGATTTATTTATTGATTCTAGTGATATGATTTAATTTGATTACAGATTCTAAACATAAATTAAGATCCTTAATTATCTCTATAATTATTTTTAATTATTTGCTTCCTATTTAGTTGTAATTCTGTGTATAAATAGTCATATAAATCACTTGTAAAGATTGAAATACAAAAATACTCTAAAATTCTCTAAAATTCTTCATGGTAGCTTTTTCCTAATTTTATGATTTAAATTTAATTTTTTCTCTTTAGGGTTCTAAAACCTTAAATCTATCTTTTTTATACTGCCCTATCTAGGAGCCTTTTTTTATTTCACTACCGCCACTAGCAGAGTCGCCAGACCGTTGCCGGCCAGCTGTCTGACTCTGACGCTAGAAAGTCACCCGCATGAGGCTCACACACCCTTCCTTCCTGGTGCGTGAGACTCTCTCTGACGCTGCTACATTGCCAAATCCACTCCGACCTCTTTCCGGCCATCTTGTGCCGCTACCTAGTCTTTTGGTGATTTGGTTGGACTCTCTTGTGTGTAAAACTTTCACGATTCATTTGTTATTATCAAGGCAGAAGGTAAAAATATCTCGATTCCTAACTTTGATAACCCTTCCTTGCAAATTAGTCTCGTAAAGCTTGAGGGAACCAATTATCTTGCTTGATCAAGGTTTTGTTTGTTGTTTATCAAGACTGAAGGACTGCAGGGCTATGTCACTAGTAATAAGAAGCAACCGGATGAAAGTGATCCAGATTTTCCTCAATGGGACTCGAAATAATTATCTTGTTATGACATGGTTACTTAACTCTATGCATACTCATATCTCCATATCCTATTTGTTAATTGATACTACTGCAAAGATATGGAAGACTTTGTCCTTAACTTATTCCAAGATTCGAAATAATGTCCAAATTTATAATATTCGAAATAAGATCCATGGTACTAAGTAAGGAGAAATGACTATCTCCTAATTTTATTTTGAGCTATGTGGCTTATGGCAGGAGCTTGATTACTATCTAGACTTCCAGGCAGACTATATCGGAGATGCAGTCAAATTTCGAAAAATTATTGAAAATGAGTGGGTCTATGATTTTCTAGCAGGATTGAATAACAAATATGATCCAATTCGAGTCAAGTGTTGGGGAAAAACCCTTTTTCCTTTACTAGAAGAGGCCCATGCACATGTTCAATAAGAGGAAAGTCACTGACATGCTAGGCTCTACACTGCACTAGTTGGAAAGGCTGTGTTGGCTACTAATTTGAGCACACCGCAGCCTCATAATTCTGAGGATGATCACCTGCATTGTGACTATTGTGGAAAACCAAGGCATACCAAGGAGACTTGTTGAAAGTTAGATGGTCATCCCATTAAAGGTCGTGGGGGAAAACGAAATACCTCTAGAGCTCAAACTAATTTAGCAGAAACTGTGGAGGAGCCCTTTAAGGAGATAACAACTGCTGAGTTCCTTTCCCATAATGAAATTCAGAGTCTCAAGGGTCTCCTGTCTCATATTAACACCTCTTCCTCTTCTGATGCCACATCTAAATTTGTAATGTCAGATAATGCTTCCTCTCTTAATACTGTTCTACGGATTATTAATTCTAGTGCGAATAGACACATGACAGGATCTTCTAAAGGTTTTCTCAATTATTTTCCTTCTCTAACCAAAGAGAGTGTCAGAATTGCTTATGACTCTTTTACTTCTATATCCAGAACAAGTTCAGTTATTTATACACTCCATATTAAATTATCATCTATTCTTCATTTTCCCTATTTTCCTGTCAACCTTTTATCTGTCAGTGCTATCACCAATGCTCTTAATTGTAAAATTGAATGCTTTCTTGATTATTGTATTATTCAGGATCTTCTCACAGGGAAGAGGATTGGCAATGGTAGACTGCATTATGACTTATACATGTTGGAAGGTGATCCAGATTCTCGAATATCTCAAGCCTGTTTTGGAGAAAATAAGGATGTCAATCAGAAAATAATACAGTGGCATAGACAGTTAGGGCATCCATCATTTTTTATCTTAGAAAAACTTTCTCCTAGTTTATTTGCTAGAACTCAGTTTGGTTCTTTATTTTGTGATACTTGTGAGTATGCTAAACACACTAGAACCTCCTATCCTTTGAGTCATAATAAAAGCCAAATTCTTATGTGACTATTTATTTTGATGTTTGGGAGCCTACTCAAACTGTCTCCTTATCTGGTAATCGATGGTTTATCACTTTTATTGATTGTTGCACTCAAATGGCTTAGGTATATTTGATTAAAGCTAAAAGTGATGTCTTTTCTTATTTTCAATCCTTTCACAAGATAATATATATAATTTGTACTCAATTTGATATTGAGGTGAAGATTTTGAAAACTGACAATGAAAAAAAAAAATATGGATAGTAGGTCTTCTGCTTATTTGGAGTCCTATGGAATAGTACACCAAACAAGTTGTTCTTATACTAGCGCACAAAATGACATTGCTAAAAGAAAAAACAGGCATCTATTGGAGGTAGCTCTATCTCTTATATTCACCGTAAACCTACCCAAAACATATTAAAAAAATACAGACTTTATAACTGCTTATCTTATCAATAGAATGCCCCTCAAGGCTCTTAATATTATACGACATTTGGAGGTTCTACAAGGAAGAAATTCATACATTGTTCCGCCAAAAATATTTGGGTGCATTTACTTTGTCCATACTAGGACGGCAAAAAAGTTGAACCACAAGACCCTGTGTGTTTGTTGGGTATTCTCTGACACAGAAGAAATACAGGTGTTATCATCCTCCATCTAGAAAATACTTTGTCAATATGAATGTTACCTTTTGAGAAACTGAACTCTATTTCAGTACCACCCACTCACCTCTTCAGAGGGAGAATAATGAGCAACAAGAGATGATCCTGAATTCTGTGATTTTGAATGATATGGTTCAAAGGGAGGGGGGAGATGCCTAATCAGAGAGAGAGAATTGGGCGTTTGAACAAGTCAGATTTGAGGAGGTATTCGAGGAGAGACAAGGCAGAAGAAGCCATTATGCACTCTACTCAGAGTCAACAATCTTCTTCTGGTGAGTTACCAACAACTCTTGAATGTTCTAATGATTTAGATAAACCTATTGCATAAAGAAAAGGTGTTAGATTTTGTATCAAACACCCTATTTATAACTTTGTTTCTTATGAATCATTGTCTCCCTCCTGTAGAGCCTCTGTAGAGCCTTTGCTCCTAAATAGAAGAGAGCAATGATTGAAGAGATGAAAGCACTAGCTAAAAATGAGACATGGGAACTTGTCTCTCTCCCACCTGGAAAGTTTACTTATTGGCTGTAAATGAGTATTCACAGTGAAACACAAAGCTGATGGCACAATTAAACGGTTTAAAACCAGATTGGCTACTAAAGGTTTCACCCAAACCTATAAAGTGAATTATTAAGAGACATTTGCTCCAGTTGCAAAAATGAACTCAATCAGAATCCTATTATCTTGTGCAGTCAACTTGGATTGGGACTTACAGCAGTTTGATATGAAAAATGCATTCCTCTTTGGAGATTTAGAGGAACATGTATTCATGGAGATCTCCCCTAAGTTTGCTTATGAGAAGATACAAGGAAAGGTGTGCAGATTAACAAGAGTTTTGTATGGCTAAAACAATCTCCCAGAGCTTAGTTTGAAAGGTTTAGCAGAGTCATGATGTCCTATGGTTATCAACAGAGCAATGTTGATCACACTCTGTTTATTAAATATCACAAGAGTAAGATCATCCTTCTTATTGTGTATGTTGATGATATAGTAGTAACACGTAATGACAAAGAGAAAATGACTTAACTAAAAAGGTTGTTAGCTCAAGAATTTAATTTGTTAGCTCAATAATTTGAAATTAAAGATCTAGGAAAACTTCAATATTTCCTAGGTATTGAGATGGTCAAATCAGAAAAAGAAATTTTTATCTTCCAAACAAAGTATATTTTGTATCTTTTGAAAGAAACTGATATGTTGGGGTGTAAACCAGCAAAATCTCTCATCGAAAGTAATCACAAGATGCAAACAGGAACTAGTGAGTCTGTGGATATTAAAAGATATCAGAGATTGATAGGGAGATTGATTCATCTCTCACACACTCGAGCAGATTAGCTTAGTCAGCCAATTCATGCATGACTCTCGTGAGACTCATATGCAGGTTGTCCTTAGCATATTGAGATACCTAAAATCTGCGCTAGGAAAAGGGTTTCTTTACTCCAAACATGATCATCTCCAATTTGAAGCTTTTATAGATGCAAATTGGTCACGATCTCTCGATGACAGGAGATCCACCTCTGGTTACTGCACAGGTCTAAGGTGTGTGTGAACTTTTATGGTTACAGAAGTTATTGAAGGAGCTGAGATTACCTGAAAGAACAAGATAACTTTATATTGTGACAATAAAGCTGCCATCAGTATAACAAAAAATTCATTTCATCATGACCGAACGAAGCACATTGAGATTGATCGGCACTTCATTAAAGAAAAATTAACAGACGGTGTCTTGAGCTTAGTTCATGTGACTTCTACTGAACAACTTACGGATGTATTTACTAAAAAGCTCAACAATAGAATCTACCATAATCTGATTTGCAAGTTGGGCATGTGCGATATCTATGCACCAACTTGAGGAGAAGTGTTAACTTATTTGCTAATTCTAGTGATATGATTTGATTACGGATTCTAAGTATAAATTAAGATCCTTAATTATCTCTGTAATTATTTTTAATTATTTACTTATTGTTTAGTTGTAATAAAGTAATTTTTTATGTATAAATAGTTATGTAAATCACTTGTAAAGATCAAGTGTGAAATACAAGAAAACTCTAAAATTCACCAAAATTCTTTAAAAGGAAAAACATGAAATGCATTTTTATATGATAAGGAAGGGATACAAGAAATAAGTAATATCGTTTAAAGTATTCCCAAAGAACTAACTGTACTCATCCAAACCTGCAGGTACCTTGTATATGGGAGATAATGGTGTATCTCGCCCAGCTTGATGATTGCAAAGGATGTGATTACTGAATAAAAGGAACAAATATGTTTTCAAGTTGAAAACAAGAAGTTATATGAATTGCGAAGCAGAAAGACATGATGCTCAAAGGGAAACTTTACCTGCAAATTGCTACTGTTACTGTGAATGAAGTGTGTGCAATTAGATTCAAGTAAAATGAACGCCTCCAATCTACCTCCTTTGAATTTTCACTGACCAAATTATCCAACTGGTTGGCAAAAGTCACTGTATTGTGTAAGCACCATAACCATTGATTTTTCCAACAAAAAAGAATTTATAGCTCGGACAATTTTAAGCAAAAGAAAGCAAGAGACAACTTTTTTGCTGATAAATCTAAAAACAAGTATTAACAAGCAATATTTTCTTATTCTTGCAATCTCCTGATGGTAAGCATTTGTTCCAACACATGACAGAGACTCCTCTAGACCAAAATGTTTCCTTTTCAATTTAACGGGTGACAAAAAATCCAATAAAAGAGATACTCAGGACTTTGGTCACTTGTTGTTTACAGAAAAGTAACATGATGACAAATAAGCAGCAGCATATTGTGGGGGCAAGGCGGCAAGCATTCAATACTGTATGCTTTTACCCAGTCTTATTTCTAGAGGTAGAGAAATTGGGGCAACTAGATATTAGAAAATGAAGGGAATAAAATTTTCAACACCGATTTGGGCACCAAATTGGTCAAGCTAAATAAGCTTGACTTCATGCTATTTTTACCTTAGGTGCCCACCTGCGTACAAAGTAAGGAGGGATCCCCTGGACATTATCATTGAAACCATATCCTTCTGTGCCCTACAACAATATAAAAAATTTAGTTCAAATCCAAAATCAACATCAAAACCAGGAATACAAAAAATTAATTAAAAAATCATTTATGTAAAAGCATTTGGCACCTTTTTTCTGATGAAAAATACGAGATCATCATCCTGCCGTCCTCTTGACTCCTTACCACGAACAAAGTACAAATCCAACATATCATACCAAAATGGGCCATCCATTTCAACATCTGAAGCGGAACCTTTCCCCAGCAAGGTGGAGTGCTTCTTCACCATACTCAACAACTTATGCCTATCAAATTAAACAAGCATTTACAGTCAAATTATAAAATTCGACATCCATAATACACCAAACAAACTTAAATGGAAACATGCAGCTCTAGAAGAATGTTGAACTTATAAAATTAAATGTCAAAGTCAGATTCCATCTCAACTCAGTTTCAGTTCAATTGCGACTAAATTTGATGTTTGGCTATCCAGGAAAATGCAAATTCCAAAACGAATTCAAACAGTTGAGAAGAAAAATGTACAGAAAGCAAGAGAGAAAGAAGAGAAGATGGTATTAAACCATAGTTGGGGACCAGGATCTGTACCTGGAAGGGGCCTCTTCTCCACCTCCTAGCATTTTCGGTTTGTCAAATTTGAACGGAGAAAACACTCGACCAAAGCTTCTGATAATCTAATATCAGTTCGCCGGTTACTGTGACGACAAAGAAAACAAGGAAATCAAGTTTTTCAATATAAATATAAAAAACGTTTCGAAGGAAAAACTGGCGCCAGCATTCTGTTGATCTGATTCTTTGCTTCGGGTCCCTGACGCAGCCATAGATAAGAGAACACGCCAAAACACAAGCAATGGGCAGTTAAGAGGAATGATTGGGTGATCCGAGCTGCATCATAAAGACTGTGATTAATAATGAAAAAATATTATTTCATCCCTTAATATACTAAATTCATTAATTAATCTTTTGTAAAAAAAATCAATTTTTTAATTTTAAAAATATATTAATTTAATTTTTATTAATTTTAAATATTAAATATTATAGAATATTTCAAATATTTTTAATATAAATGACTATATATTATTTATAAAATTAAAAAGCCAAATTTTTATCCTATAAAAGTTAATAAGTTACGGACTAAATGATAAATTTTTCAGAAAATAAGGGTGTTTTGGTCATTCAGGAATGGAAGTTACCGAGTGAGGTTGACTGATTGGTTTTGACGTGGCAGTGTCAGTTTATCACGTCAGCCACGTGGATTTCAGAGTGCCTTCGGAAGGACAGGTGGACATTTAAGCCACGTGGTCTTACAAGAGACCTTAAGAGCAGCTTTGAGTGAATGACTCAGCGCAGAATCGCAGACTTCAATTCAATCCAATAGGCGTTGTTGTTAATTTGAGAGGGCGAATTTCAAAATTATTGTAAATCAACCATGGGGAGACAGCAGCGGACCCACTTAGAACCAAGGGTCATAGAACCCTGAATATTTTGAAAATTTAATAAGATATTTATTTCATTTTTATTAATAGAAGGAAAATGATTATTCCGTTTTTTTATTTTTAAAAGATTTATTAATTTATTTTATTTAAAAATTATTTAATTAAAATATTTTTATATTTTATAAAATAAATTTTTTATTTTTTTAAAATTTTTAATATATTTTAAATATTTATATTATTTAATTTATATAATTTTAATTATATATATTATTTAATATTTATACATTTAAATATTTATATTATTTACACTCATAAATTTATCCAATAGTAAATACATATTTAATAGTAAATATATTTAAATAAATTTGAGAAATTTTAAGTTTTATTTTTTTAATTTTTGATTTTTATTTAAAAAAAATATTTATATTTTTTATTTTTTATTAAAAATAAAATAAATTGATTAACAATTATTTTAATAAACAAACTAAATAATTTAATTTTATAAAATATATAAAATTTTTAATTAAATGATTTTTATAAAAATAAAAATTAGTAAAATTTCTAAAATTTAAAAATCTAATAATAATTCTCTTATTATAAAGTTTAATACCAATACAATTTTAAAGAAGTCATTTTAATTTAGATTTTTTATTTTTTATTAAAAAATTTATATTTAATTTTTGAGATTTTAAATTCACTGTTTTTTTTATTTTTAAAATATTTATAAGGTAAATTATTTAATCTATTGACTTAATATATACTGATTAAAATTAATTCATTAAACACTTAAAATTATAAAAATTATGGTAGTTAGATATAAGTTAATCATTTATTAAAAAAATATTAAATTAATTATATATATTATTAATTATACTTTAAATTTATTAATAAAATTAAATAATAATAATTTTACCATTTCATAAAAAATTAGAGTAAACACTGTAAATAAAAAATAAATTTAATAATTTATGATTGTATTTTAAATTTAAAAAATCTTAAATATAGATTAAAATATTAAAATGATATTTTTTAACAAATAATAGTTTTGATAATTCATATTAAAAAATTTTAAAAATTCATATTTAATATTTAATGTGAATAAATTAATTTAATTTCTAAAATTTTATATATGTGATTTTTTTCCCTACATGAAATTAAATTTTACCTTAATAGCTTTATACATGTAAATAAATATTTTTTATAAATTAAAAAAAACTAAAAGTTGTGACTGAAAAAAAAAAAGGACCCTGACTTAAATTTTTGCATTCATCACTAAAAAAATAAGTTTGAATCAGTTTAATTTTATACATATAACTTTTTATTTGTTTCACTAATTCACTACAGCATTTGCCATATTAACAACTATCCTATTTATTCTTTCTCCCCTCACTACGAAAATCCAAACGGATTTTATTAACGGAGTGAAATACATTAGTGGTAATAATGGATGTTACTAACGGATTTTGAAAAATATATTATCCATTAATCGAGACACAAAACCGTTAGTAATTTCGTTAATGACCATTTTACTTTGTAATGGATAGTAATATTCGTCACACATTTGTTAGTGATATACTACCAGATGTATGGTCCATTAAACATCTGTCATTGTCACTAACGGACTAATATCCATGAGTGATTGACCGAATTAAATAATATCCCAAATCATCAAAACCCTAATTTCTATTTTTACAGATTTAAAAGTTTCCAATCTCGCTGAAATCGCATTGAAGGAGTGTAGCTTCCACTGTCATTACCATCTACAACTACATCGTCGTCAGATGCGTCATTCCTGTCATCACAGTCGACAAGTGGGCCAATCCCACCAATCGCGCCATTCACCATCAATAATAATTCATTTTAATTTCTTAGAAATATTTCATATACCGATAATCTCCAAACCAAATAAAGAGAATGTGTTTTTCAGTATCTGTTTCTTGTTAAGATGACTTCATATATGTTTTGTAGTGTTTGTTTTGTTATATATATTTTATTGCGATACTAATTGTTATCCTTTTATATTTGATAATAGAGAGAAAGATTAGGAAGAGAACCATATTCTCATAAATTTTTCGAGACCAAACATAAAAGAAAAGGGATGGAGGAGTTTGTTGATATTAGGTAAAAAAACTATTTATGTAAGTTGATAATAAATGTAATTATAAATAATTTTGATATACTTAAATCTTATCATATTAATAATAAGTTATTAAAATTATATAATACAGAACAAATTCATACAACTAAAGATACAACTAAATAAGGCAGCAACACAACAACAGGAGAGAAATAGTGAGCCAACACTCAGTAAACTAGGCCTAGCTTTGCTTCTTCTTTATTCCAAGCATTTCTCTTGAATTACAATGCAGTTCTGCCTGACTTAGTGGTGCGGCAGTCAGTGGAGTGACAATATTTGACAATGGTCCATTTGGCTATAAGGGTATGTTGATTTCGTGGTTATTTGGTCTGATTTCCTTCTAATGGTTTGATTTCCACTAGTTTAGAGCTTTTTGCTTGATGAAGACTAAAAAAATAATTTCTAAACCCTTATCAAAAAAATTATTTTTTAAATCAGAGTAAATTTAACGTTATTGCATTTTATAGTGCGTTAATATTTATTATATTTATAAAGTGCAGTAAAATTATTTGAAAAAATAATGCAACTCTACTGTAAAATATAAAATAATTTAATTTTTAAATTTTAATTTGTTAATAAAATAGTTATTTTATTAAAATTTATTATTGGACTATGATAATTTAGTTGTTTAAAATTTATTTTTTATAATAATTAGTTCATATATTTAAAAAAATTATATAAATTTTATAAAAATAATTTTTTATTTTAATAGAATAAAAAATATTTAATATAAAATTATAATAAAAATATTTTGATAGA
This sequence comes from Manihot esculenta, assembly GCF_001659605.2. Taxonomy (NCBI): domain Eukaryota; kingdom Viridiplantae; phylum Streptophyta; class Magnoliopsida; order Malpighiales; family Euphorbiaceae; genus Manihot; species Manihot esculenta. The sequence goes on along the minus strand of NC_035165.2, from coordinate 30,128,607 downwards.
AATTGAAAATCAGTAAAGTTAAATATTAAAGGTTAGGGTATGGAAAAGAAAATATTTAATATAAAATTTAGGAGTTTATATAGTAAAAAATATTAAGAGAATAAATATTTTATTAATAAAATATATAAATAAAAAAATAAATTATTTATTATTTTAAAAATATGGATAAATTGTAAATTTTATTAAATTCTAAAGATTATAATGTGAATTAACTGAGGAGGAGACCACCGCAATACATGATAAACTAAAGAAGAGGAAGTCGTCTCTGTAGCGCTTCAGGAGTGTTGACGTAAAGGAAGTCTTCATGCAAGCAAATGACAGTTGCTTTTCGAGTCGGGTTGTCCACTCGATTGTTCTAGAATTGTGTTTGAAGCTACAGGGCCTTGTTCTATTGGGCATTTTTATGTAATACTTGGGCCTGCGTCTTTGCTTGTAAAAGCCTTTTTAGCTGGTGCGTTGTTAGAAGTTCATTGGGCCAGGCTATAATTTTGTTCTTAATTAAACTCTACATCAGTCAAGCTTGACATTATATTAAGAAAAATTACCTAATTAGTCTTTAAAAAAATTAATTATTTAATTTTTTTTATTTTAAAAACATATCAAATAGTCACTATTTTTTCAAACTATTCATTAATTTAATCATTATATTTATTTAAACAGTTAATATATATAAGATAATTAAAATATCTCTATTTATAAGTTCAAAATATAATTATTTAATTTATATAAGTTTAAGATCATAAAAGGCTAAATAATTATCATTTTTAAAAGATAAAAATTATTTAGTTTATTTTTAAAAAATATGATAATAAATAATTAATTTTATTAAATTAGAGAGACTAAATAATAATTTTTTTAGATGTAATTTTATGTTTTATAATAACGAGAGATGGTCAGAAAAATTAAGAATAGGGTGGACATTCGGTTTAAAATTAAATTGAATTAAATTAATTAAAAATTAAAATTTTAATATTTATAAAAATCGAATTAATTAATTTTAAGTATAAATCGATTTAAATTGAATCAATTTTATTTAATTAGTTTGATTAGTTAAAGTTTTTAATAATTTTTTTTTATTTTTTTACACTTTAATATTTTAAAATTTAATTAAAGTTTAATTTTATTTATTTATTAATAAATTAAAATTAAAATAATTTAAAATTTTAAAAATAAAAACTAAATCAAAATTTTAAATTAATTCATTTCAATATTTTATTTTATCTGAACTAAATAATGCAGAATAAATCATATTTTTATTCTGAAGTTTGAGAAGGATGTTTAATTTTCAATTTGTTCAAACTTTTTAATTAAAATTAAATTAATTAAGATAATTATTTTTAAAGATAAAATATTGATTTTATGTTTTATTATTATAGAAGATAATAAAATATTATTTCAAATATTTTTTTAAATGGGCTAAATCGAATTTAATTTAAAAATTTTAGATAAATTCAGCTGTAAATTTAATTTACACAAAATTAGAGGGTAAAATGAAAATTTTACCTCCGGAGATAAAGATAAGTTTGGCTCTGCCTTGACATGGACATGTACATGTACGTGTACGAGATAATGAGACCATGCGTGAGTTAGAATTTACAGCAGGACATCGACAATATCATTACGGTTATTGTTTTTATGGCCCTCAATCCTTTCCTTATTAGGACCCATCGTTGAATAAAACGACAATATTCTCGTCGTATGTTGTTTTTCAAATCGTATATATTTATTTATTTCTTATTTAAGAAAATTGATATTGGTGATATTGAATTATAATTAGTAATTTATTTTAATTAATATATATTAAAATTTTAATAAATTATATCTAATTATTATTGTTAATATATAATTTATTTTTTTAAGCTTTGGATTCCTTGAAAGGTAATTAGAAAAGAAAAAAAAAAAGTAAAAGAAAATAGGCAACACTACGATAGATGAAATAAGAACATGATGCAAAATTCAAGGACAAAAAGTTCTTTTTCAATAGCTAAAGCAACTTTAGTTTTCATCTTTTACTTTTTCTTTTTTATTTTGTATGATTATATATGAGCACTGGCGTGTCTCCTTTCTCCAAAAAGTAAAAGGGTATTTTTTTTTTCCATTTTTAAATTATATAATAAATAATGCATATGGCTTTGGATTTTAAAAAATATATTCCATTTATATTATTTGAAAAATAATTAAAATAACCCTAGAAATAAGTTATTTTTTTTATTTTTAAATTATATTAAAATTAATTATTATATTTTTTTATAATATTTAATGCATTATCTTCAAATCCTATCAATCTTCTTCCTTCATTTCTGAAAGAGAAAAAACAAAAAAAAAAAAAAGTGAAATTTAACATATGTGATTGATACCCATGAACACAAATCTAATGGATTACCAAACTACATCCAGAAAGCTAAATTGTAAATATCATAAACCAAAATTTACCAAATTCAAAAACCCAAAAACATTTTTATCTAAAAAAAAAAGAGAGTAATTTATATATAAACAAAATTATTAATGCATAAATCATTTATTAAATTATTCTTTGATCATATGCATAGTGGAGATTCAAACCCATCAAACATTTAACTCCCTGTTTGTTTAATTACCATTTTGCAACCTCTTTCAAAGCTTAAGGATCAAAACTCACACATCCCAAAACCCCATAATTAACTTACAAAAGCTCACATTTTCTCTTTCTTTTTTCAGCAAATTTGACTTACCCAAGTAAATTAAGTACTACTCATCAAATCCTCCGGTGCTCTGTTTCTTGCCCTTCCCATTCCTTCTCCTGGTGCTACTGTTTCCACCATCATGCCTCAAGTTTCCATCGTTCATAATCAAGGGTGCGTCGTTAGCTTCATCGCCGTCGTCTTCGGTGGCGATACGGATGCAAGAACATCTCTCTAAGGATGCAAAAAAAGCACTTGCTACACCATTTATGAACCACATAGCCACCCCATCAAGCTTTCCGAACCCAGGTGAGCTGTGGGTCGATGAAGATCGGATCCTGCCCTCGTCGGGATTTGAACGGAAGTTGAAAAAGCCTGTACAGGTCGTGGAGGTAGCGGCAGCCATGAAGGGGAAGATCAAGTAGAAGAAACAGAGGGAGGAGAGAGAGAGAGAGAGAGAAGCCTTAGGCTTTGTTTTTTAAGGTGTTGAGGGAGCTGTATGAAGGTTTGGTCGATTATTGTGCTATGGAAATTATAGATGTGTTGTAGTGACTTGGGACAAACATATACTACCCAATCATAAATGTGCGTTTCAATCACACTTAAAAAAAAAAAAAAAAAAAAGAGAAATTAAGAGGGGGGTTGGGGAATGGAGACCTGTGAAATTGGAATTTTCTTTTATGATTTGCTGCATCTGTATCCTATCAAATGTGATTAAATTAAGAAGAATTATTTTTAAATTTTTGAATTTTTTAAAAGTTTATTAATTTATTCTAAATTATTAAATTAAAAGGTCTTAAACTCTTTGACACTTTTATTAAAAATACCATTAATTAACTTATTTTAATTTTAATTAAAAAGGTTAAATAATATAAATATTTAATATTATTTAATTAAATAATATGTATAATTAAAATTATAAAATTAAATAATAAAATTAATAAATAAATTTAACAAACACATTTTTTAAAACATTAAAAATATTTTTTAAAATTAAATAATTAATTAATAAATAAATTGAATAATAATTTTTCCAAATTAATTCCAACTTAGACTCAAAATACTCGAGTAATAATGACTTTCGGCTTAGTGATTTCTTTTCTTTTAATATAAGATAAAATAGTCGACAAGTGCTATTTTAATAATCTCAACTATTTTTAAAGTTATGAACTCATTAAATAAACTTATGTAGTCAGCTAGGAGGATGATTAAATGAGCAAATTCTCACCAAGGGTAAATCCCCAAGCAATCACAGACAATGTCTGTTGTTGGACAAAATCTACCACCTACAAGAAATGACATTTGTCCTAATTAATAATTATATAATGCAAGTAAATTACCTTCTACTCCCTCAAATTACCTCCTATTTAATATGTATTGAAAAATATTTAAATAAAATTGTAAATCGAAAAGAAACATTGGAAAAAATAGTTATGAATGATAAGTGGCTTGTAAACTGATCAAAGCTTTTTTTTAAAAGAAAAATTCATAATATGATAATAATTAATTGATCTATTTTTAAGATCAATAAATTCGACCAAATCAAATTGAATCGAATAAATTAAAAATTAAAATTTTAATATTTATATACATCAATCGAATAAATCGAAAATTAAAATTTAATATTTATATAAATCTAATCGAATTAATTTTGATCAAAAATCAAATCGAATCGAACTAGTCTAATTCAGTTCGGTTGGATTGGTTTAAATTTTTAATTTTTTATCTTTCATGTTTAATATTTGAAAATTTAATTAAAATATTTTAATTTTAATATGATCTAATCTTTCTATATTATTAAAAATAATATACCATTATCACTAATAATTTCACTTCGATTTTTTCAATTTTTTCTAATCAAAACCGTATAGAACTAAAATAATTAAAATTTTAAATTAAAAATCAAATTGAAATATATAAAAAATTAAGTTGAATTTTTAAATTAATTCGATTCGATTAATTTTTTAAATTTAAACCAATAATAATTAAATTAGTTATGTGGAGCTTATCATTATAATTATTATTTACTGTTTATAAATAAGAAAAGTTATCACAAATGTACAAAGCAATTGATTAATTGTATTATGACATGAAATTTGGGGATAGCGTAGAACCATAAAGGCATTATCTCCTATATGAGTCCTAATGATTAATGAAAATAAATAAGTTAAAATTTAAGAGTTTTAATTATTATTAGAAAATTAAATAAAATCATTATTTTATCAAAGTGAAAAATAATAATATAAAAATAAATTTAAATAAAAAATAAAAAATAATATTTTTAGTTGCCAAATGTAAAATAATGGAGAATAAAAAATAAAAAAAGAAGAGGTAGAAGACTGCAAATATAATAATTAAAGAAGAAAAAAGAGATACATAATGATGAGACCTAAAAACAAATACAAAGGGGGGCATGTGCTTTCCATCATTTGTTGCCCACTTGGGCTTCTGCTGACCCCATCTCTTCCTCACCCCATTTAACACAAAGGGTAAAGTATTTATTTTCTTCTTTTTTTTTATAAAAATATAATTAAAATATTTTAAATTTTATAAATTTATTCTTTAAGTTTCAAGCGGAAAAAAAGTTAATTAAATTATTTTAATTTTAAATTACATATCATTTTTTTTAGAAATTTTAATGTTTTTTATAATTTTAACTATTTATATATTTAATCATTTTTTATATAAAATTCATAAACTAATTTTTTAATAAAATATAAAACCTAATAGTAATTTATGTTAAACAAAACCGAGCTCCTCTAAAGAAAAAGAAAAAAAAGGGATTTCAAAAAAAATCTGTAATAATGTTTCACTTATCGAATCAGTGCATCAAATTATGAAATATGTGCGCGTGCATGAAAAATTATTTTATAAAAATATTACAATTAAATTTTTATAATATAAATAAATTTATTTTTAACGTTTTAAAAAATTAATTAATTTTTTATTAATTTTAACCATTAAATATTAAAAAATTTAAAATATTCATAATATAAAAGAATTAATTACTAAATTTTTAAAAATTTATGATTAATTAATAAATTTTTTAAAATTATAAAAATTAAATAATAAAATATTTAATGATAAAATTAATAATTTATAGATTTTTTAAAATATTAAATAATAATAATATATTTTTAAAATTAATAAAATAATTAATAAATTTTATTATAATATAAAAATTAAATAATAAATTTTTTTATTTTATTCGATTAATATTATCAACAATTATCATTGTTATTTTAATTTGGTTGGTTTCCTTCCATCTATTTATGGAAGGAAAGATTTTAGGAACAATAATCATCTTATACTTTGACATATTTAATTAAACTAGCTTTAATTTTTTTTTTAATGACAACTAACTTTATTTAAACGTAAGTTTATACTCATTAAAATATTCAATTTCTTTTTTAAAATTTATTTATATATTATAATATTATTATAAATATACTAATTTTCAATAAAAAAATTTAAACTATATTTTATATAATTAAAAAATTATAATTTCTAAAAAATACAATCTAACTTTATTTAAAATAAAAAATTAAATAGATTTATAAGTAATATATATATATATTAATAAAAGAAATTTTATTAAATTATATTATATATTATGATATAATAAATATATGAAAATGTAATAATTCTATTCATTGTAAAGCTATATAATATGATGACCATCCGGCCAGGACCTATGGAGTCCGACGAGTGAGAAGGTCCATCCTTAAGGTTGGATTTTGCTCAAGACCTAACTTTCTCTTTCCAAATCCGGTCCGAAAGCTTAGCAAAATAAGAATTATTGGCTTAACCTCAAACTGCTCGGTTCACACGCGTGCTAAAAGGGAGAATTAAATGACCGTTTAGCATGATACAGAGGCCTGATTATTCCGTACATACGGATCAACATAGCAGGGACAGGTGGCTCAATAACGAGAATGTTGTTATACGTCACTGACAGACCAAGAAAAATAATAAAAAGAGAGGAGCACCTTCCTCTGACAAAACTTATAAACCCCTTATAAAATTCTATTTTCGCGATATCAGATCATCAAAATATAATATTTATGAAATTCAATATAAGAAAATCTCACTATAAATTAATTAATAAATAATAATAAATTATTTTTTAATTCTTTAATAAATTTATTTCTCTATCTTTAAAATTTAAATTTAATATTTATTTTTAAAATTTAATTTCATCAAAATTAAAAATTTATCGAATTATTAAGTAAATTTAAATTTAATAAAAAAATAATATTAAAAATAATTTCAAAAATATCCTTATCAAAATGATAAAAATTATTTCTACCTTGAATCTCTAAATCTCCTTCAAATCCCAAAATTATCTTCATCCCCTTCAAATTAAATTCTTTGGGCTGTCGGATTTGGACTGCATGCAATAGAATCTAGAAGCATGCACTGTAAGTACTCATTTGGGGTTCAACATTGGATCTGAAGGGTATGTAGTTGAGCAGCGGCATGAGCAAAAGAGATTCAGATTCGGACGTCAACAAATCGAGATGCGGGAAGATCCAAAAAGAAGAAGGAGAAGAAGAACTAAGAGTAGATCTGCAGATGGATTGCCGACAGAAGGAGGCAGATCCAAATGAGGAAGAATGATGAATTTGAAAATTTCTGTTTATCGTTTGAATTTATGAATGTATTTTGTTGGTTCGATTATTTGGTAAAGGAACCAATTATTTTGATGTAGTTAAACTTTAAAACTAAAATTGTTGCGTTTTTTAAAACAATTTAATTATTTATTTTTTTGGTATTTTTTATGGGAAGATGTAAGATTTTGATGGAATTAAATTTTAAGGATAGGAGCATTAAATTTTAAAAAAATAAAATGATAAATTTATTAATTATATTATATTTGAGAAATTAAAAAATAATTTTTTTAAATAATATATTAATAAAAATTAAATTTATATTTTTTAATATATAATAAAGTTCTTAAAATTTTAAGAAATTATAGTTTAACTTTAGCTTATTAATTATTGTATTAAATATAAGGATTTTTATTTTTAAATTTAAAAAATACTTGTCATTTGTTTTTTTTAATCTTTCCATTTCATATAATGTTTATCTAAAAAAACTTAGATGTTTTAAATTCAAAAATCATAATTTTTTCTCAATTATGATTTACGTAAATATTATATAAAATATTTAAAAAATTAAATTAAATATAGCTAAAAATAAAAATAATAATTTACATAATCGAATCAAATACATAACAACTAATATAAAAATCTAAACGTTTATGCTAATTCATATTTATATCTAAAATTTTAAATTTTAGATAATAAAAGTAATTTTTTTTAATTTGTTACGATTATAAACAAGATGACTAAATTAAATTTGAAAAAATTAGTGATAAATTATAATATAGTCCTTAAAATTTTATATTAATAAATATATAGTTATTTAATTTAAATTTTATATTAAAAATATATTTATTTTATATTTATTATATATAATATTAGATAAATATTTATTATAAATAAAATTTTCAGTATATAAAATATAACATGTAAATAATATATAGTAAAGTATGTTATTGAAAGTTTATACTCATCATTATAAATTATTATGTATGTATGTTTAATTTATAAAAAATTATATTTTAAATTAATAATATAAAATAAAATATTGTATATTTTAATATATAAATTCATCTCTTTATAATTTTTATAAAATCTTAAATATGTTAATCATGTCTCTCTTAAATTATTTGAGATATTTAATATTTTTATTTTGCTCACCTATATAATAAGTAAATTTGTGATGTATATTAATTTATTGATTAATCCGATAAAAAACTGTATTTTATATAATAATATTAAATAAAATAAAATATTATATATTTTATACTATAATTTTTTATATTTTAAATTTTTATTAAACTACAATATATATATAAATGAAAATGAAAAGTAACTAATGAAATTAATAAAAAAAGAGTATTGTTGAAATAAAAATATAATGTATAATAAGAAGTAAATAATGTATTTTAAAAATTATTTTATTAATTAAATAGAAGTTTAAGGATTATATTGTAATTTTTTGATAAATTTTTATATTCAATTTTGTTCTCTCGATTATAATTGAAACAAAAATGAATAAAGTTTAGTTTTATTACCTAAAATTTAAAATTTGGATACAAATATGAATTACATAAATGTTTTAATTTTTTTATCAAATAAATTTTTTAAAGAATACATGTGAATTAAAAATATTTTAATTAAAATTTATTAAAATAAATGGTTAAAATTGAATAGAATTTATTTAGATCTTTAATAAAAGTACATGGATTTAATTACATTTATATTCATTTAATTTTACTGATTAATTAGCAGTAAATATAAAATTTATTACTAAATGACTTTCTAAATCAAAAAATCTAAACGTTTATTATTTTTTATATTTATATTTTAACTTTAAAATCTTCAAAATAATTAATTTTTTCACGTCTAACTCAATTTTAACTATTTATTTTAATTAATTTTAACCAAAACACTTTTAGTCAAAATCGATTATAATTATTCCTTAAAAGATTATTAAATAAAAAATTAAAAAATTTACATTAATTCATATTTATATTTAAATTTTTAAATTTTAAATAAAAAAATTAAATTTTTTTATTATATATTAATTATAATTAAAATAACTAAATTGAATTTAAAAAGTTATCAAAAAATTACAATATAATCTCTAAAATTTTATTTCATTAATAAAATAATTCTTAAAATATACTATTTATTTCTCATTATACATTATATTTTTATTTCAACAATGTCTTTTTTATTAATTTTATTATTTACTTCTTATTTTTATTTTTATATAGTTTAATAAAAATTTAAAATATAAAAAATATAAAAATTATAAAAAAATAACTATATATACTAAAATATATAATATTTTATTTTATATTATTAATATAAAATATAATTTTTTATAAATTAAAATACATATATAATTTATAACGGTGAGCATAAATTTTCAATAAAATAGTATAACATATAATATTTATATGTAGTGAAAATTTTATTTATAATAAATATTTATTTATAAATATAAAATAAATATACTTTTAATATAAAATTTAAATTAAAAAATTATATATTTATTAATATAAAATTTTAAAAACCATATTATAATTTATCACTAACTTTTTAAATTTAATTTAATTTATTCGGTTATAATTAAGACAAATTAAAAGTTTTTAATTTTATTGTCTAAAATTTAAAATTTTAGATATAAATATAAATTAACATAATCATCTTAATTTTTTATTTAATAAATATTTTAAAAAAGTAAATAAAAAAAAATTTAATAAATTAAATTGGACTTTTTTCGTCTTTTTATTTAACAATGAACATAAATATCATATAAAAAAGAAAAAACAATGAACATGAATATATATTTTAATTTATTAACAGTTTAGTAATAGACATAAATATTCACTGTTAATTTAGCAACAAATTCCACATTCAAAGAAAAATTAATTGATGAAAATTTTTTGTCTAATAAAAGATAAAATCAAACTATTTTAAGAAAAATATTTTTTTTTAAAAAAAAAATCATTTTTCATACATTAAGATGTTATTAAAATCTCTATATAAATTTATTAATATATTTTATTTTTAAAATTAAAATTAAAAAAAAAATAAATTATTTTTTTAAAAAATTTATCACATAAAATATTTTGAATTATAAGTTATTTTTGGAAAACAAGTGGAGCATAAATCTTTGAGATCCTTGATTTTCCAATTCTACCTACCTTTATGCTTTATTGCATCTCTTCTTGGAGAAATTATTTAATACAATTATATAATGATTATATGTTAACCACAAATAGTACTTGCCTATAATAAAATTATTCTAAATATATACAGCAGTTTCGTTGTAATTTTTTTTTCTCATCACTTGTGTAGCTATTTCAAAGTAATTTTTTTTATTACATAGCATGATGCAGTGCTATTAAAACAGATTGAAACAGACAGCTCAGAATTGTCTGTATATTTTTCGGATTTGAATAAAAAATTTGAAATCCATTTTAAAAGTAGATTTTTTTATCCAATTCATTTTGAAAATAAGTTTACACGGATCGAATTGGATGGGTATGTGAATTGCTATAATTTTATTTATCAATTTTATTTTTTTATGAATGAAAATCAATATGTGAATAGTAATAAAATAGTAAATAGATAAAATACATCAATTTTTAAATAAAATTTAAATGTCTTTGATTTGGAATAACACGATATTAATTGATATTTTTTATTTTGTATAATTTTTAATATTAAATAATTTTAATAAATTTTATTTAAATTTTAATTTAATTATTTTTTTTTCATTTGAAGGTTTTAAATTGTGATATTTTTCTCTTTTCTTGAGATTTTAAATGATGGATTTTGTTAAAATTATATTTTTTAAAATTTTTTATATTAATTTTTACTAATATGTAATGCGTAATTAACAATTATGGCGTTTGGTTAGTTGGATTGACAAAAGAAAAAAAAATATAGCGTTAAAACCTATTTATTGATTACAGTATATTTTTTCATTTTTTTATTATAATTGATATAATATAAAATTTTTATGACTTTAGTCAATAGGCTGAATTTAATTAGCATTTTTTAGTCTCAATCTATTTTTTTTTAAATAAAGAAACATATTTACCATCCGCGCATTGCAGACTGAAATAAACCTAAATATCAGAAACTCATTTTTTGATGAATTTTTTTAATTCGGTCTGATTTGAAATTGAATTGATCGGAATGAATCTAAATATTAGAAACTCATTTTTTATCAATTTTTTTAATTCGATCTGATTTGAAATTGAATTCACATGGATTAAACTGAAGAATCCGTTGAACATGATGATTAAATATTAACTAATTCATCATAATCAATAAATATAATGAAATTATTGTATATATAACAATTTTATAATAAAACTTTCCTATTTTTTGGGTTGTGAAATATGTTAAGGTAATTATTTTTAATTTCCCTCTTTTGTAAAATTAGGCACTTTTCATTACAACTCATAAATTAGATTAGATGTACATAATTGAATTCCAGTTAAATTTCATTTCTTTTATTTTATCATCTATATGATGTGATGGGTTTTGTAAAATTTGATTACGCATGTTCTTCCTTTTCTTCTTCATTCATGTGTCTTGCAATACATTTGTATTTTTCTTTGTAGGCATATGGCAATACTGTAGACAAATGGGTTCTGTCGATACTGTTGGATTATTGTAAGCATTTCATTGACATGCTCATGTGCGTGTTCAACTTTCACTCATGTTATATTATAAAATGAAGTCTATATATCTTAGTGTTACAGATCTGAAATTGGTATACCATCTATGTACATTATCCTTAAACAAGTTAACTTAAATTAAATGGATTAAGATTAATTAATTCAATTAAATTTATATAATTAAGATTAAATTGAATTAAATTATATATTCTTATATTAACTAAATTGATCCACTTTAATTAAAATTGAATATGAAAATTTTATTATGAGAAAGTTTGATCAATTAACATATTAAATATATTAAATTTTTATTATATATTGAATTAAAAATATAAATGGAAATATGATATCAGAATTCAAACCTCATTAATATTATTAATATCGAACCCTTCCTAAATACAATTAAAATTTATCATAAATTATCTGACCCATTCTAAACTTGATTATTGTTATTTAAATGATAAATAATAAGTAAAATCCATTTCAAAAAAAAAAAGTGAAATAATTTGATTTTACATATTTTAACTAATAATTTATATAAAAATATATTTTTGTTGATAATTTTCATTTTAAAAAATTAGTATTTCTAAAAATATATATATAAATTTTAATTTTTTAAATGAAAACATAAAAAATTATTATTATTATTATAAAATATATATTAAATTAATTATTTATATAAACATACTTACTTTAAATATAAAACTTGAATTCATTACTGATATTAATTTTTAAATTTGAATCCGTCCTAAATCTAATTATATATTCTTAAAAAAAAATACTAAATTCGATGCCACCTTTACATTGAAAATATTAAATTCATAACATATTATAATTAATATAAAATATTTTATCTATTAATTAAAATAAAATTAATTTATTACAATCAAGTAAACGAATATGCCACAATTTCTATTTGCATCTCGATCAACAAATTTGCTACGATTAATTGATTCTTCCATTGAGAAACAAGGAAAAGACAGTTTAGAAAAATACTACAAAATCAGAAGGTTTCTAAAGAATGGAAAAGGTGCATAAGAGATTAATATTCGAAAACTTTTTGGGTGAGGCCTCATATGAACACTATATTTCTAGTCATTGATTATGCATGGAATACATGTATTTAGTAAAAGAAAAATATTTTTACTTATCATTGATTATGCATGGAATACATGATCAATAGTTAAAAAACTAATTCTTATACGGATCAACTTATCACTCAATCATTCCTCTTAAAGGCATTAATGTCATTCCTTTATTTTTTATCTTTTAGAACCCGTTTGTTAAAACTAGATCTTAAGCTAAAGCAAGTTCTAGGACTGTATTCCCTTTCTTGTTGCTGCTACTCTCACATTGGGCCCTTCAAGCACCCGTTCAAAATCTTAGTTGCTACTATTCACATGTCTGTTCAAATCTCTCTCTGTGAAATATTGTAATCATTGATAATCTCTTAAATCAATACATCAAATATCTTCCCATAATGACTTTTAGTTTACTGCTTATTTGAGATGCATATATTCACTGATTAAAAAAAAAAGTCTTCTTCCAATAAGATTGACAGCAAACCAACCATGCCATGATTTATATATGTTCACAAGCTCTTGTTCACCATATAGCTAGACATGTTGGACATGTAGCACAATTCAGACCATAATTTGTTGTTTAACGTCATTTAAAATAATGTTCTTCGGAAAAAGCACTTTTGTGATTCCCAATCTCAATGCTGAACAGACTCTAAAAGATGTGTAATTCAGTATTAACTAAAGATAATTTTGGCAATATGAGGCATTCTTTACTAACCTGGAGCAACACGCGCACAAATTTATGCTTCATATTCAACAAAAGCAGACGTGTGCCTTAGAGACATTATAGCAGGCCACTTTTACATGTGACGGATAACTCCAGCTTTCCAGGAAGATACATGCAGGTCAAACTTTGCTTCAAATGCTCTTAAAAATGAATTTGCAGTTCTCACATTTGCAACCTGCAATGCATGTTTTGCTACAACATTAGACCTGGCTAATCAGGAAAAAAACAAAATGAAATTCCTGAAACCTCTCTGGAAATTTTCTCTGCGTATAATGGTGCATTTCACGTCATAAACTATGAGAAACAAACCAAAAGGAAAACCAGTTGCTTGCTTGAGCATTTATCACCTTTTGCCAATTCACATGTGTAGAACAATCAGCAACACTTTCAAATCTCAAAATTTGTTCAGCTTTAATCCTTAACACATGTTTGAAGAACTGCCTTGTCTCAAATTGTGAAATACTCTGGTTCTGTGTGTTGACATGTTTAAACGGCAGATCACTATAATGACCTGTCCACCAAGTTCCTTAGCATGGTTAACCTACATAAAATTAACTTCTAATCAAACCAACGTCATAGTTCAGAAATAGAACTAAAACGAAGCACATAAAAATTTCAATATTAAAAAATAAAAATAATACCGAGCATAATCATTGTGGAACAGTAAATTTAATAATTCTATTTCTGATCAAAGGGCACATTTTGTACAAAGATTGCTAATAAAAATAAGAGAGTTCTTTTTTTTTTTTTTTTCCTGAAGCTAAAGCCAACCATCAAAAGGAGAATATGAGCTAAGATTACATTCAAAGTTTGAACTGGGGACATATATACAAAACATCTCTCTGTCGAAAACCAGAGGGGCTACGTTAGCCACAGATCCATCAATTTAAGCAGGTAAGAGAACCCTATTGCCGCCCGTAATATGGAAATACAAAGCAAGACATATAGTAAGAGTAACATATGACTTTGCCCCAAAGTATCTGATTACCTTTAGACCCCTATCTATAACCTCTTCATCAATTACATTAATACTTCTCTTCAAACAATCTGATATCTTCCACAACAAGAACTCCAGAATAGACTTTACTGTTCTAAAAGTCACTCTCCTACTCACATCAAGCACAAACTTCCAATTGCTTGGCACAGCCAAAGTAGATGAGACTTTCCCAACCCATCCACCATTCTTAGGTGAATATCCGTCTTTCAAACATACCTCTTGCTTGATATAATCATATCTGGTTGCTCTTGGTCCTTCGCTGCTGTGATCAACAATTGAACATTCGGAACCAGAATTGGTACCTGAATTCAGACTCGCATTTGAATTTGTCAAGACATGGTGAGATGTTTTAACAAGCGTCTCTATAGCACCATTACAGAGAGAAACCAGAATGTCTCTCACATTGTTTTGATGCTTGGGATTTGTCAAGCCAGCGAACAATTCATCATATGTGTTAATGTCCATTGTCTTGTCAAGGTAAACAGCAACTGCTGTGCTCACAAACTTCTGTATGCACTCAGCTATAAGTTCCTTGCACCGATCATCACAAACCACGCTTACCCATCCAGGTATATCCGATATGCTCGAGCCACAATTATCCACACCAGCTCCAACATTAGAATAAAACCCCAAAACCAAATTCCTGGCAAAACTACCAACAACAAGAGAAGCAAACCCAGTCCCAGCATCAGAAAACAACCTATCCATCGCCTTATCAGCGAAACTGGAATTCGTTGAGCCTGAAGCTAATCGATCATCATTTGCCGACTCAGATTTATAGCCCCTCACAATCCCAACTGTCAAAGCCTGAGACATCCTAGTCAACGACTGGCAGAACTCATCCGATTTAGCAATTTTAGAAATTTGTTTGAAACTACTAGGAATTTCGTCCGAATCGGACCGCAGAAACTCCTTCAAGTCCATGAAAACAATGTCAATTATCTCAGCAGAATTGGACACCATTTGAGCAATATAAATTAGGGCTTCCATAAGTTTCATCAATCTCCTCCTTTTCTTCATAACGGAGGGCATATTATACACCTTGTAAAGTCCATAACCAGAGACACCAGAAACGGCCAATAAAATCAGCCATTTCCTCCTTCTCCGAGAGAAATTAAACCCCTTCGTAGCCAATTGAAAATCCATCCCAGAAACAGAGAGTGAAAGGCTAGCAAACGAGGATTATTTAGAGACTGGAGGAATCTAGGGCTTCGTTTATTCTCCTTTGGGTGGTCGACGGCATGAAGCATTGGCGAATATAGAGCCGCAGGAGGCGAGTCAAATTTTGGCAGGTGGCGGTTAACTGGCGTAATAAAGGATCAATTACTGAAACTACGATCGGTAGCTGAGATCGGGAAGAAGCTATTAATAACAGTTGGTGACAAATGGATCCAGCAATTAAATGCCACATGATGTTTGGATGGAAGGATTAGTGTGTGGTTTTAATCAATAAATTCAGTTTATATTTTAAAGAGTGAGATACGAAAACGACTGCTCTAATTGGTATAGTTTTTCTATTTTTAAAACTCAAAAAGGATATTATATCAAAGTCAAGTTATAAAATCACCCGCCTATCACAGTGTCAACAGTCACATCAATTTATCTCACAACTTAAATTAAGATACGGTTAAACTCATGTAAAAAAATTTTATAATTTAAAATAAAAAAAATTATTTTTTAGTTCCTGAGGTTTAACATAATTAACATTTCTGTCCCTCTATTTTGGCGATCCAACACTTAAATCCCTCACTTTCTCTTCCGTCCAAATTCGTAGTCCTTCCGTCCATTTAAACCATTTGGTCAAAGAGTCAAAAGTGAGAGGTGATAATTTTTTCCAGAAATATCCTTCTTTTAATGTGAAATTTCTATTTTTTTTTTCTCTTTCATGTTTTCTCCAGTTGCAGAAGAAGAAGAAGTTGCAGTAAGGGTAGGAAGAAAAAGAAGAAAGAAGAAGAAAGAAGAAGAAGAAAATGAAGAAGTTGCAAAAAAAATAGGAAGAAGAAGAAGAAGAAGTTGCAGAAAGGAGGGTAGGAAGAAGAAGAAGAAAAAGAAGAAAGAAGAAGAAGAAAAAGTTGCAGAAAGGAGGGTAGGAAGAAGAAAAAAGAAGAAGAAGTTGCAGAAAAAGGCAGGAAGAAGAGGAGAAAAAGAATAAGAGACATTTGGATTTGGGTTTAGTGATGGTTAATTTTGTTAATTCACGTGTCCCAAACGGTTATTTTGGATGGAAGGACTACGAATTTGGACAGAAAATAAAGTGAGGGACTTAAGTGTTGGGTCGCCAAAATAGAGAGACAGAAGTGTTAATTACGTTAAATCTCAGGAACTAAAAAATAGTTTTTCCTTTAAAATAATTTTTTTTTAATTAGACCAATCGTTATTATAGAATCTGAAAGTATTTAATATATAGTTTAATATTCTTTTAATTCGCTTAAAACATCTTTACGAGCTAAGTTCTCCGCCGCTGGTTGGAGAACATAAATTTTTTTCCTTCAAATCAGCCATTCTACTATAAATTGTCAAAAATTATACATAATCATAGTTACAAAAGAAATATTACCCTCCTGCTTATAAATTTCAAACATCAACATTACACCTTTTCTTTTTCATAAACAATCGAATCCAATCATATTAATTAAAAACAACATTAAATTCAAAAATAATATGTACTTGTTGTCAATATATTAACACTTTTAAATCCAAATGAATTTTCTAAAGAAATAATTCTACTATTTAATATTTTATTATTTCTTTTATTTCATATACTCCACAAAATAGTATAAATTTTTTTTCATAATAAAAATATCTATTGATTCAGAAAATGAGTAAAGTACTCTAACATAAATAAAAAACTATGCATAAAGGAGAAATGAACACCTAAAATATGCCAACAATTCCTTACAAAAGAGCGCACACATGGAGAACAATCTCATCTTCCTTCTAAACTTTAAATTACAATCTCATCGAGACTAATCAACAATCATTCTTATTGCTTTTATAGAACCACCTAGCATGGTCAAAGGTAAAAATAAATCTCAATGAAAACTTTCAAGTATAGGCTTGTTTACTAATAAGACTGCTTATCTTTTTCGACAGGTTTGAATCATTACCAAAAAGAAAAAGAGTGGAACCTTGCCTGGAAGGGGCTAAGACCTCAAAAGAATATGTGTCTTCCTTTGGCTAACTATGCAAAATAAACTGCTAACAAATGAAGAAAGATCTAGGAGACATTTAACCATTACCACTACTTGCAAAGTTTGTTCGAGTGACTTAGAATCTATGCTGCATGTTTTATGAGACTGTATTATGACTAAAGCAATTTGGAATCTCCTGGTACAGGTGAAATGGCGAAGATCTTTCTACTCAACTGGAAACAATCTCAGAGACAGACTCTTAAAAAAATTACTAAAAAAAAATGCAAGACAAAAAAGCATCTCATGAAACGTGTTGTTTGATGTGACAGTCTGATTGTTATGGACAAAGAGGAATATAACTATTTTTCAAAATGAAAAGGAAGGAGCTACGTCAGTGGTGCATCAAACTCTTTTACAAGTAGGAGAAATCCATATGGTATGGAGAAAAATTCCCATAGATGATAACATATATGAAAGGGAAATAATAGAAGTTAAATGGATAAAATTTAATGAAGGAGTAGTAAAGCTTAAAGTATATGGCACAAGAGGAGAGGGCAATTTCATATAACACATAGTGACGGTCTATTGAGGGATTATAGAGGGGTTAGCTGAAAAGCTTCTTAGTCTTGATAAAGAGTGGATCAATTGTAGGTGTGAAACTGAAAATCGTCCGGAAGGAGTTAAAACTAGCTGTAGACAATGGTATAAATATATTAGAAATGGAGAGTGATTACAGAGAAATTGTATAAATTATTAACAGACATAAAATTTATCGAACAGTTTTCTCGAATGTACGAGCAATATCTAATAATTATTGAAATCTAATTGGAGCGTCCAAGTTAAGTGCGTATATAAAGACGCATGTTAATTTACATGACAGTAATATTACATATTCTATATAAGCGTAAATGATCCACTAGTAAAAATTAAATACTGGTTGAAATAAAATATTATAGAATGGAGTGTCCCTAAATTTGGATTAGTTCATAAGCTTTTTTTTTATAAAAAAATATAAATTTTAAATTATTAATTTTATTAAATTTTAAAAATTATATTATAAATTACCTATAGTAAACTCCAGCACTTGGGACTTGGGAGTCTTGCAGGTCGCAATGGTCATTGACAAATAACCCATCTAAAAGGACCGGCTTCCCATGAGCGTTCACACGCTTCAATAATTTCTTTCATGCATTGGCCCAGGGACTCGCACTGCGTATGGCTGCCCCCCAAACCTTATGGACTTGGTCAGCACATGCATGGTCCTTGCTGTCTCTTTACCATGGACTTCCACGTGATGCTGCCGTGGCTAGCTGCATATTCGGAGCCACTGACAGCTAGCACAATATCCAGCAACAGCATTAATTGGATTTATGGGTCCAGTGTCCGCCACTTTCCAGGAACTGACTACACCGATCTTGCAACAAAGAGGAAAAAAGTTTTGGACGAGTGGCTGGGTACAGTACGAGTGGCTGGGTACTGCTGCTGGGTTTTATTCTAGATGTTCATGTGAATGGAGGATGCGAGTCCTGATCTGGAAATAGCATTAGCATTCAGATTTGAACAACCATAAATTAAAGGGTCCACTCTATTTACCTGCCAAAACAATTTTTTACGGGACGATTTTTAATTTTAATAGAATTAAATTTTAAAAATTAAAATATTGAGCTTAAAAATAAAAAATAAATTCATTAATTATATTATATTTATATTTTAAAAATAAAAAAATAATATTTTCAAAATTAAAATAAATAATTTACATGATCCATTCTTTCAATTTTTTAAATATAAATATTTTAATTTAATCAAAATACTAAATACTATTTTAAAAACTCTTATAAGCTAGTTTTCACACTTTTTTATTTTATAAATTAAAACATTTGATTTTAATTGAATCGACTCTAAAATACCTATTTAATGAAATATAATTATCAATTGATATGCTGAAACATTCTTGATATCTTTTTTTCGAATTTAAATTAATTTTTTATATTAATTTTAACATCCTTTAATTATAAAAATTCTGAAAAAAAAAACTAAAAAAATGTCTAAAACCACAATTTTAGATAGATTGTAGTATAACATAAGGTTATTGAGCTTTTCATTAAAATTTAATAAAAATTTTGATTGCATTATATTATATCACAGCTTATTATAATATTACATTAATAACTTTTTTATTTTTGGTCTAACATATTATTGGTGGATGGTCTGCTTTGAATATCTTTCTTTTAGAATTTTCTCTAAAAAATATTTTTCAATAAGTGAATAGATATAAATTCACTTTGTATTATATGATTGAAGAGGTAGGAATTAAAATTTATACAAAAAATTGTATTAACCTGTTTGAAATTAAAAAATTTCAACATTTTTAATATTAACTAGGGAAACAATTTGATTAAAAAAAGACCATGTTATAAAAGAATTCTTGTTGTTCTTGATAATTTGAATTGAAACACGTGGATATATTGATGAGAGGTTTGGATTGGGAAATTTCTTACACACACATGCGCTAGTGCACCAATCAATAGGCCCTAATTAAATAGGGCCTACTAGCAGGTAAGAATTTACTCTTTTTTTTTATTTGATTTGATTTATATTTAATTTTTTCCAGCAACACTTTCCACAAAATACTCAATTTTTTTATCTTACACTCTTACAACAACACTCCTTTTTATAGGCAAAATAAAAGCCTTTACAACTCAGCAAACTCATCCAACACAACATAAACAAAAAAAATTTATTTTAGCTAAAAATAAGAAAACTCATTCCCCTTTAGCTTATCCAATCACATCTGAAAATTTTCTTTTACAAAATTCTCAGCAAACTCCAACATTCCTTTTTTTTTATAAGATTTTTCTTCTTCAAATTAAATCTTCAAATTTTTAAACTTCTTAAATCCAAACAAAGATTTATAAAATAAATGGTCAAGAACCTTTCAACGATAATTTTATAAATTTAAACGGTTTATAGATATACATAAATCTTTTGTATAATTTATTTTTACAGTTTATAAACATATTTGTCTCTTCAAATAAAAAAATATACCGTAAAATTTAATATTAGTAGTTCCGTATTAGATTTTTTGAACCAATACTTTAGTAGATTGAATAGAAAGTTTGATTCTTTAAAAACATTGATTGGAAAGAATCAAGAGTTTGATAAAAAAAATCATAAAATTGCTTGTTAGAAAGATTGAGACTATTAAAGAAAACTTCTCTATTGATTATTTTTTATAAAAATCGTGAGACATGCTCTAAAAATTTTCAATGACTGTAAAATTTTATTCTCTAAAACTCTGAATTTTTTTTATAAAATAAAATTGAATTTATGAAAGAAAAGTATTTAATTATATCTACGTAGCTTTTATTCATACATTGTGAGGGAGATGTTAATAATTTCTTACAATATCTTATCAAGTCTTATTTAGTTCAATCTCTATATTGTAATGCTTCTAGAATGGCTATCGAAGCAGGTTTTTAGCAATTTTATTCCAAATTTAAAGGTTTTTTTGGAGAAATATTGACTTTTAAGATTAAATTTCCTGTCTCAAGAGAATTCATATAAGAGAATACGACTTTTACTAAAAATTTCGCTCTTCCAATGATCCATTTTACATAATTGGAGGTGGCTGCTTTTCCTATGTACACCATACAATAGGATATTTGGTACTATGGTATATTTCCAATTTCTTGAATGATTATAACTTTGGATACAATCATAGAAAAAATAAATTTTTTCACAATTTTTAACATTTTTAGAATGGTTCGAAAGAATTTTATCACCACAATGGAATAACCCAGTAAATTTATTGATGTGGTGATAATTTGTATAAATTAACCATATCCTTTAATTTTATTAATTTTCTTTTGCTTATTAGATATTTTATATTTAATGGTATAATGTTTTTATTTGTTGTGTTTTTTTATTTTTTTTATTTTTCTTAGGGTAAAGTTAGTTAAAAGGAGACTTAGAAAATCTCATAGCACTCTTGAGTAAGAAACAGAAAAGAGCACAGGTTACCCATGTAATTTATGTCTGCTACGTGTTTTGACACCTCACCCACCCCATATTTCAGTGATATAATATGAAAAAAAAAACAAAAAGTATGGCACCGCGGTGGTTATTCGGTCGGTTTAGTTTAAAATTGAATCAAATTAAATAAATCAAAAATCAAAATTTTAATATTTATGAAAATCGAATCAAATCGATTTTAGTTAAAAATTGAATCGAACCGAACCGATCTGATTTAGTTCGATTCGATTTGATCAGTTTTATTTTTTACACTTTATTTTTAATATTTTAAATTTTAATTAAAATATTTTAATCTTAATATAATTTAATTTCTCTATATTATTGAAAATAACATATTATTATCACTAATCGGTTCGGTTCGATTTTTTTGATTTTTTTCTGATCAAAATCAAATCTAACCGAAATAACTGAAATTTTTAAAATTAAAAACTGAATCAAACCGAATTGAATAAAAAATCTAACTGAATTTTAAAATTATTTCGATTCGATTGATTTTTTCGATTTAAACTGAATACTGCTCACCCCTGTGGGACATCCCTATACGATCCAAAGTTGCCTCATTTTTCAAGTTTTATTCCATATTTTCAACTTTTCACAGAAGAACATGAAGTAGTTCTGTATTTTTCTCATTTCCAGCATGTCACCTTGTATATCCAAAGTTGCCTCATTTTTCAAGTTTTACTCCATATTTTCAATTTTTCACAAAAGAACATAAAGTAGTTCTGTATTTTTCTTGTTTCCAGCATGTCACGTTGTATTTTTCAAGAAAAATATGAAATTTTAAATTTAGCTCTAGAGCAACGTATTAAAAGTTTCAATAGAATATAAATATATCATATTTAATAGCTTTGGACATTTTTTTTCTTACTTTTTCAAAATTCTACACATCGAGAATTTTTATTTTCTTCCCTTATTTTTTTAATTTATTTTTTAAAATTATTTTAGAATAATTTTTTAATAAAATTTGCTTTTAAATAATTTTTTATGAGCAGCTTGATATAAATTAGATTGTTAATTCTATTTAATATATTTGAATGATTTTTTTTACTTGAATTATTATTTAATTTTTAATATTAATATTTTTTTAGCTATATTTTAAAACCCGATTCGGTCTATAAACCAATGAATACAAAACACTAAGGGTTTAAGGTTTAATTGAGGTGGAACGTAATTTAATCAATATATCATTAAATAAATATTATAATATTAGTAATGAATATTTTACAATAATTTACTTTATATGTTTAGAAATAATTATTAAAATAAGTTTATTTAAATTCTGACATTGAATATATTTTAAAAAATAAAATTTCAAATAACAATATCCAATTTTATGTAATAGAAAAAACTTAAAATTAAAATTTTATAATAACTAATAAGATAAATATTTAATATATTGAAATTATAATAAAATAAATACAAACACTGATGTAGTTTCCACTTTAAACAAATAATAATAATTTAACTAATAGAATAAATTATTAATAATTTAATACTATTAACTTTTTAATTTTTTTTTAAAAAGCCTTTTTTATAAATAATGAGTTACATGTTAATAATTTTATTAATTTTGTACAAATCACATATATTATATTATATTATGAAAAATAGAGTAGTAAGTGAAGCAAAGGCATTATCTCTACATTGCCACTCTAAGAAGCAGCAAGTGGAACAAAGCGTTCAATAAATTTTTGAGGGCAGGTTCCAGTTGAGAAGTTGAAGGACAAAAATGCATCCTAAACTGTGCAATGGCTTTCCTCCATGATGTTGCTTGCTCTTTCTATCAAATCTTTTAATCATCAAAAGACTTTGAAGTTCCAAGGAGCCGATATGTATCATTATTCATATGAACAGTTTAAAATGCCTGCTACAAACCAAATTAGATTACATTCTCTATCATGCAAATCAAATCTTCAAACTGCTGTTCTCATTGCATTAGAATTAATGCAAGAAATTTCTCCTATAATTTCATCAAGAGCAATATCCTGTTTAAGTATTGATGTATGAGAAACCCCACCAATTCTTATTACCTTAACGTATTGATTTTTATTCCCAGTCCACAGAGATTCCAACGCCAACAAGCTAGCCATGTTCACCGTGCCATCTCCATCTCCATACACAATTTCTGGCTGCTCATCATACCCATTTCTCCTATACAACAATGTCTCTGCTGTCCTCACACCACTCCCAATTATACACGTAATGGGAATCTCGGGAGCAATTGTCTTCTCAATCAAAGGCAAAATGCGAGATTTATAAGGATGAATCCCTTCTGAAAACCCAATATTCTCAAGAAATTGTGCTATTTCATTGGCTGAATAACTAGCATTTGGAGTAATAACGAGTTGTTTTGTCCCAAATATGATAGGATTTGGCAGAAGCCATAAGTTAGACTCTGAGCTTCTCTGCTCTTCCCTTACCAGCAGTGGATCAACCAATGGCACTCCCAGTGTATTCCCAGAAGCAAAAGTAAGCATTACTTCTATAGCACCACCCCATGGCGCAGATAGTGCTACAAAGTGTTTGATAAATTTTTTTCGCCAAGATGGTGGGTTTCGGTTGAGAAGTTGCAGCACAAAAAGGCCCCCTAGGCTGTGTGAGAGAATTATCACTGGCTTTCCTCCATTAACACTGCTTGCTTTCTCTATTAATTCTTTTAAATCTTGCAAGAACTTTGTGCCAATCTTGCTTGGGTGACCTTCTGCAGCTAACCCATATCGAAAATCGTATGGAGCTCCAAAAAGTGTTTCACCGTCGACGTAGCCAATCTCCTCCAGAGATTCCACCAGCGTTGCCATGTACTCCGTAACGTGCCTGTGAGTAACCATCCAGTCATAAAACGAAAGAGCAACTATGCAATTGGTTTAATTAAGAACGAAACAAGAGCCTTACTTGAGGTTGGGATCAAGGTAGAGAAGAGACTGAGTAGAGCCAAAATTAGGGACTCTGGTTTCAACCCCAATGGCGTTGAAGTAATCATCTGATTCTTCGTTGTAATGAAGCATCATACGATCAGCAAAGCACTCTGTGAATGGTGCCAGTAAGACGCTAGGATCAAACCAGAGCCTGAACCATCCATCCTTTTGCTTCACCAGCGGGTACCAACGATTGCACACCAGGCTCGTGGGCTTGTACCCACGAGTTAGCCTGGCTTCTAGCTGGTTTCCACCATTCCCGGGCACTAAAATCAGCGGGTGGAGATTGCCGGTTGCTTGACATGAGTACAACATCAATGCCGTCGATAATATTCTCAGCCTAAGTAGCCATATCTTCATTTTGGCAAATAGAAATGACTGCTTCTCAATGGGCAATCATTTCAAAAGAGTGTGTGCTTGACTGCAGAGAATGTAAAGCGGAGAAAAAGCCACGTAGAGATCCAACTGGCCTCTTGTTATTGGGTTTTGGGCCCACTGTTAGCCCAAACGGAATAATATTAGGGTTTAGCCCAAAAAGATTTGGGCACTGATGAAAATTATCCCGTGCGAATTAAAACTCCAATCTATTGAATCTATTCAATACTTGAATTATCCGAAATCTAATTAAAGTTTACTTTGAATTACTAAAATTTATCCCAAACTTTATTATTATAACTAAAGCAACTCAAACTATTTTAATTTTATAAAAGTTAATTTAATAATTTACTTAGTTATTTTATTTAATTATTAAATTTTAAAATAATAATAACAATAATAATAATAATAATAATAATATTATTATTATTATTATTATTATTGTCTATGTAATTACCGTTGAATCATTTAGTTGGACAGCTATATTCTAAAATGGAAAAAAAAGGACCATTTTGAAATATTATAATTCTCCTTCATACTTGATGAGTCACGCCAACTAAAAAAGAAAAATATTAAAATTAAAATGAATAAAATTTTCTATCAGGCTCTTTCTAATTAGCCACGTGGGTTTTTATATTATTTTAGCGTGTACAGAGTCCACGGAAGAAAATTAGCCACGTCTACCAAAATAAAAGAAAACGAGTCTTCTTATCTGTTATCTTTTGTGTATCATTTCACAGGAAACGTTATTTGGGCTCGGCTTCAGTTCAAGAAGTCAACTGTAAAAATGAAAATTAAATATTTAATATTTTAAAAATTGAATTGATTTAATTTTATGGGTTAGATTTTTAATTTTTATATTTTATTTTTAATATTTTATATTTTAATTAAAATATTTTAATTTTAGTTATAATTTATTTTTATATCATAAAAAATAAAATAATATTCTCATTGATTAGTTAATTTGATTTTATTAATTTTTTAATTAAAATTAAATTAAATTAAAATAGCTAAAAATTTTAAAAATAAAAATTAAATCAAATTAAAAAAATAAAAAATAAATTAAAATTTTAAATTGATTCGATTTTATAATTTTTTTCAATTTAAATTAAACATTAATCATTTTAATATTATTTTTATATTTAAAAATTATTTTACATATAAAATTAACGTATATATTTAAAATTTTTAAAATTCAACCGTTTAATTCATTTCCTTTAGTTTTATTTTTCCTTCAAAATAATATTTTTTAAAATTTAATAAAATTAAATTATTTATTTTTTAAAAAAATTAAAAATATACATATGAATTTTGATATTATTTTAAGTATTTAATTTATTTAAAAATAACTAAAAAATTAAATGAAATACCTCCAATTTTAATAGAATTAAAACATATATATTAAATTATTAAGTTTTAAAAATATAAAAAATACTTAAAAGGTAATTTACCCTTTCCATATTCCTCCGACACGCGTTGCTGTTTGGTGCAGCGGCATTGATTGATTGATGGAGGCATTGCCCCTAACTGTGTGTCACTTATCCGGTGGGCGCCTCTGTATTATTAATGTGGACCTGGACGGTCTTTTTAATTATATTTTTAATATATATTAAAAATATTTTAAAAGATTTTTTTTAAATAAAATAATATTAAATAAAATTATAATAATTAATTTATATATTATTATAATCTAATAATAATAATAATAATAATAATAATTTGATAATTAGCGTGGCGAGACTGAAACCCAAGTGGCAGCTTTTGTAGGCTCAGTGTTTGAATTTTTTTTTTTTTTTTTTTATAAGATATAGTTGATTGCTAAAAGCCATCAAGTGGCAAGAAGAAAATAAAATTCATCTAATATAAGGGATTTATTTTGAACGAATTATTTTTGATAAACTTTTTACAAAGGAGATGTGAAGTCTGATTGTGAGTCCGACGTATCCAAGAAAAAGAGATAAACTAAAAGAATTTAGCGATATCTAACGAGTCAGAAATAATATCTTGAATACTAAGGGGAGTTGGGTTACCCCTACAGATTTGAACTGGGATAAGAGAATCTCCTTTTATAATAGAGCGAGAGAATCCTCTACTTTTGATAAAAAAAAGTGTTTCTCGCCAAGTAATACTCTTTAATTGTAAGTGAAGTTTCATGCATATTCTTTTAGCATATTTACAAAGAAAAACCAGAAGAAGAAATCACTACATTACTCATTGGTCATTGCCTTACGCAGAGTTCTGGAGAATCCCACAGAGTTTAGTTCTTGTGGAAAATAATCTCCACTATGTTAGAAAACTCGAAAATCTCAAAATATTAGGATTATAAAAGTAATGGTCAATAAACAAAGTGGTACGAATGGTTACAGAGAAAAAGAGCATATTTTAATATTTTTATTTATATAAAATAAACACATAAAAAAACTATGTATTAATGTTTTAACTATATATATTTATTAAAATAAAATAGAAGAAAATGTGAATGACCATTTTACAGATATTTTTTTCTTTCTTAAGAAAAATTATTGACATCTAATTGAGCTTTTTCTTTGTTGATTGACAACTTTGTAATGTATAAAAATTTCAACCAAGCAATTAATGCAAATTGCGAAGTCCCCCACTGGCCGGCTTTCTTAATTGCTGCCTTGAATTTTTGAAACTAAACAAGTCTACTTTCCAACTAATTTCGCATTGGATGAGGTTAAATAAAATTTTCTGAGCCCTATATATATAATACTTGAAAAGTATTATTTCAATTTTTAATTAGAAATTTTGAAAATAAAATATTGAACGTGGCCTCAAATTGTATTAATTTTAATGTGCAGATTCTTAATGTGTGAAATTCACTAGCAATTAAGAAACCATACATCTGTTACAGAAACTTCTTAATTATGAATATTCTTTGTACTAATATTTATAATTTATAGTAAAATATATTCACACACAAATAAAATTTAATTTAATATGAATAATTATTTCATTGTAATTGATTAAGGATGAGTCAGCAAAAGCAAAGAGATGGGAACGAAAAGAAAAATCCAACCGCACGAAATTTCAACAGTCAGCCCAAACCCAAGCTTTTTTTTTTTTTTAAGAGTAATTTACAATATTTGACACTTTTATACTTCATTTATTTCATAAAATATATTTTTAAAAATATTTTAAAATTTTAATTAATAAAAAATATTTATTCTCTCAAAAAAATAAAATCATTTTTTATCCTTTAAAATTTTTAATATTTATAATAATATAATTTTATAATTTAATATTTTTATTTTTTTTAGTTCTTCAATGTGATTTTTTTAATTTATAATTAATTAATAATAAATTTAAGGGATGATTATTTTATTAATAAAATAAAATTTAAAATCTAAATTATTTTTTATTAAATTATAAGGATTAAATTATAAATTTATTAAATTTTAGGGATCGAAAGTGTAAATTATTCTTTTACTGATTAGCCTAAAAGCCTCCTAAACGTTGTCCTTATCTTAAGGCTTTCCAATCCGGTGTGCTCTTAAAAGTCAAAACCCAATTCGCTCGGTTTAAATCTACTGCCGCAACTCAACCTGGTTCCTCATATTAATTGCTTCTTCTTCCCCATCAAAAACTCCATTAACAAGCCTCACCCCTCTCTCTTTTTCTCTCAAGATCTATCAACCAAGATCAGCTCTTTGCTAATTTTAATCTTGAATTCTTGATCACCTCCCTCCAAGTTTCAATCTTTTTCTTTCATCATGGGAGCCAAAGGGCACAGCCAGAGCAAGTTCATGAGGATCGTCACCATCCCACTAAAGGTACTGGGCAAAGCCAGGGATCTTTACGTCAAGAGCATGACTGGCTGCGCAGCCAGAGCTAGCTCCGGCCACTCCATGTCTCTGCCAAATGGTCAATTGCCCAAGAGTTACAGTATGGGATCATCCATGTCCAACGATAATGACGATTTCAGAGATCTTATAAGGGCTGCATCAGTCAGGAGCCTTGGTCACAAGAATGAAATCGACATGTTATTGCATCAAATGAAGCAGCAACAATCAATTCCATCGAAACAGTTGCCTAAGAGTAGCAGTGTTGGGATGGGATTCATGGGAAGGATTGATGAAGAGAAGCCGTCTGATGAAGATGGAAGCAGCCATGGTGCGAATTTGAAAGCGGCAAAGGGTGAGTTGTATCCTCGAAGCAGAAGCTATGCAGTGGCGAAAACTAGTGTTGCCTTTTGATTAATTCTGAGAATTTGGATTTGGGAGAGATGAAATTGGAAGAGCAGAATCCTTTCAGGATCTGGTTTTGATTCTTGAAGATGTTTCTGTGTAAAGATATTCTTAAGTGAAATGTAGTTGGTAGTAGCATTTGTTTCTTGTCCCACTTTCAAAGCCAACTCCCAATTCAAAGCAATAAAGATTGAACCTTGCCTTATCCACAGGTTAATTTAGATTATTGTTTAATATTTTTTTGATAAAAATATAATGAATTTGTGAATCTTGATTTTAATTTTTTTTAATTTTTGCGTTTAAATCTTTTAAGCTAGATATTACATGAGAGAAGGATTGGGCTAAAATTTAGTATAACTTGGATTTTTTTTTTCCCCTCTATTCTTCTTAAGATTGTAAACTATATAATTTGTTTGCTTTATTTTTATTATTTTTATAAGAAATTATGATTATTATTTATCCAAATAAAAGTAAAGAAAATAATAAAGGAAAAAAAAATCTTGCATCCTTCTATTTATGTTATTTTTTAAAATAAGATGAAAAGTTTAATTTTCAATTTTTTTAATTTTGGATGTTTTCAAATTTTTATTCGATTATGTTATTTTCATTAGAAACCAAACAAATCAATTTAGATGTTAAACTACACCGTTTAACATATGTATTTACGCACACGTATTCTTTAGCCCTAGCATATCTTATTCGTCTCTACATGTCAATCAAACATTTCCTTTGATAGATTTCTTCTCCTTTAGTACACTATTTTTCGAATTTTTTCTCCTTCACACATTTAAGGATGCAGAAAATACAATAACCTATTTTTCCATTCTTTACTATAGATCCACCAATAATAAAATTAAGTATTGATTATAAATCCATCGACTCACGATTCATTATCAATGTAATTAAGTATAGATTGCATATCCATTTTAATAATTATCGATTTATCGATGGCATTGTGGTTTATATTTAAGAGGTTGCTCGAATACAGTTAATCTTTTATTTTTATTGCAGATTTATTAACTTTTTAGTAACTTTTGATTTATCGATAATATTATGATTTATTTTTGATGATTTGCTTTCAAATATATAATCAATCTTCTTCTTTCTCATATGTCTAAGCACGCAAAAAATAGCGATTGAAGGTAAATTAATGTTGAATTGCCTTAATAACAATGGCCTATTTTCTTGTTCTTTGCTGTAAATCCGCCGATTGCTGATCTATCGAATCTTTAATAACTCTCAATTCCCTGATGGCATTGTTTTACTGCTTGCTCTTTTAAGCGTACAATCAATATAACCTGTATTATTTTTATGGTATAATCTGTATTTTGTGGGTTTGTTATACAATTTTTATTTGTAGCTGAGTCTTTTTATCTTTAAAATTTGTTGATTGCTAAAAATTGTTGATTGCTAGAATTGGATGTTGGAATTTATTGCTCGAAATAGTCATATTTTAGTTAAAGAATACTCTTAATTCAATTATACCTATACTGTCTATTTGCTTTGATTTAAAATTTTAAGCAATTTGATTTTTTTAATTTTCAAATTCTAATTTAATTTCAAACTAAAGAAATTGATTGATCATCAATACAAATACTATTTACAATGTCGAATTATTAATTATTAAATAATAGTAAATAAATATAAAAATATTAAACTTTATTTATATATATTAAAAATAAAAGAAATAACCAAGTCTATTAAAACTGTGATATATATATAGAAAATTTAAAAAGATTTCATGATTTTTTTTGTCTTGTCCAATCAAGTAATAGAAAATCCGATATATGAGATGGTTAAATCAGACCATCAATACTCTTATTGTCAAAGTCCAGAATCGATGAGCAGAGCATTTTAAGGCTTGTACCACAACATGATATTGAATGTGGGAGACCATGATGATCGAAGGAGATTCACCACGATAAAAATCAAGTGAATCGGGTACTACCTAATGAAATGAGGATAAGATGCCGACCTCATACACACTGGTCATCTCCACTATACATCATCGAGCATCAGGCTCATAAATAAAACGGTGCGGGCGAATATTGGGTGAAATCAGGGTAAGATGCCTACCTCATACACTCTGGCCATCTCCACTATACATTATCGGCCTCATAAATACAGGTGCGGTAAAAGAGACTGAGACGACTAGAGGTGAGCAGTATTCGGTTCAAATCAAAAAAACTTACCGAATTAAATTAATTTAAAAATTCGATTCGGTTTTTTATTCATTTTGGTTCGGTTTGATTTTTCATTTCAAAATTTTTTATTATTTCAATTTGATTCGATTTTGATCTAAAAAAATAAAAAAAAAATCGAACAAAACCAATTAGTGATAATAATATATTATTTTTAATAATTTAGAGAGATTAGATCATATTAAAATTAAAATATTTCAATTAAATTTTAAAATATTAAAAAATAAAGTGTAAAAACTAAAAAATTTATTAAAAATTCAAATCGATCAAACCGAATCGAATCAAATCGAATTGGACCAGTTTGATTCGATTCGATTTCTGACTAAAATCGATTCAATTTGATTTTCATGATTATCAAAATTTTAATTTTTGATTTATTCAGTTCGATTCGATTTTAAAGCGAACCGACTGAATGCTCACCCCTAGACATGACACGCAATAAACATGATATGTGCTAGCCGATTTCGCATTTATTAATTAACTGCCTATTATTAATGAACCGTCTGATACAACTGCATCACTGCCCAATTTGATGGGACGTGACACCGAAGATATTAGAATGACTAGGGTATATATACTTCTGATCTAACTCAAATTTGAAACATTCTTAATTCACCAACTCGCAACTGAACTTATCGAGCTTATTTTTCTTCAAAAAATTTTAACATTTCAAAATTAAATACCTGATCCATTAACTCCCATTTATTTCCTTGATTACTCTCCAAAAAATCGATCTCAGTCCATTGATTTTCTTAATAAATCGAATCCTCATTCAAGTGTTCACATCTTATTATAAGTATACCAAATTTTCGTTTATCACATAAGTAAACGTGTGAAAAAATTGATTCACTTACTGTGTTTGAAATATTTTGACAGTGAAGTCCGATCATACAGTAGTAGGCTGCGGCTATTGCCTATAATAAATAAATTTTGAACAAGTCAAGGTGACTAGCTAAACCTCTTGACTCTTGCACTATCTCTATAGTCTTGTAGATAAAACTAATAATTTAAAAAACAAGTGACGTGTGCGTATGTATACTTATGTCCATCAAACTGTTGAATTTCAAATATAGAAACAAAAAAGGAATAAGGTCAAGTTGATATTAGATTTAATTTAACTCCACGTCATTTTGAACGGTTACTAGTTGAATTTTCATGCAAAAGAGACTTAATTATTCACTGCCACCTTTTCTTTAAAATTAAAGATTTAATAGTAATTTAATTTAATTAATATTTTTTATAAATATTTTTATTTGAATTTTTTTTTTTTACAAAATGAATTGTTGCAAATGAAAAATAAAGGTTTTTTTCCTCAAATAAGTGGAAATTTTATTCAAAGAAAATGATACTACAATTATAAATTAATATGAGAGGAAAAATTCTTCGATAAACTCAATCTCTCACGTCATTTTTAAATTAAATTAATCAAATATGAATTCAAATCTCTTACACTATTAAATTTGCAATACAAGATTACCCATTAGCATTTTCTTTTCTTGTATAATAGAAACTTAACGTAGCAAATAAAAACAAAATTAAGAAATGAAAAAACAACCCTCCAAATTTTGTTTGCACATGTGCCAGTCACCTCAAGTAAGGGCTAAGCCGGCCTTTTATGGTCCCACTTGGCTTCCATTCATTTTGTTCAAAGCCGGCTTTTTATGGTCCCACTTGACTTCCATTCATTCAAATCTTTTCCTGTTTTCTAGAACTCATTAAGTAACCATTAGGGTGAATTCCTTGCCACCTCTCCCATCCTTCGTTCTTTTTTCACTTTGTACTCTTTGCATGTGGGGCTGCTTATACAGTTCACCATTCCTCCCTTCGATTTAAAATTAAATTAAATTAAATTAATTAAAAATTAAAATTTTAATATTTATAAAAATAAAATCAAATTAATTTTGATCAGAAATTAAATTGAATCCAACTGATTTGATTCAATTCGATTTGATCGATTTAAATTTTTAATATATTTTTTATTTTTTATATTTTATTTCTAATATTTTAAAATTTAATTAAAATATTTTAACCTTAATACAATATAATCTTTCTATATTATTAAAAATAATATATTATCTCTACTAATTAGTTCAGTTTAATTTTTTCAATTTTTTTTAATTAAAATAATTAAAAAATTTAAAATTAAAAATTAAATCGAAATAAATAAAAAATCGAACTAAAATTTTAAATTAATTCGGTTCGATCGATTTTTTCAGTTTAAACTGAATACTACTCACTCCTAGATGCTAGTGAGTGCTCTCTATGGCCGTAACTCCTATTCATTTTTCAAAAATATATTTCCTAATAATCTCAATTTTATGTATGTTTAGAATGAATTCTAAGATTTGATAGGAAGAATTAAAAGTAATATTTGATTTCGCCTGAATGATGTCCTTGGACTCTTTGACTGAGTGATGATTTATTAAAAAAGAAAAAAATGAAGTGGCTAGTGTCTTGTTTGCAACTATTTCGGCGCTCAAATCACTAATTGTAAATATGGACAAGTAATATACTCAATATAAAACAACTTGAAAGTTTAGAATTACGCACCTTTTGAATTTGTATTTTAGTTGCTTTTATATTATAAAAGGATTGAGTTAGTTATCTATTATTTCCATAGAATATGAAGTTACTAGCTAGTAGATAAAAGATCTCATATTTGTAGGAATTTTAGGGATTGTATAGTAGTCATGCTTGGTTAGGTATGGGTGAGACTTCAAGGTCCGAATATTGGTCATCCGAAAGATGATGACCTAGGCAACCAAGTACCCTTTGATCCCGTCGAAAAGGCGATGGGTGAGTCATGGACACGTCACTATTAGGAATTAAAGAGGGATAGTCAACAGGTTAAGGGTGAGTGAAAGAGTACCAAGTCATATCAATATCTAATTTAGTGAGAGAAAGGGAAATAAAGAGTGATAGAGAGCAAATTTGAGTGAAGTTCACGAAAGGTGTTTAATTGTCTGTTGTTGTATCCAACGTCTTCTTTGTGTTTCTTTAGGTGTTGTGTTGGTATTCCCCTACCCAAAGATCTTTATTTTGTTTTCTTTTTTTCGTTTTAGTTTTTTTTCCTTGATGGTGGTTTCTTCTTTACCCCGTCGATGTAGAACTTTCAATCTTTGGTGTGTTTTTGTTGGATCATCATCACCTTGTTACTAAGGGAGATTTATTGTGACATGTTCATGTTGTATGAGGATTTGCAATTTTCTTTCACATGATGTCTTGTATGTGCTAATGATGACATCTCAAGGTTGCTACTATTATATCGAGTGATACATGCAACCCTAAGCAAGGTCATCGAGAATATTGTTAGCTTTCCCTATGGTGATATGTGTTTTGTTGTTGTTTGTCTAGATTTAACTTGTTTCGGATATTAGAAGGACGAATTTGTTGGTAATATGACTGTTGGTCTTGATAGTCGTTTCACCTGTAGCTTCTAGTTTTTGGTGATTGTCGATTCTTCTTCTGTTTTTCCTAGATTTTGGTTTGGTTCTTGTAATGGGTTTGGTTTGATACTTTAGCTTAAGTGTGATATGAGAAAGGTTGTTTTGTATTTTTAGGCTAAATTAAGATCCTTTTATGTACTTTTTGCCGATGTTAAATACAATTAATGCATTGATAAAAGTAAATAAACTCTAGGCATACATCTTTATATCTATTATACTTAATAGATATTGAGTGAATAAATTTTTGGACCCATTCTTATTAGTATATCTAAGTGTATGTGTTATCTCTTTTAATGAAAATATTATATCTTTATAATTTTTTTTAGAAGAGTATTTAACAAGTGTCGAAATCATAAAAAATAATCAATTAAAAATCAATAAATATAAATTGTGTATAGAGTGAATAGAGTCAAATCTATAGGAATTGATACTAAAAATTTCCAAACAATGAACTAGGAAAATAAATAATAAAAGTAAAAGCTGGTTTTGAGGATGAGTTAGAATGAAAATAAAGTAATTAAAGAAGGTGATAATCAAAAGAGAATAAAATCAATGTAAGTAAATTCTAGTTGAAATTTATGATCCATTTCAGTTTTGGAATTGATCATAAAAATAAAAATACTCTTATTCATTCCAATAAATTAGTTCTAGTTATAGAAAACACTCCTTATAACCAATATCTCTTTAAGTGTAAATTAATTAGAAAACGTTCACTACTTAACGCTAATCAACAAATCGCCCAAAAAAGATCTTTGAAATTTTAATTTATCAACTGTCTTAAGAATTAGAGAGACTCAATTATAATCAACAGACTAAACTGTCTGGTGAGTTTAAGCTAGATCATACAGTTTCTTAGTGGGTTACACTAATTGTTACTCATTGAATAATTTAAGCAATTACGGACTTCAAGTATCCAAACTAACAATATATCATTTTGAAAATATGAACCTATTGATCAAATAACAAAATAATAACAATATTAAGAATTGAAATTGCATAAATATTGAAATAATAAAAGATAAATAATTATGTTTAGATCTCACAATTTATAGATAAATTAAAATTTCAACCTAACTCCAACTAAAAATAATGAGTTTAACTACTCATTACTTGAAAAGAAAATATAAAAGAGATGAGAAGAATTTCTGCCGGAAGAGATGGTGATAAAAAATGCTCTGCGACTGTTCACAAAAATAGGCTTAAATAGGTGTCGAGCCCTAGTAGAATCCTTTTAGAAATATAAAATCTTTATTGGTTCAATTTAAAAATCTTATATTAATATATCTCTATTCAAGAGAGAACTCTTTGATTTAAGGAGAATATCATAATGTGCTGAAGGAGAAAAAATTATGTGGGGTCTCGCGGGTTTGAATGAGAAGATCTGATATTTTATTTCAAGTTTAAATTATTTTTCTGTTTATTGTCAAATTTCTGTACAGACTGTTAATTTGTCAAGCTGTTTGGACAAACTGCTGCTCCAATCTTTTAACTGCAATATGGTCAGCTCAGCTCGAGAATTTGGGTAGTCCTGAATTTTGTAAATTACGATCATCTGGTAGATTTGTTCAAATCGTTGGTCAAGTTAATACATTTTTATTAAATTTATATTTTTTTTTATTTTTTATAAAATATCATAAAAATATAAAATTAATTAGAAAAATATTCGCTTAACATTAAAAATAAATATGAAAAATATATTAAAATTATGTAGGAGGTACCAATCTTTCATTGGGCGCTTGTTACTATCGACACTTGTCTGACAATGTTAGGTTTCACTTAGCCAATTCTTTTATAATTCTAAAAGAATTCAGACTAAAAGATTAAGATGAGTCTGTTTTGGTTTCAACTAATAGATGAAAGACATATTTGCACTTTTTGGCATTTTTTCTTCAAAATAATAAAATTAGAAGGGTCAAAAAGTAAGGAAACTACATAGGATCAAGCAAAAGCAATTAATTCTGAAGAGTGTCCTTAAAATTTCTAAGCATTGAGCATGATAAGTGATAAGTATTAGAGACTTGGGATAGCATGGATGAGTGACACGTGGGAGGTTTAATGTTGGGGAAGGAAAGATGGGAGTGAGAGCAACATGTTCGCAACAAAGTAAAGGCTTTGATCCTTTTGTAATAACTGGGAGTGATCTGTTTTTCTAAAAATTAAAGGTTAAAGTTGCCCTTTTCCTTCTTTTTGTCCTTTTCCTTCTTTTTATGTTTCTTTTATTCTCTATCTCTCATTTTTCTCTCATTCATAGTCTAATCTCAAATGTCATGTAAAAATATGCTCTTTGTTAAGAAGCATGTCTATTTATATAAATTATTAATCGGTAAATAATCAATTATTTAATATTAAGCTGAATAGTACTCACAGATTTAATTCGATAATAAATACATTTAAAATAAATATGAGAAATTTTACATTTTATTCTTCGAATCTCTAATTTTTATTTAATAAAAAAATATTAAACTGAATAATTTTGAATTGCGGTGGTGCCATTCTATATCTTTGTCCGACGAGAGAAAGGAGTGGATTTGAGTCACTTTTATTGGGCTAGATGGGCCCTTGATATTGGAGGAAAATTTCAAGTCCACAATTGACATTCAGTATATTCTATTTAAAATTAAATTAAATTGAATAAATTAAAAATTAAAATTTTAATATTTATAAAAATTGAACTAAATTAATTTTAATTAAAAATTAAATTAATTGAATTAATTTAATTTAATCAATTTAAATTTTAATTAACTTTTTATTTTTTATATTTTATATTTATATCTAATGTCTCTGTATTACATTTTTACTATATGACACACTAATATATTGAAATATTTGTATAAAAATAATTACTTTATTTCATATAGAAAAATACAAGTTAGTTATGATCTTTTTAAGGTTCATTTATATATATTTAAGATATGTTTATTTATTTATTCAACTTTTATTAATTTATCATTAATTTAAATTTCAATAAAAAGCTTAAATATTTTAATAATAAAAAATGAAATATTTTTTATGATGCGATATATTATAAGCTTAAAATAATACTTATGTTTAAGATGCATGTTTTTCTCCATATTATCAAATTAATAGCAAAATCTTAATTACTTTGAAAAATGATTATTTTTAATCAATATAAATAAACAGTTTTTGTTTAATATGCCTTCCAAGTGCATATCTATACAATTCAATAAGCATTGAAAAGTCTCATTGCTTTTATTTTTATCAAACATTCTATCATTTTAAAAAAAAAATTAAAATTAAAAATTGATGACCGCTGGATTTCCCTACCCCCAATCCTGAGCCTAGACTATGGCCACGGCCCATGAAAGGAAGGCTCGCACGCCCTCTCAAGTAAAACAGGCCCGGACCACCAGATCCCTGAGGCCGGACTTCACCAGATTCTTCCTCATCGAGATCGGCCCAGCCCGTATAACCTCCCCACGGATTCCTTCTCCTCCTAGGTTCAGTGTCCAGCCCAGCTCTCGGCCCAGCCCAGAATCCAGAACGAGACTCGTCATACAGCCTGGCAGATCCGCTCGAGTGTACGCACGGGGGAGAATCAGAGGCCGTTACGCATGGAGCAGGCGCCGATATCCTCGTACGCCCATATCTGTATGGCAGAGACGCGTGGTCCAATCATAGGAGAGCCGTTATACGTCACCAGCAAGCAGGAAGAAAAGGATAAAAGGGATACCCCTTTAGGGAGATAGGCCAGGTTTTATTCATCAATACTCAAACTCTTGTAAAACCCTATTCTATTGGATCTCAGATCATCAATTGGCACCGTCTGTGGGAAACGACGGAGATCTTTTCATCACCGGAGTTTTCACTCTTAACAAAACCCACTGAGATCCACGATGGCTAATCACCAGGAAAGTAACCTTAACGTCCCAAATGACCTAAGCTCTGCCCAAGAGGGGCAACAATTCTCCTTTTCTAGTCCTACAACATTAAACAACCAAACGCCTGTTCCCCTTAATCCCTCGCCAAGTTTGGCAGGGAATACTCCCACTATTACCCTGTCTAACCAGAATCTTCAAAATATGGCTTTCCAGTTACAAAATACCGCCCACTGGTTGGGGCAGATAATGCAACAGAGAGGCCTCAGCACCCCAGTAAATACACTCCCGGTTGTAGAGGAACCTCAGACCAATGACCCCCGACCTGCACCTGACCGTCTTCAAACCAGCAGCCGCGATACTGGAGAAAGAGGGAGAAGAGCCGGGGAAGAAGAAGAACCGGAGGCCCGAATCCATGCGAGGAGGGCGAGAGAGATGATAGAAAATGAGGAGGTGGATAACTATTCAGCCGAAACAACCGGGTAGACAGGAACTGAAGCAGAGGAGGAGAAATACCACCTGGAGAAAAAACCCAGCCCGGAAGACGAGAAGGTGGACCAAAAGTTGAAGAGATTGAGAGAACAGCTCTTAGCTGAGCTAGGTAAGAAAGACCAAAGCCAAACCTCTTTGCCTACTTCTTGTAATACCCGGCTCGAGTCTGGCATCGGAATTCCTGGAGTCTGGTGGAATCTCGGGTGTCGGAACCCTCGAGAAGGGTAATACATATGTTTTCTAAGGTATTTCACTTGTTTTCATGTTTTGAAGTGTGAAAAGCATTGAGTTTTGAAAGAAAAGCAACAAGGGAGAAATGCAAAGGTTCTGCCGCCGAAGGTCACTTTCGGCCGCCGAACATTGCATGGTTGCGGCTTCACGTTCGGCTGCCGAAGGTGGTCTGGCCAGCCACCTATAAAAGGGCCAAGGGTCGGTGGAAGGAGGTTATTTCTCCTCCACTTGCAGCCAGAGGTGAGTTTCAGCCTCTCCTACGTTGACTTTCATGTTTTCCATGATTTTCATCAAATCTTTCAAGAGTTTTAAGAGTTTTGGTGACTTATGAAGGTTTTGAGCAAAAGAAGCAAGTTTTGAAGCTTGGAGCTTTGGAAGAGCTTTTCTTCATATCTCCACGTTAGGATCCTTCATCCTCAAGTTTTGTAAGAGGTAAGTGAAGATCCTGAGCTTCTTTGATGATTTTGAAAGGTTGTATGAAGTTTGTATGGGTAGTTTGCATGTTTAGGTTTAGGTGAGGTTTTTGGTGATTTGTGGTGTTCCAACATGTTTAAGTGTTATGTGCTATGTTTGTTTGGGGTTTTAGGGTAGTTTTAGACCCCTTTGTGCATATATATGTGTATATGCTAGTTGGGAGTAGTTGATATGCATGTTGGTAGGTTTTTGGGCAAAGTTTGCATGAAACAGAGCAGGGTTCTGCCCTTCGGGCAAAACCAGGTTCGGCCGCCGAAGGAAGGTTCGGCCGCCGAACCCTTTGTGGAGGTAGTTCGGCTGCCAAAGGTTGCCCCCGAAAGCTAGGCTTTCGGTTTAGAAAGGGACTTTCGGCCGCCGAAAGAGGGAGTTCGGCCGCCGAAAGTGTGTGAGTTTCGTCTCTGGACGAGACCTTCGGCCGCCGAAGGTGCCGCCGAACATGCATGAGTTTCGTCTCTGGAGTGGGGTTTCGGCCGCCGAACCTGCCGCCGAAAGTGTCCTGTCCAGCTTTCCTTTGCATGTTTTATGTGATGGTTTGAGGTTTGTTTAGAGGGGTTTTGGGGAGTTTCGTAGAGATGTTCTTGAGTGAGTTTAGTCCCTCATTTGAGTCCACCTGTGTAGGTACGGACCAGAGGAATCAGAGAGGTCAGCAGTGAGTCCAGTGTCAGAACCTGCAGAGTCAGTTCAGAGATAACCAGGTGAGTGGAATTTAACTTAATGTTTTAATATGAGAACTGATATTTTATCATGCTTCATGCATCATGAATATGCTCTAGGGTGAGTGCATTAGTGTACACAAAGATGATGCATTGCATTTATCCTTGTACTTGGCATTGCTCCTTGTACATTGCTTATGTGAGACGGCACGGACTTCGTGAGGATTCATTAGCCCTCAGAGGAAAGACCTGGAACAGCCTTACGAGGACCAAGCATAAAGACCTGGAACAGCCCT
This sequence comes from Manihot esculenta, assembly GCF_001659605.2. Classification (NCBI taxonomy): domain Eukaryota; kingdom Viridiplantae; phylum Streptophyta; class Magnoliopsida; order Malpighiales; family Euphorbiaceae; genus Manihot; species Manihot esculenta. Next base: position 30,087,580 of record NC_035165.2, on the reverse strand, counting down.
ACGGGGACCAGGCACATGGTACTTAGGTACCCCAGATGAGATAGAGGGAGTTTTGATCCGTCCGGCCGAGGTTATGTGATTATGTGTTGCATTCCATGAGAGCATGTTTTATCACCTGTTATTTGACTATTCTACTCACTGGGCTATCGTAGCTCATCCCTCTCCCCTAACTTCAGTTGTGCAGGTTCAGAGAGCAGAGAGAACTCAGCAGGGTTCAGGAAGAGTACAGAGTCTTGTAATAGCTAGTGGACATGTAAATGTATAGAGATTGTGTATATGTATAGTGTATAGAATGGTGCTTGACTATAAGAGATGTAATCCCTTGTTCTTTTCACATGATCAGTTTATGTATGTTTCTTTATTGTTGTATGTTTATGAGCAAAACCAGGCTTAACATTATGAGATTGATCCGCCTAGAGCCATGAGGAGCTCTAGTAGGGATTGGTAGAGCACAGAGAGAGTGCATGCACAGGTTAAGCCTTGGAAGAAAGAAAAGTTTTATGTTTTTACAGAAACTGTATGATCATGTATGGGATTTCACAGGTATACAGACAGGATAGCAGGCTTACTACGAGTCCCGGCGACCTTAAGTCGATCTGGATCCTAGTGCCGGTGGCAGTTCGGTTTCCGGGCTGTTACAGATTGGTATCAGAGCCCTAGGTTCACATGGTCGGACCTATAGAGAGAGAGTTGGGCTCATAGAGAGGTTTAGTAGGTCAAGCACCATAGGAAAAACATGTCCACGAGGATAGGATGTTATGCTGATGTGCCATGCCCTGAGTTATGCATGTGCATGTTTTTGATGTGTTGCTGATGTGTTATGTGATGTGTTGTTTTCCAGAGAGTGAAGATGCGAGGAACTCGTCGATCCGCGAGATTGACAGGAGTCCCACCTGTAAGTGAGGGTACAGCTGCTCGTCCACCTGCTTTGCCAAGGGCAAGATCTCACAGGTCAAGCAGGGAAGGAACGTCACGAGACCCGAGAAGGTCTTCTGACGAGAGCAGGAGAGGAGTAAGCAGAGGGGGAAGGTCAGTAGAAGAAAGAGGTGTGATGGAAGAGGATCAGAGTAGAGATGCAAGCATGGGTGTAGGAAGGTCAGAAGAAGGTATGGGGGAGTCCCAGGGAGGCATGCAGGCCTCGGGGTTTGGCTATCCACCCTTTCCACAGGACCCAGAGTATCCGATGGGAGGTACGTCGGATTACTCCAGTTTTGCCCCATATCCACCCTACATGCCATATATGCCCTATCCTTCCTTTTATCCACCATATCATATGTATCCACCCCCACCTGTTCATCCAAGTCCAGTACAGCCTGAAGTGAGGGAACCAGTTCCTCCACCACCACCTCCTGAACCAGTAGCCCCTGTTGTGGAAGCACAGCAACCCAGTTCGTCAGGGGGAAGTAAGGTGAAGATGACCGAGTACTTAAAGTTGGATGCTCCGAAATTCAACACAGGAGATGATCCCTTTGAGTATCTCAGTGCAGTCAGAATGATAACAAGTGAGTTGGGAGCTGATGACAGCAGAGCCATTGAGATGGCAGGGTTCACGTTAAAGTGTAAGAAAGCTAGAGAATGGTTCAAGAACTATGTGGACCCAAGACTTGAGAGTATGACATGGGAAGAGTTCGCCAACGAATTTGCTGGATGGGCTTTTCCTGACAGTTCCAGGGAACTAAAAGTTGTGGAGTTTGAGCAGTTGCGACAGACGGAGGAGATGAGCGTTGATGAGTATACAGATAAGTTCCTGGAATTGTTGCCATATGTCGGTCAGGCATATGATACAGATCAGAAGAAGGCAAAGAGATATGCCACAAGGCTTCATCCCAGGTATTTCTCTTTGATTCTTCATGCGGAGAAGGAAAGTTTCCACTCTATTGTGGATGCTGCTAGAAAGATGGAGGCCAGTGCCATCAGTCAAGGTGTAGTCAAGGCACAATCTTCTGGTGTTAAACCAGGTTCCTCCTCACAGGGTACAGCAAGTGCAAGTAAGAAGAGATGGGAGAAATTCAGAGGAAAGAGAGGCAAGTTCTGGAACAGGCTTAAGTCAGGTCTGGGAATGAGTAGTGGCTCTAGTTCTGGCGCAGATTTTCCAGTGTGCAAGAGGTGTGGCAAACAGCATAGAGGAGCTTGTCAGTTGGGATCCACAGCCTGCTATAGATGTGGGCAGGAGGGACATTATGCACGGGAATGTCCTCAGGCGACTTTGGTTGCACCATCCCAGCAGATGAGTACGGGCAGTGTAGTACAGCCAGTAGCTTCAGCCATTCCACCAAGCAGTGGCAGAGGAAGAGGAAGAGGGGTAGCCTCTTCATCAGGGATGGGTTCCCGAGGTGCAGGTCCGTCAGCCCCAGCACGGATTTTCACCCTGACTCAGCAGGAGGCAGACACGTCGAACACGGTGGTGTCAGGTAATCTCATCATTGGGTGTTCAGAGGTGTATGCTTTAATGGACCCCGGTGCTTCTCACTCTTTCATTTCTTCTAGAGCTGCAGAGAGGTTGGGTCTGATAGTGTCTGAGTTAGAGTGTCCTCTATGGGTCAGTGGACCCAAATGTGATCCATCTTTGGCAGAGTCAGTCTGTCGGTTCAGTCCGGTGTGCATAGAGGGTAGATACCTTCCAGCTGACCTGGTGGTTCTAGAGTTGACAGATTTTGATGTCATTCTAGGGATGGACTGGTTATCTACGTATGATGCTACCCTGAACTGTAGAGACAAGGTAGTCAGTGTCAGAGACCAGGATGGGTCAGAGTGTGTCTTCAGAGGAGACAGGAGAGGGACACCTAGGGGTTTGATATCAGCCCTCCAGGCTCGTAGAATGTTAAGGAAGGGGTGTCAGGGGTTCCTAGCTTCTGTGAGAGAGCTAGACAGTCAGAGTAGGGAACCATCCTCAGTACCAGTTGTTAGAGACTTCCCAGATTTGTTTCCTGAAGAGCTTCCAGGACTACCACCGGATAGGGAAATAGAGTTCGAGATTGAGTTGATGCCCAATGCCAGACCGATCTCTATTCCTCCCTATAGGATGGCACCAGCAGAGTTGCGAGAGTTGAAAGAGCAGTTACAGGATTTGGTAGCTAAGGGTTTCATCCGCCCGAGTACCTCACCCTGGGGTGCTCCAGTATTGTTTGTCAGAAAGAAGGATGGACCTCTTAGACTTTGTGTCGACTACAGACAGTTGAACAAAGTCACTATCAAAAACAAGTATCCTTTACCCAGGATCGATGATCTATTCGACCAGCTGGCAGGAGCAGGTTGTTTTTCTAAAATAGATCTGCGATCCGGATACCATCAGTTGAAGATCAGGGAAGGAGATGTATCCAAGACTGCGTTCAGAACCAGATATGGGCATTATGAGTTCCTTGTGATGCCGTTCGGGTTGACTAACGCCCCTGTAGCATTCATGGATCTCATGAATAGGGTTTTCAGGGAGTACTTGGATCGTTTTGTGATCGTCTTTATTGATGATATCTTGGTGTACTCCAGGAATGCAGAGGACCATGCCCAGCATCTGCGGATAGTGCTGCAAACCTTGAGAGAGCATGGCTTGTATGCCAAGTTCTCCAAGTGTGAGTTCTGGCTAAGGAGCATTTCCTTTTTGGGACATGTTATATCCGAGGACGGTATAGCAGTAGATCCCAAAAAGGTAGAGGCAGTAGCCAACTGGCCTACACCCACTACAGTGACCGAGATCAAGAGTTTTCTGGGTTTGGCAGGCTACTATCGGAGGTTTGTTCAGGACTTTTCGAAGATAGCTGCTCCTATGACCAGACTAACCAGAAAGAATCAAAAGTTTGTGTGGTCAGAGGAATGTGAGGAGAGTTTTGCAGAGTTGAAGAGACGGTTAACTTCAGCACCGGTGTTAGCTCTGCCGATCAGTGATGAAGATTTCACAGTGTTCTGTGATGCATCCCGAGTGGGATTAGGTTGTGTGTTGATGCAGAAGGACAAAGTGATAGCTTATGCTTCTAGACAGCTGAAGAAGCACGAGCTGCATTACCCGACACACGATCTGGAGATGGCAGCTGTTATCTTTGCACTTAAGATGTGGAGGCATTACCTCTATGGGGTAAAATGTGAGATCTATACGGATCATAAGAGCCTGCAGCACATCTTAAGTCAGAGAGAGTTAAACTTGAGGCAGAGACGGTGGGTAGAATTGCTCAGTGATTACGATTGTAAGATCCAGTATCATCCGGGCAAGGCTAATGTTGTAGCTGATGCCTTAAGCCGAAAGTCACTTGGCAGTTTATCCCACATTGCAGTAGAGAGAAGACCGGTGGTGAAGGATTTCTACAAGCTCGTGGAAGACGGGTTACAGTTGCAGTTATCTGGTACAGGTGCTTTGATTGCACAGATGAGAGTGACACCAGTGTTTCTAGAGCAAGTGGCTCTGAAACAGCACGAAGACCCCGAGTTAGTGAAGATTGCCAGGACTGTTCAGTCGGGCAACAGTGCAGAGTTCAGATTTGATAGTGAGGGGATTCTTCGGCACGGTAAGAGGTTATGTGTACCAGATGATAGCAGTTTGAAGGCAGACATTATGAGGGAAGCTCATAATGCGAGGTATAGCATTCACCCGGGAGCCACCAAGATGTATCAAGATCTGAGAAGGGTGTATTGGTGGCCAGCAATGAAGAGAGAAGTGGCACAGTTCGTGTCAGCCTGCGAGACATGTCAAAGGGTGAAGCTAGAGCACCAGAAGCCGGCTGGAATGCTTAACCCACTGCCGATTCCAGAATGGAAATGGGAGAACATAGCGATGGATTTTGTAGTGGGCTTACCGGCGACGTCTAACAGACTAGACTCCATATGGGTGATTGTGGATAGACTCACGAAATCTGCTCACTTCATTCCAGTCAGGAGTAACTACTCTGTAGACAAGTTGGCGCAGGTGTATGTAGACGAGATAGTAAGGTTGCATGGAGTTCCAGTGTCGATCGTATCAGATCGAGGACCTCAGTTCACCTCCAGGTTTTGGCGGAGTCTGCAAAATGAAATGGGCACAAGGTTGGATTTCAGCACTGCTTTCCATCCACAGACAGACGGTCAGTCTGAGAGAACCATCCAGACCATTGAAGATATGCTGAGAATGTGTGTGTTAGACTTTGGCGGTTCTTGGAGGCAGCATCTACCTCTGGTGGAGTTTGCCTACAACAACAGCCATCATGCTAGCATAGGGATGGCCCCTTATGAAGCTTTGTATGGGAGGAAGTGCCGAACACCTGTTTGCCGGGAAGAGATAGGAGAGAAAACTCTTGCAGGGCCAGAGTTAGTTGAGATAACCAGCAAGTTAGTGCCTATCATCAGAGAGAGGATCAGAACAGCGGTAAGCAGACAGAAAAGCTATGCAGACATCCGTAGGAAGCAGATAGAGTTCCAGGAGGGGGATATGGTATTGCTTAAGGTGTCTCCGATGAAGGGAGTGGTTCGATTTGGAAAGAAGGGTAAACTGGCCCCACGGTACATTGGTCCCTTTGAGATCTTGCAGAAGATCGGGCCTGTATCGTATAAGCTAGATTTACCGGCTTTTATGGAACGAATTCACCCGGTATTCCATGTTTCTATGTTGAGAAAGTTTGTGTCAGATCCAGAAAAGGTTCTGAGTGAACCTGAGGTGGAAATCTTAAGTGATCTCACCTATGTAGAGCAGCCAGTGCGGATCCTTGACACCCAGATCAGAAAACTGAGAAACAAGGAGATACCAATGGTGAAAGTTTTGTGGAACCACCACAACCTAGAAGAGTGCACGTGGGAGACTCGGGAGTCCATGCTCCAGCAATATCCATATCTGTTTTAAGGTTAGTTTTCCCCTTTTCTATGTGTTTATGTTGTGTTAGGGACATTCGGGGACGAATGTTCTTAAGGGGGGGAGAATGTAATACCCGGCTCGAGTCTGGCATCGGAATTCCTGGAGTCTGGTGGAATCTCGGGTGTCGGAACCCTCGAGAAGGGTAATACATATGTTTTCTAAGGTATTTCACTTGTTTTCATGTTTTGAAGTGTGAAAAGCATTGAGTTTTGAAAGAAAAGCAACAAGGGAGAAATGCAAAGGTTCGGCCGCCGAAGGTCACTTTCGGCCGCCGAACATTGCATGGTTGCGGCTTCACGTTCGGCTGCCGAAGGTGGTCTGGCCAGCCACCTATAAAAGGGCCAAGGGTCGGTGGAAGGAGGTTATTTCTCCTCCACTTGCAGCCAGAGGTGAGTTTCAGCCTCTCCTACGTTGACTTTCATGTTTTCCATGATTTTCATCAAATCTTTCAAGAGTTTTAAGAGTTTTGGTGACTTATGAAGGTTTTGAGCAAAAGAAGCAAGTTTTGAAGCTTGGAGCTTTGGAAGAGCTTGAAGCTTGGAGCTTTGGAAGAGCTTTTCTTCATATCTCCACGTTAGGATCCTTCATCCTCAAGTTTTGTAAGAGGTAAGTGAAGATCCTGAGCTTCTTTGATGATTTTGAAAGGTTGTATGAAGTTTGTATGGGTAGTTTGCATGTTTAGGTTTAGGTGAGGTTTTTGGTGATTTGTGGTGTTCCAACATGTTTAAGTGTTATGTGCTATGTTTGTTTGGGGTTTTAGGGTAGTTTTAGACCCCTTTGTGCATATATATGTGTATATGCTAGTTGGGAGTAGTTGATATGCATGTTGGTAGGTTTTTGGGCAAAGTTTGCATGAAACAGAGCAGGGTTCTGCCCTTCGGGCAAAACCAGGTTCGGTCGCCGAAGGAAGGTTCGGCCGCCGAACCCTTTGTGGAGGCAGTTCGGCTGCCAAAGGTTGCCCCCGAAAGCTAGGCTTTCGGTTTAGAAAGGGACTTTCGGCCGCCGAAAGAGGGAGTTCGGCCGCCGAAAGTGTGTGAGTTTCGTCTCTGGACGAGACCTTCGGCCGCCAAAGGTGCCGCCGAACATGCATGAGTTTCGTCTCTGGAGTGGGGTTTCGGCCGCCGAACCTGCCGCCGAAAGTGTCCTGTCCAGCTTTCCTTTGCATGTTTTATGTGATGGTTTGAGGTTTGTTTAGAGGGGTTTTGGGGAGTTTCGTAGAGATGTTCTTGAGTGAGTTTAGTCCCTCATTTGAGTCCACCTGTGTAGGTACGGACCAGAGGAATCAGGGAGGTCAGCAGTGAGTCCAGTGTCAGAACCTGCAGAGTCAGTTCAGAGATAACCAGGTGAGTGGAATTTAACTTAATGTTTTAATATGAGAACTGATATTTTATCATGCTTCATGCATCATGAATATGCTCTAGGGTGAGTGTATTAGTGTACACAAAGATGATGCATTGCATTTATCCTTGTACTTGGCATTGCTCCTTGTACATTGCTTATGTGAGACGGCACGGACTTCGTGAGGATTCATTAGCCCTCAGAGGAAAGACCTGGAACAGCCTTATGAGGACCAGGCATAAAGACCTGGAACAGCCCTACGGGGACCAGGCACATGGTACTTAGGTACCCCAGATGAGATAGAGGGAGTTTTGATCCGTCCGGCCGAGGTTATGTGATTATGTGTTGCATTCCATGAGAGCATGTTTTATCACCTGTTATTTGACTATTCTACTCACTGGGCTATCGTAGCTCATCCCTCTCCCCTAACTTCAGTTGTGCAGGTTCAGAGAGCAGAGAGAACTCAGCAGGGTTCAGGAAGAGTACAGAGTCTTGTAATAGCTAGTGGACATGTAAATGTATAGAGATTGTGTATATGTATAGTGTATAGAATGGTGCTTGACTATAAGAGATGTAATCCCTTGTTCTTTTCACATGATCAGTTTATGTATGTTTCTTTATTGTTGTATGTTTATGAGCAAAACCAGGCTTAACATTATGAGATTGATCCGCCTAGAGCCATGAGGAGCTCTAGTAGGGATTGGTAGAGCACAGAGAGAGTGCATGCACAGGTTAAGCCTTGGAAGAAAGAAAAGTTTTATGTTTTTACAGAAACTGTATGATCATGTATGGGATTTCACAGGTATACAGACAGGATAGCAGGCTTACTACGGGTCCCGGCGACCTTAAGTCGATCTGGATCCTAGTGCCGGTGGCAGTTCGGTTTCCGGGCTGTTACACTTCTTCCCCTTTCTCAAAGTGGGTGCAGCAAGAGACTGTCCCTAAGAAGTTTATGATGCCGTCAATGGCGGCCTATGACGGAGCTGGTAACCCGAGAGAGCACGTCATGAACTATAAGACCTTCATGGAGTTGCAAACTATGTCAGATGCCTTAATGTGTAAAGTGTTCCCAACGACGCTCTCGGGACCAGCGCGGGCGTGGTTCAACAGCCTTGAGGCCGAAAGTATCAGAAGTTTCGGAGACCTAGCCACTCGCTTCATCAGTCGATTCATAGCCGGGGTGCCAGCAGAGAGGAAGACGAGTTACTTGGAGATAATAAGACAGAGAGGGGGCGAATCACTCAGAGAGTATGTCGCTCGTTTCAATACGGAGGCCCTGCAGATTCCTGAACTCGATGAAGGAAGGGCGGTAGAAGCCATGCAAAAGGGAACGACCTCTGCCGAGTTCTTCGGTTCCTTAAGCAGGAAGCCTTCGACTTCCCTGGCCGAGCTGATGAAGAGAGCGGAGAAGTATATAAGGCAGGATGACGCCTTAGTAACAAGCCAATTTGCCAAAGGGATGACAGGAAAAGAAAAAGCCTCAGAAGAAAGGAGGCCGGAGAGACATGAAAAGAAACACGGCAAGAGGCCCGAGCCGTACAAGCAGGCCTGGGAGCGAAGGGATCAAAGGCCTCCCCCTCCACGGGACCATGAGCCAAGATTGCCTCCCCCTTGGGTCCCTGAGAAGCCGACTCCACTAAATGCGTCCAGAGCCGAGGTGCTCATGGCTGTCCAAGATAAGGAATTCCTCTAGTGGCCCAAACCTATGAAGTCGGAAGCAGACCAACGGAATCCTGACAAATATTGTCAGTATCATCGGACGCATGGCCACGATACCAACAACTGCTTCCAGTTGATAGCAGAAATCGAGAGGTTGATAAAGAGGGGGCATCTCAAGAACTTTGTGAAGAAATCAGAGGGACAAAGGCCTCAATCCAGTCCGGCGGTTCAGATGCCAAGGAGAACAGGAACTGGACCAGTGAACGATGGATCTAGTGGGACCATCAACATGATTGTTGGAGGAACGGGAGGTCGGATGGGCCGCCGAGGGAAGAAGAGAAATCGGGAGGGAGAGAGCAGCAGTACTGAGGTCATGCAAATCGTTGACCACTCTCCCATGACCATCACCTTCTCTTCAGAAGATGCTCAGGGTATTCAGATGCCCCATGATGACGCGCTCGTCATTGAAGCCGTCATTCATAATTATCGGGTAAAGAAGGTCTTAGTGGATGACGGGAGTAAAGTCAACTTGCTACCATACCGGGTTTTTCAGCAGATAGGAATTCCGGAAGAACAGTTGGTCCGAGACCAGGCACCAATCAAGGGAATCGGAGGAGTACCGGTGCTCGTAGAAGGGAAGGTGAAGCTGGCTCTCACCTTAGGTGAAACACCCAGGACTCGCACTCACCATGAGGTATTCTTAGTGGTCAAGCTTCCGTTGAGCTATAATGTGATCCTGGGGAGGCCTGCGCTGTTCAACTTCGAAGCTGCCACCAGTATCAGGTATTTGGCGCTTAAATTTCCAACAGAAGAAGGGGTGGGAATAGTCCGGGGCAGCCAGGAAGAGGCAAGAGCGGTATACTTAGCCACAGTAGCAGAACCGAGCTCCACTGGAAAAGCTCTTGACTCGGAAGTTCTAGAGGTTCGGGATGAAAAAACAGAGACCAGGACAGAACCGGTGGGGGAGCTGGAGATCTTCCCTTTATCAAAAGCAGAGGCAGAATAGGTCTTCAGTCTCAACGCCGGCCTCACTAAAGAACAAAAAGCTGAAGTCATGGCCCTGATCCGAGGTCATGCGTCTAGTTTCGCCTGGAAGCCCTCCGACATGCCTGGAATTGACCCTAAAGTAATGACACACAAGCTGAATGTACTCCCCGAAGCCAAGCCAGTAAAGCAGAAGAAGAGAGTAGTAGGAAGAGAGAAGCAGCAGGCCACCAGGGAGGAGGTGCAGAAACTCGAGGAGGCAGGCTTTATTAGGGAAGTTATGTACCCGCAGTGGCTAGCAAATCCTGTATTAGTCAAAAAAGCCAATGGCAAATATAGGATGTGCATAGATTTTACTGACCTAAATAAGGCCTGCCCTAAAGATTGTTATCCACTTCCTGATATTAATAAAATGGTCGACTCTACGGCCGGTTTCGATTATATGTCTTCTTTGGATGCTATGTCTGGTTATCATCAAATCCCAATGGAAAGGTCGGATGAGGAAAAGACCTCGTTTATAACTGAAGATGGAACTTATTGCTACAGAGCTATGCCATTCGGATTGAAGAATGCCGGGGCAACTTACCAAAGATTGATGAATAAAATCTTCAAAAACCAGATTGGCAGAAATGTGGAAGTTTATGTAGATGAGATGGTGGTCAAAAGCCCAAATTTCCAGCAGCATATAGCAGACTTGAAGGAGGTATTCGGGGTATTAAACCAGTACAGAATGAAGTTGAACCCAACAAAATGTGCTTTCTTTATTAGAGGAGGAAAATTCTTGGGATTCATGGTGAGCGGAAAAGGCATCGAGCCTAACCCAGAGAAGGTAGAAGCCATATTGAAAATGCCAGAGCCGACCTGTGTAAGGGACGTCCAAAGACTAACCGGAAGAGTAGTAGCACTCAACCGATTCATGTCAAGGTCAGCAGAAAAATGCTTACCATTTTTCAAAAAATTGAGGAAGGTGCCAAACTTTGAATGGACAGAAGACTGCCAAAAAGCCTTCGCAGAGCTTAAGGGATATCTCAGCTCGCCCCACGTGCTCAGTAGTCCTATGAAAGGAGAAGAACTTCTGATATACTTGGCAGCCTCAGAACAAGCAGTCAGCGCAGTATTAGTAAGGGTGGAAGAAGGGGAGCAGAAACCCGTTTTTTACGTCAGCAAGGTACTCAGAGATACCGAGGTCAGATATTCGAACATTGAAAAAATTGCTTACGCCCTATTGCTAGCAGTCCGAAAATTCAAAGTTTATTTGGAAGGCCACCAAGGAGTTGTGATGACAGACCAACCCTTAAAGAAGATTCTACGCAGGCCGAAAACTTCAGGTCGGATGTTGGCTTGGTCCGTAGAGATCAGCCCTTACTGCCTAGAGTATCGACCTAGGACAGCTATAAAATCTCAAGCCTTGGCTGACTTCATAGCAAAATGCACATTCAACGGGGAGCAGAGAGGATAATCCTCAGGGATAGCAGGAAAGGAACGTGAGGGGGAGCCTCATCCAGAATTTAACTGGAAGTTGTATGTAGACGGAGCATCAGGCACTGAGGGCAGTGGTGCTGGAATAATGCTTAAGGGGCCAGAGGATTTTAAGGTATGTTACGCCTTACGTCTAGAGTTCAAAGCCTCGAATAATATGGCAGAATATGAAGCCCTGATAAATGGGATGTTGGTGGCGCTGGAAGTGGGAGTAACTGATCTCGAGATAAACAGCGACTCTTAGCTGGTGATCAACCAAGTAACAGGGATGTATCAGGCTAGAGATCCCATTATGCAGAATTACCTGACTAAAGTAAAAACTTTAGAAGCCGAGCTCACAAGTCGAGGAGTAACCATCAGATTTCAAAGAATACCCCGAGAGGAAAATGAGAAAGCAGATCTGCTTAGCCGATTATCCAAAGAAGAATTGGAACAGCTTCCCGATGAAGTGTACATACAACATGTCCATATACCCGCTTTTAATAAAACTAACACAATATTGCAGGTAGAACAAAACCCGACTTGGATGACCCCTTACTTAGAATACCTGGAGAAAGGTAAACTCCCCGAGGATAAAGATGAAGCCAAAAAGATAGCAGCTCGTGCTGCTAACTACCAAGCTATAAGGGGGACCTTATACAGAAAAGGAAAGTCTAGTCCGTGGCTCCGATGCGTGAGCCCGGAAGAGGCTACGAAGGTGATGGAAGAAATACATAGAGGCATGTGTGGAGCCCACGAGGGAGGAGGGACATTAGCTAATAAAGTATTCAGGCAAGGGTATTATTGGCCCACTGTTAAAAAAGAAGCAGAAGAGTTCGTCTGAAGATGCGACGTATGCCAGAGATTTGCTAATGCCATCAAAACTCCAGCCACTCCTCAAGCTAGCATATCCAGTCCATGACCTTTCTCGCAATGGGGAATTGACATCCTGGGACCTTTCCCCAAGACTACGGGGCAGAGGAAATTTGTAGTGGTGGCTGTAGAGTACTTCTCAAAATGGCCAGAGGCGGAAGCAATAGCCACAATTACAGCTCGAAAGATGATAGATTTTGTGTGGGGACATATCATCTGCAGATTTGGTGTACCCAAAGTGCTTATTTCAGATAATGGCAAACAGTTTGATTGCAGCACCTTCAGAGCTTTCACAACGAACATGGGTATCTGGCATAAATTCTCCTCCGTGGCTCATCCTCAAACTAACGGCCAAACAGAGGTCACCAACAGAGCCATCCTACAAGGATTAAAAAAGCGACTAGATGGGGCAAAGACAAATTGGGCAGAAGAGCTCAACAACATCCTGTGGCACTCCGAACCACCCCTAGAGCACCCACTAAAGAAACGCCCTTTGCACTTGCCTATGGTACAGAGGCCGTAGTCCCAGTTGAGTTGCAGATTCCTACTCATCGAGTCCAATTTGCTAGTGAAAGCACTAACGATGACAAGCTAAGAAGCAACATGGATGCCCTTGAGGAAATCAGGGAAGAAGCTCAAATCCGAACTGCCGCCTATCAACAACGGGCAGCACGATACTACAACCAAAAGGTCAGAGAAAGAAGCTTGAAAGTGAGAGACCTGGCCTTAAGAAACCTGGAAGCCACAGGAAAAAGAGCGGCAGCTGGTAAGCTAGCACCGACCTGGGAGGGCCCGTTCAAGGTAACAAAAGTAGTCCGGCCAGGAGTATATCGGATTGAAGATATGCAAGGGAATCATGAGCCCCACGCTTGGAATATTCAACACCTAAAGAGGTATTTTCCCTGATATAGTTGTAAAGAAAAACATTGTATTCTGATAAATATGAAGGAAACAAGTTATTTACACAATGAGATTATCTTTATTATCATGAATAATATTCCTCCATGAAAAAGAAAGGTAGGTGTACAGGATCCCCTAGATTTCCTGATACCAAAAACCAAATTGAGAGCACAAACAGCCGGTGGGGCCCCGAGGTCACCCCGGAACAAAAACGGCCAGGATCCCGTAAGATCTCCTAGAGCAAAAACAACCGGCGAGGCCCCGAGGTCATCCCGGAAATACAAAAATGACTAGGATCCCGTAAGATCTCCTGGAGCAAAAACAACCGGCGGGGCCCCGAGGTCACCCCGGAACAAAAACGGCCAGGATCCCGTAAGATCTCCTGGAGCAAAAACAGCCGGCGAGGCCCCGAGGTCGTCCCGAAAATACAAAGAAGACCGGGATCCCCTAAGAACTCCCTGGAAAACAAAGCAAAAAACAGCCGGCGAGGCCCCGAGGTCATCCCGGAAATACAAAAATGACCAGGATCCCGTAAGATCTCCTGGAGCAAAAACAATCGGCGAGGCCCCGAGGTCATCCCGGAAATACAAAAATGACCAGGATCCCGTAAGATCTCCTGGAGCAAAAACAACCGGCGAGGCCCCGAGGTCATCCCGGAAATACAAAAATGACCAGGATCCCGTAAGATCTCCTGGAGTAAAAACAGCCGGCGAGGCCCCGAGGTCGTCCCGGAAATACAAAGAAGACCGGGATCCCCTAAGAATTCCCGGGAAAACAAAGTAAAAAACAGTTGGAGAAGGCCTTAAGACCATCTTTAAGCAAAAATTTCCCATATCATGTGCAGAGACAATTCATAAAAATATAGTTCCGACCTCACAAGAAAGATGAGTCCAAAGGCTACCAAAGAAAGGCCAAATTCCGACCTCCCGAAGGAGTTCGGGACACTATAACCAAGAGGCACTAAAATTGAGAAATGATCGCTGACGCTAAGCTGGCTCATCTAGCCTAGAAAGAGGTCGAGGCAGCAAATAGCCCAGAAAACATCCAGAGGTATGAGAAACATCATAGGCCATAGGTACAAAAGCCCAAGTAAAGAGTAAAGAGCCGAGCTCCTAACTCGGATAGACTCGCCACATAAAAATGCTCAAAAACATAAAGGCAAATGAAGATGGAGGACCGTGCTCATAACCAAGAAGAAAGGAAAAGTCATTTAAAATAAGCCCACACAAGCATACACAGAGTTTAAGGATTTACCCCCTCACCACCCATATAATGAAAGGTTGAGGAGGTAAAGGGGGCAATTTGGGAAGAAAGGACCTCAGCTTCATTTCCTGACAAATCAGAACTAAAAGCAAAAAGGCAGCCCTGCTAATCACCATTAGAGGGTATGTGATCTGACTTCTCATGAGTTCAGATAGTTAGCTAAGAATCGAGCTCATGACTAAAGGCTAATCTAGTTCAGAAAAAGCTTATGAATAAAAATATAGTGTAAGCATTACAGTTACGAGAAGGAGAGATAAATTATAAAGCGAAAAATAGTTCAAGTAAAAAGAAATTAAAATTTCATTAAGAATACAGGGCTGTTACAATCTACTTATCGGACGAGGTTGAAGGAAAGATAGTCCTTAAAGGACTTACATTTGTAAGAACATCCTCGCCTACATTATGTTTATTTACAACTGTATCTAGAGGAAGCCCGGCATCCTTTGGGTCAGATGTCTCAGTATCAACAACAGGGGCAATCTCCAACCCTGGATTGAGGTCCTCCCCTTCAGATTCGGGGTCGCCTCCTTCAGACTCAAGGGCTCCCATGTCCTCCCCATCCGGCTCGGATTCTTCTTCAGCGACCTCAGGCACCGAACGCCCAGCCCGAAGGGCATCGAAAATTGCATGCATATTATCCCGAGACAGGACTAAGTTCTTCGGATGCTTGATCTCTTCCATTTTAACGTCAGAAGCTGCAAAAACACGAAACTATAAAGGATTAGCGCATTTTATAATATCATTTACAAAGAAGAAACGAAATCACTAGACGAGACACTATACCCGTGTCCCGGATATCCCTAAGATTAGACACGAACATACACTTCTCGACGTCATACTTCCTCTCAACAGAAGTCAGTCGAAGCAACCCCACCTGCTCAATAAGGCTCAATCGGTGCAGGTCATTGCAGCCCGGAGGAACATCCTCCCAACTTAGATCCACTTCCCATGATAAGGCAGATTCTAATTTCAGCTCCGCCACAAGGAAATTCTCAACCCATCCCTTTATGGAATCCTTGTAGCCCGTGAAAAGAGACAACACACTACGGGGGGAAAATAATAGAAATTCTGAACCGCCCTAACGAGACGGAAGAAAGTGACGAACAGACAGGCCGTGGGTGTGAAACCCCAGCTTCGGCAGATGGATTCGAAACAACTCATGAACAGAATAGAATTTGGGGACAACATTCGGGGGGTTACTTCGAAGTATCGGAAAACCTCGACAAAAAAAGGAGTAAAAGGGAAAGGTAGATCGAAATCCCTCTGTTTGAGGAAAAAGACTATACAACGCCCCCTCTGGGGATCCATCAAACCAGGGGGGGAGGGTTTGGAAGAACTATCCTTTCATTTTGGAAAGGAGCTCGAATAAGATAAAGTGGAGTATCTAAATGCCTCCGAGAAATATGTTTATTTATGGTAGAAGAAGTGATATGCGACCTAAGATTAGCGACATCCGGGAGCTTTGGACCCTCCATGGAAGAACAAAGAAGCGTACCTGAAAACACAATAGGGTGGAAAAAGCAGAAGAAGTTGCAGGAAAACAGAGAGCAGAAGAGTGCGAGTTTCTTCAGAAGATAGGGATAATTCGAAGTGAAAGGCAATAATGAGATGAAACGTTGTTCTGAGCAGTTTTGTCTTGGAGCGGCGCGATCATTAATTGCTCTCGAAGTTTACCCTCTCAACGGTTAGATAATAACCGGTGAGAAGGTAAAGGGGCAAGGAGATGACCGCTGGGCTTCTCCACCCCTACAAAGGGCCAGGCCCACGACAATAGCCCATCAGCCGAAGGCCCACAAGCTATCTACATAAGATAAACCCAAATTGTCAAAACCTTGAGACCGAGCTCCAATTGAATCTCTCGCTCAGGACGACCTGACACGCAAAATGCACATCATCACCACTCAGGCAGTAAAAACTAAGGAAAAAGAGTAAGTCATAGAAAGACTCAAGGAGACAAACAGGGGGAAGCATGATAAAGGTCAGACCAGCCTATCACCTAAGAAGGATCATCATTAAGCAAAGGCCAGGAGCCCAGAACGAAGCGATGAAGACGCCTCGGAATCCTACAAAGTTATGGGTCAGAAGCTCAACCCATTGATTAAAAGCAGAGCTCACTGGTCGGTTAGTCCAGCTCGGAAAAAGTAAATTGAAAGCTAAGGGAACTTAGAGCTCGGCTCATTGAACGCAGACAAAGCTCACAGGTCGGTTAGTCCAGCTCAAAAAAAGTAAATTGAAAGTTATGGGTCAGAAGCTCAACCCCTTGATTAAAAGCTGAGCTCGCAGGTCGGTTAGTCTCGCTTGGATAAAGTAAACCGAAAGCGAGCTCGCAGGTCGGTTGGTACAGCTCGGAAAGAGTAAACTGAAAACTCAGACTGGCTAAATGGATTCTGGGTCGGATCAATTAAAAGGCAAGAAGGAAAAAACAATATCGTAGACTTCTCAGAGAAAACCACGAAAACAGTCTCAACATCTCATTCATAATAAAGAAGGAATAGTTCGGATATGAACGAAAAAATGAAAGTTTCATTACAGCACGTTACGAATACCCACATTACAGAATAAAAAGCTATCCTCAGAGGATTTACATGACCAGGTACATCATCTATGTTTACATCACTATCACCTATCACACTATCCTAGTTTTTGATACAGAGGAACTCTCGGATACGGAAAACGAGCCCTGTAGGCCGGCCGAGTTCTGCTTCGTTATTATAGAGGAACTGAATAAGTTGATTCCCACAAGTATTTCTCACTGTTCCCCTATAGGCAAACATTCGGTTGCCCAAGTGTGATTCACGGTACATACGAACAAGCTCAGATATTATATGTTGTTCGTATATCACGCATGAAAAATATAAGTCTTCGAGTTACGGCTTCAAGAAGATCACAGAGCATATATTCGAAGGCATCGACGGAACCTTGACTGAGTACAGCAGATCTCAGCCTCTCATAATACAGGTATTCCACACCAAAGGGGACAATAAATTGATCATTTTCGCCACCTCCATTTATATCAAAAGCAGACAACAGGGGCATCGGGGAAATTTCCTTCTCGAAGGAAGGTAAAGTCAAAACAGACCTCTCAACAGCCCATAGCCTCTTTGGAGCTCGAACAACAACCAGAGGAGGAGGCCAGCCAGACGATCTGGGTAAAACAGTTTCAACGACCTGCCAAATGGACCTACCCATCAACCGCCCTACTAGAAGGACTGCTGAAGCAACCTTCAGACTCCCTCGAGGTAATATCAGATTTTCAAGAGGTTTGGACTGACCCATCTTTATCTCAGGTACTGCAAAAAGTTCCAAACAGAGATAAGTCAGGATAATCTTTTGTCAAGATAATGAAAGCAAGATTAGAGCAAACCTCTGGGGCAACAAAGCAATGAAGCCCCAGGCTCACCTCAATCCGTTTGAAGAAGGCGCCAAATAGGTCCTTTGCAGAAAAAACAGGAGAATCTTGCTGGAAGAAGGAAATAGACAGAGGGCTGGAAAGAAAGACCCCCTTTCTCCGACAAAGGGCCTAAGAGTGAAGAGGAGTTGATGCTGATATATACTCAAAATCTGAAGTCTTAGCACAAAGTAAAGTAACTCTAGACTTTGAGCCCACGATGTCAGGATCTTTAAAAGATGTTCATGGAAAAGGAAAAAAAAAGGCATGTCCAGGCGATAATGACAGGAAAGTAAAAAGAGCAGAGTATACGAGAGGTAAGGAAAGACCAGAAAGGGAAAAAGGCAGATAGGATTCAAGAAATGAGGAGTGACAAAAAGATGAAAGGGAGTTATGAAGGCAGCTACACACGAACAGGCGCGGTCATAATGGTTCTCGATATTCACCCCCTCGGCAATCGGAGCAATAACTGCCAAGAAGGTGAAGGGGCAATTGATGACCGCTGGATTTCCCTACCCCCAATCCTGGGCCTAGACTACGGCCACGGCCCATGAAAGGAAGGCCCGCACGCCCTCTCAAGTAAAACAGGCCCGGACCACCAGATCCCTGAGGCCGGACTCCACCAGATTCTTCCTCATCGCGATCGGCCCAGCCCGTATAACCTCCCCACAGATTCCTTCTCCTCCTAGGTTCAGCGTCCAGCCCAGCTCTCGGTCCAGCCCAGAATCCAGAACGAGACTCGTCATACAGCCTGGCAGATCCGCTCGAATGTACGCACGGGGGAGAATCAGAGGCCGTTACGCATGGAGCAGGCGCCGATATCCTCGTACGCCCATATCTGTATGGCAGAGACGCGTGGTCCAATCATGGGAGAGTCGTTATACGTCACCAGCAAGTAGGAAGAAAAGGATAAAAGGGATACCCTTTAGGGAGATAGGCCAAGTTTTATTCATCAATACACAAACTCTTGTAAAACCCTATTCTATTGGATCTCAGATCATCAAAAATCATCATGCTAATTATCTTAGATATATTAATAATATTGCTTTGACTAATAAAATAATACAAAAATAAATTGAAATTGTTTTTTTTATTAACAAAATAAAAATATCATGACATTTTAATATATTTATAAAACTATAAAATAGTAATTTGCCCTAAATAATTTAGTAATAATAAAACTAAGGGCTAAATAGTAAATTATCATTTGTATTTTTATCTTTGTCCTTGTCGTTGACCTCTAGCCCTCTGTTTCGTGCACGTCTCTCGTCAGAAATGGTCCATATGGTTACCGCTTTTCTATTTTATGTTATCATTTATCAGAGAAAGTGGAAGACCAAAATCAATGGAGAATTTGTGGATTCTTGCCGTTCTCTTATTTCATTTTGGTTTAGGGCTCGCAGCCTCTCACTCCACTGTTAACTATCTTCCAGGGTTTCGAGGGCCACTTCCCTTTGAACTTCAAACTGGGTAAGCTTTGTTTTACAGAACCATGGTTGATTAGCTTGAACTATGGTTATTTAGCTGAAAATTAATTGCATGATACATGGCATTGCTAGATATGTTGGTGTTGATAAATCAGAGGACGTACAGCTTTTCTACTATTTCATCAAGTCAGAGGGGAATCCTAAAGAAGACCCTCTCTTGCTTTGGCTCACCGGCGGCCCTGGTTGCTCTGGCTTATCTTGTCTTCTTTTTGAAATTGGTAAGATAACCCCGATAAGGAGATAACACTACCCTGAGCCTGAGCCTGAGCCTGATAATAATTGAGGTCAAGATTCAAAGAGTCTCAACTTGTTTGGGTCCACTTCTAATGCTGTGATGAATTAGTTAAAATTAATAAAGAAATTAATTAAAATTTATTAAAATTTTAAAAATATTTTAATATATTGTTAAAATTAAGAGATTATTTAATAATTTTTTATACTATAAAAATAAAAAATTAATTTTTCCTTTTTTTTTTTTAAATCTTTGGTAAGGTCCTGTCGCGGTTGAGGTGGTGGAGTACAACGGAAGCCTTCCTACATTAACCCTGAATACACACTCATGGACACAAGTGATTTGCTTTCTTTTTCTTTTTCTTTCTTTTTTTTTTTTCTGACTAGATTTGAACTGTTGGGATCAGTTACTACAATTTTTTTTTCCTCAATATGGCTGGTTGGTGAATTTCATTGTCAGGTGGCGAGCATAATATTTATAGATATGCCTGTCGGCACTGGATTTTCCTATGCGAGAACTCAACTTGCTTCTCATTCATCTGACTTGATGCAAGTTCGCCAAGCAATCGAATTTCTAAGAAAGGTAAGAGTTGACCCTACACATAATTTGTTTAAGGGCAAATTATAATAAAGTTCTTTATTTTTAGTAAAATATACAGTTTAGTCCCTATTATTTTAATAATAAATAATTTAGTTGTTAAGATTTCATGAATTCACTATTAAATTATAACAATTTAATCATTTAAATTTCACTTTTAATAACTTCAATTAATAATTGTTTAACAATAAAATTAACAAAATAAAAATTCAGGGATTAAGTTGTAAGTCTTACTAAACCTCAAGGTTGTAATATATATGTTTGTGAATGACATAGTGGCTAAGGGATCATCCAGAATTCATTTCAAACCCAATCTATATATCAGGGGATTCCTACTCAGGGAAGACCATTCCAGCTATAACTCAACAGATCTCAGAAGGTATGGCAATGAGGGATCAAACATTGAAATATTCAATATTCCATTTATTATGAAGTTATTTTAAACTGATTTGTCTATGGTCATGCAGAGAATGAAAAGGGTATGGAGCCACTGGTAAATCTGAAGGTTAGCATATGAGAGTATTATTCTGAAGATTTCCTTCTTCTTTTTAGAATTATATACCACTGAAATAGTAAACTGTGATGTTTTAAGGGATATATAATTGGGAACGGTGTTACAGATTCGAGTTTTGATTCGAACTCAAAAATCCCATATGCTCATGGAATGAGTCTTATTTCTGAAGAACTCTATGAGGTAAGTCTGTGATATATCTATACTGAATTTATTAGTGATCTTTGGAAAATAATTATAGAAAATGGTTTCAAAAAGAAAGAAAGTGTCTAACTTGTACACAGCTTGTTGCAGTCATTGAAGAGAAGTTGTGGAGAAGAATATGTAGATATAGACCCTAGCAATACTGAGTGCTTGAAGCATATGCAGGAATTTAACGAGGTACGTATTCAGATATTCTATAAACTCAGGGCTTTTTGCTAAATTAGGATAAAAAAATTTAAAAAATTTTAAATTTTGATCTAAAATTTTTTTATTTAAGAAAAAACAATTAAAAATAAAAAACAAACCTTACTGCAGTGAAGTATTATATATATATATATATATATATATATATATATTAAAAGTAGATTTATATTATCATCCTTAAAGTTTAATAAAATTTATAATTAAAATTTTCTCCACTATATAAAATCCAAAATCTTTAAATTCTAAATTTTTTAATTTCAAATTTATATTAAGATATTTATAACAATTTTATATTAAATATTTTTTTTACTAAGTAAACATCAACTCTAAATCTTTAATTTATTAATTTTTAATTTATATCAAAATTTTTTATTATAGGCTTATATTAATAAATTTTTCAACATTATTAAGATAATAATTGTATTTATATATATATATATATATATATTTTAAGTATAAGAGCTAAATTATTATAAAAAAATAAAATTTAAACGATTAAATTATTATAATTCAATAATAAATTTTAATGAAAAGATTGTTCTCTTAACAAAATAAAATTTTTTCATATATTATAACAATAATTCATTAAATATTTTTTTGTCATGTTATTATAAACGATTTAGTTTAAGTATTTGTATTAAGTATTTTTATTATATTAATATAAATAATTTAATTTAAGTGTTTGTATTTTATTTTTATTTTATACATTTATTGTAATATATTTTAAAAAATTATATAAATTATATAAAAAGTAATTTATTGAGTTGTATTAAATTTACTTTATTTTAATAGAGTTAAAAAAATATTTAATACAAGACTATAATAAAATATTTTGGTATAAATCAGAAATTAAAAAGTTTAAAGATTAAAGATGTGGAGTTTAGTGAAAAAATATTTAATATAAAATTACTATAAAATATATTAATATATATTAAAAATTAAAATTTTTTTGAGAATTTACTTATTTTTTTATGATTAACAAAATTTTTTTAGAAAATATATATTTTATTAATAAAATACATAATTTAAAATTAAATTATTTATTATTTAAAGAGTATGAATTAAATTATAAATTTTATTAAACTTTTAAGGGCTATAATGTAAATTAATTTTTAATATATATATATTTTATCAAATTACTGCACTTATAAAGTGCAGTAATTAATTTTTTTTTTTAAAAAAAAATTTATCGCATGCTATAAATGCACTAAACTTTTTTTTTAATAAAAAAATCTACACGTAATTTCAAATTACGATCAACTTTAAATTTACCTGATAAACTTTAAATTCACCTTGATCTGATAAATAATTTTTTTTAGATCAGGATTTAAGAATTTTTTTAAAATTTTT
Source organism: Manihot esculenta (assembly GCF_001659605.2). NCBI lineage: Eukaryota > Viridiplantae > Streptophyta > Magnoliopsida > Malpighiales > Euphorbiaceae > Manihot > Manihot esculenta. The sequence goes on along the minus strand of NC_035165.2, from coordinate 30,065,323 downwards.
ATTCATATTTAATATAAAGTCCATAAACTCTTTTCATATTTTAAAATTAAGAATTTCTCAATAATTTAATTCAATTAATTTTTTTTAAATAATTTTCTTTGTTTGTAATGAAAGAATTTAATTTTTCTTTTAATTTAAAAAAGTTTTATTTTCAAATAACTTGAAATCTTGTATGATTTTTATAACGAAGGGTTCATGAATTTGATGGCATGTAACTGTAGTTGATTCTTGGCAATTACAATTGGTGTTTCCAGGATCTTTCTGGGATTTTTCCTAATCACATTTTGGAACCCATTTGTGCTTTTGCGTCCCCAAAGCCATTTGAGTTATTTGAAAAAACAAGATCAAGATCTTTCGGTGACAACTCTAAAGACATCCTTCAAATCGACCCATTTCCTACCATTGGCTGTCGTGTAAGTTCGATTGTAAACCAAAACTTTAAGATATACAGCAATTTCTTCCGAGTTTTTAAACTTGTTTTGATGGCTATAGAGTTATGGATATCTACTTTCTTATATTTGGGTCAACGACAAGAGTGTTCGCGAAGCACTTCATATAAGAGAGGTAAGTATTTTTTACTTAGTACTATTGAAATAATCTGCAGAACTGTAATATCTCAAGTTCAAACTGCAGTTAGTAACAATGATTCGAAACTCTGCCGACTACAGGGAACTGTAAAGCATTGGCTGCGATGCAACTACGGAATATCTTATACAAATGATATGCCAAGCAGTATCAAGTATCATTTATACCTTAGCAAGAAAGGCTACCGCTCATTAATCTATAGGTTAGATTACTCTTACTTGGTTAATTGAAGAGCTTATTCTGGTTGGTGAATCTCATAACATCTGATTAATTTGAAACAGTGGCGATCATGACATGATTGTGCCATTCTTGGGAACTCAAGGATGGATAAGATCTCTAAACTATTCAATTGTCAACGACTGGCGACCATGGCTTGTTGAAGGCCAAATTGCAGGGTAATTTCTGCACAGAAATCTTAGTTTTGATTCTCAGAACCAACCCATGTTTGTGTTCTAGTTTGTTATGCGGTAATAATGAGTTTTGGGTATTTGAGTTGTATAGGTACACGAGGACTTACTCGAATCGGATGACATTTGCAACCGTAAAGGTAATTAAATTGAATTAAATTTTTATAAAATTTTTTATTATCATAATTAATCGATTAAAATATACAGAATGGTGGGCATACAGCTCCAGAATACAAGCCTGCAGAATGCATTGCCATGCTCAAAAGGTGGATAAGTGAGAAGCCTTTGTAACCACGTCGCTTATACAGAAAATGGTCCTTGCCTAAGCTTCCATGTCTTGTAAGAAAAAAAAAAAAAGAGAATGGCGACCACTTAACTGTATTCGTATATCTTCAAGGCAATGCAAGAATGGTAAGCCCTTTCTTGCATAGGTTTCAACCTCAACTTAAAATGATGTGAGGACTAGTTAATCTATAAAGCAATGAATTGCCCAATCTCCAGGGATACAAGTTCAATTAAACCCTTATATTTTTGTCTCTCCTATTTCCCAAGAGAGATAAAGAGAGGGAAACAGACAGAGAAGGATGAAAATGAAAAGAGATAACTGATGGATGGAAGTACATGCAATTATAAAATTAAGGTATACAACTGTACATGATTGCAATATTTGTGGATTAAACAACAATTTATCTTCAAATACAGAAAAAAAAAATAGATGGAAAATCTAAAATTGTGACAGATAATGGACTAAATAGTTTAATTTCCAAATACAAGCATCAAAGTTGTTAATAGTAACAAAGCTTCAAAGACTAAAAACCCTATCAAATATGGAAATACTAAGCATCAAGCTTCCATATCCAAGTGGGAGGTCTTGAGATTGACTCTCAATGAAAGTAGAAATCTGTTCAACTAAACATATATTTTTGGCTTAAGTATGAAGAAATTCTTCTTCACTTCACTACTTGTTAAGCAGCCATTTGGGTGCCTCTGAAACTCTAGCAACCATGCAAGTCTCGCCATCTTAGATACACAAGCCCAGCTTGGTAGTGTGTATAAGCACCAGCCACAACCAAGACATGAAAAAGCTGGTGACTATGGCCAGCAATATCAAACTTGCCAGGCTTCCACCTCTCAGGAATTCTCGTAGCATAAATCAATGCTCCAAGCCCGTATAGAATCCCCATCAGGATTTCATAACCAGTAGTTTGCAGAGCTTCAGGCTGATCCCTGTAGAGTATCAGCTTATGAAGAATAGGTGCTACACCTGACATCCCCATTCCGAAGAAGAGACTAGCTCGAAAGCCTCGCAATTGTGGCCTCTGGAATACAGGAAGAAGAGAGAAAACAATGGTGGCAATGCCTAATACTGTTATGAATCCCAGATAAAGGTTGCAGAAGAAGAGGTTGCACATGAATGAGTAGTAGACAGGAGGATAAAACGAGGTTGCAATAAGAGCTGCAATTCCTGCATAGTCAATTCTGTGAACTATGTAAGACATTCGCTCCGAATGGCAAGAGAGAAGATGGCAGATGCTGCTGGCTAATAAGCAGAACATAGCTCCTCCTAAGAAGACAAAGAATGGCCATCTTGTAATGGGATGAAACATCAGCTGAGGTATCATTTTCGACCCATCGTCGCTGAAACCTTGCTTCTGCAATTTATGAAACATAATCAATTTTCTCGTAGAGAGAATCATAACATCCAGCTACAAGTTTGAATTATTATCAACTTTAAAACCCAACAGAAGTCGCATTACCTGAACACTGTCATCAACAACATGATACATCCGAGTGATTTGGTCGGACAAGCAGGCAGTGAGACGTTCCATGATATTCCCAGAAAGAGTTGAAAGGAATTCCATGGAAAGTAGAGATGACTTCAACTCCGTCTTGAATTTCTGAAGATCAGGTATATTTGGCAAAGAAGGAAGACAATTCATAAGTTGTAAATGAATCTTGTGGAAATCTGCTTTTTGCAGCATATCATGTAAATTCTGCAGAGGACTAATGTCTGCAACATCAGGAACCTTCATGGCCGTGTATACAGTTAAGAAGAGAAAAAGGAAGAATCCAATCAAATGCCTGCCAAACAAAACAAACCAATAATTTTTTTTTTCATTTTTCATGGGTTCACCAACAAACAATATGTAAATCAAGTCAGAATCCTCACGTCCAGACATTAAGAGTTTCATTGTGGATTTTAAAGATGCTGAGGAGGGTTTGCTTCAATGGCCATTCTGCACGATAGTAGCCATGGATGAATTCATTGTCCCTTAAATATCCAGGCAATGAGTGATACTCAACAAGTTGATATTTCACTTTTTTCCACAGAATATGTCCCTTTTTTTCCTTGGAACTATGTTCATCTCCATCTTCATAGTCCAATGGTTTGTCAATATTTTCAGATGAAGGAAAGAAGTTCTTGTAACGATCAGGAATCATCTCTGTTACCCAAAAGAAAATCAAATCATTGATCAAGGCTGTAAACAAATCATGATCAAGAAAAGAGACAGATCTTGAAAAATAATTTGCAGAGATGATTAAGATTGGCTTTTCTGATATGAAATCATTGAAAAAACTCAAAATCATGGTAGCCAATTTTTTTCTGAATCTATGGAAGATTGCATTACAAAAACCAAACTGATAAAAATTGAAAAGCTGATTTACATTTACCATCAATGCAATTAAAAAGGAGAAAATCAGAGAAAAAGAGAGAAATGAGATTAAACCTGAAAAGGGAATGTAGCCAAATTGAAGAAAACACCACTTATGAAGCAAACCCAGGAGAAATTTTATTCTCATTGAGAAGAGCTTATTTTAGTTACAATAAATTAGAAGAGAGAACTCCTATAAAAAGAGATGGTTCACGCAGAGCTAGCAATTATGGAACAAGATTTTCTCGGAAAAAAAGATTGAGAAAAATCTAAGATCCATAGAGAAAGATGCTGATATTGGCAAATTCTAAACAGAATCGTAGCTAAAAAAAAAAAAACTATCTTTTGAGTGGACAAATGGCAGTGTCATTTTGTTCACATTTGCATGCCGTTAGGATATGTTTGGCAATGATGATTTTAAATTTTAAACAATAAAATCTGTGGGCTTTCTTTACGTAGTCCATAATTAACAATTTTTATCTCGGATTTTCGTGCTCCTCTTTAGAAAGAAAATAAAATTTAGCTAAATGGAAAACATTTTATTTCACAACTTTTTCACCAATAAAACATTGGAAAAAATAAAAACACAAAAGGATGAAAGAGAACACAAAAGGATGAAAGAGAGAGACTTACGATATAAATTTTATATAATTAAAACTATTTCATTCTTATATATATAATTAAAACTATTTCACTCTTATAAGAATGGAGATACTCATTTTTTACGAGTTTATTTAGAAATCACATATATATATATCCTAAATGACTTTTCGCCTCTTATTATAAATAATCACACATAAAAAAGCACAGATGCTTATCACTTAAATACGTTCTAATGATATTTATGCTGAAACTATAGAAATTAATATTGACCAAAATACTTTAATGTGTTTATGTGCAAATTCAGAACCAATAAAATTTGAAGAAATAGTAAAAGATCAAAAGTGGAGAATATCCATGGATGAAAAAATGAGAGCAATTCAAAAGAATGATTCTTAAGAGTTGCCATCATTTCCAAAAGATAAAAAGGCTATTAGTGTGAAATAGATTTACAAAGTAAAAAAGAACTCTAAAGGAGAAGTGGAAAGATACAAAGGTCGTCTTGTTGTAAGAGGTTTCACTCAAAGAACATGTATTGATTCTAAATAAGTTTTTGCTCCAGTAGCTCATTTAGAAACTATTTGGATGATCATTGCTTTAGTTGCACAAAACAAGTGGAAGATCTATTAAATGGATGTGAAATCAGCCTTCTGACATGGCCATCTTGAAGAAAAAGTCTATGTGGAGTAATCATTAGGATACAAGAATCGGCGACAAGAAGATAAGGTGTTGAAGTTGAAGAAAGTTTTATAATGCCTTAAACAAGCTCCAAGGGCCTGGTATACTCGCATTGATAAGTATTTTCAAAGAAATGGCTATACAAAGTGTCCTCATTAACATGCTTTGTATGTTAAGAAAGATGCAAGTGAAGTCGTAATATTTCTTTGCTTGTATGTAGATGATTTAATTTTTACAGGTTCAAATATAAAGATGTTTGATGAGTTTGAAATAACAGATTTGGGGCTGATGACTTATTATTTGAGCATTGAGGTGAAGTAAGGAGAGAAAGATATTTTTATTTCTCAGAAAACTTATGCTAAAAATTTTTTGCAAGAATTTCAGATGGAGCATTGTAATCCTATTAATATACCTGTAGAATGTGGATAAAAGTTAACGAGATTTGGTGATGGTGAGAAGGTAAATTTGAATTTATTTCGAAGAATTGTTGGAAGTTTGAGATTTCTAACTTGTACGAGACCTGATATCTTGTACCGAGTTGGGATAATTAGTCGGTTTATGGAAGCTCCTCGTTCAACTCATATAAAGTCTGCAAAAAGGATTCTTCGATACATCAAAGATACAATGGATTATGACTTGTTTTATTCTACTGAAAATAATTTCAGATTAGTTAGCTACAGCGATAGTGATTGGGGTGGAGATGATGATCGAAAGAGCACATATGGTTTTATTTTCTTCATCGGAAATTCGGCTTTTACTTAGAGTTCAAAGAAACAACCAATTATAACTCTGTCATCATGTGAAGCAGAGTATTTAGTAGCTGCATTTTGTATTTGTCATGGGATTTGATTAAAAAGATTATTAGAAATGCTGGATTTTACTTAAAAGGAAGCTACTTATATTTTGATTGACAATAAGTCAACGATTGCTCTGAGCAAAAATTTAATTTTTCATGATAAAAGCAAACATATAAACACAAGATATCATTTTATAAGAGGAAGTATTAACAAGAAGGAAGTAGCTCTAAAGCATGTAAAGAGTGAAGAACAAATTGCAAATATATTTACTAAAATATTGAAGTTTGAAATTTTCTACAAATTGAGAGCTTATCCTAGAGTATCGAAAGGACAAGTTTAAAGATGGGTGTTAAGAGGATAAACTTGTTAATTAGTCATTAAACACAACTCATTTATCTATGAGATATTTAATTAGTTTCATGTATCTAGATTATTATATATGCGAAGTTCAATGTGAGGGTTAGTTCATGTATTAGTCATGAAAGAGTTCAAGAGATGTGAGGGTTAGTTCATGTATTAGTCATGAAAGAGTTCAAGAGACATACTTGTACTTCTATATATATACCTATGTATTTTGTGTTTTATGATAATAGAAGAATAGTGAAGATTATTCTTTTCATCAAGTTTTCTCTCCTCTAATTTCCTTTTTCCTTTCCAACAAAGTGGTACCAGAGCTGTAAACTATAACATGCTTCCCTTTTAATTTTCAAAACTCACCAAAGAAAACTATGACAATTAGTGCATTAGAATCAAAGCATTATTAGGCTCACAAGATACTTGGAAAATTGTAGAGAGAGAATATGAACAACTAGAAGATGAGACCATTTTGAATCAACTATAGAAAGAAGCATTGCAAATGGCAAGAAAGAGAGATCAAGTCACTTCAAAGAACGCCTAGGAGATCCTTTAGAATTCATTCAAGGGAATGGACAAGGTTGTGAAAGTAGGTCTTCAAACCTTGAGATGAGAATTTGAATCCTTAAACATGAAAGAGTTTGAAATAATATCATACTACTTCACTAAAGTTTTGACAATTGTAAACCAGATGAAGAGATATGAAGAAAATGTAGAAGATGTCCACGTTGTAGAAAAAAATTCTTTGATCGTTGGATTCAAAGTTCGATAATGTGGTAGTGGTAATAAAAGAGCTAAAGAATTTAGATTCAATGACTGTTGATCAACTCTTGGGTTCATTACAAGCTTGTGAGGAGAGAATGAAGAAGAAGGAAGAACCATAGCCCAAGTTCTTCAAGCAAAATTGACTTTGCATGAGAAAAATGATTCAAGTTCATCCTAACTGGGAGGATAAGGTGGATTTCGTAGTCAAGTTCATGGTAGAAAAGCGAAATTCTATAGACGAGGAAGAGGTAAAGGAGGAACAAGTTTCTTTAATAATGAGAAATTAGAATCGCAATTGTAAAACACAAGAGAATGACTTTCAAGCAAAATTACTTTGCATGAGAAAGGTGATTCAAGTTCATCCCATTGTAGAGGAAAAAGTGGATTTGATAGTCAAGCTTGTGGTAGAAAAGCGAATTTATATGGACGAGGAAGAGGTAGAGGAGGAAGAAGTTCCTTTAATGATAAGGGATTAGAATCACAGCTGCAAAACACAAGAGGACAAGGAATAAGTACCTGGTCAAGAAGAGGTGATGAAAGAAAATCTAGAGTTCGTTGCTATAATTATCAAAGATTTGGTCATTATACATCTGAATGCAGAAATAATTTAAGTAAAGAAGAGGCCAATTATGCTGATGTTAAAGAGAAAGAGGATTCATCGTTGCCGTTAACTCACACCGGGGATAAAGATCAGAATTTCTGGTATCTTGATTCAGGTGCAAGCAATCACATAACTGATAATAAATATTTATTTTCTAGTCTTGATGAATTTGAATGAGGTAGTATTTATTTTGGTGATAAAACTAAAGTTTTAATTATGGGGAAAGAAGATGTTTTTATTAAGTTGAGAAATAGAGGTTATGATTTTATTTTTTAAGGTTATTATATTCCAGCTTTAAAATCAAATATTCTGAGTTTGGGACAACTTTTAGAGAAGGAATATGAAGTTAATATAAAAAATCATTGCATGGTTTTAAATGGAAAAGAAAGGAAGCTTACAGCAAGAGTTCCAATGTCAAAGAATAGAATGTTTAGAGTTCAACTCAACACTGATCTCACAAAGTATTTGAAAGCAACTACAACAGATACTTCTTAGCTATAGCATTTGCGAATGGGTCATATGAATTTTGGTGAATTCAAGACTTTGTCCAAGGAGAAAATGGTGGCCCGTTTGCCCTTTATCAATCCTTAGCATCAAATTTGTGAAGGTTATATTTATGGGAAACAATTCAAAAAGAGTTTTCCAAAAGAGTCATTTTTAAGAGTCACAAAACCTCTCGAGTTGATGTATGTAGACATTTGTGGGCCTATTTCTTCAACTTCTTTTAGCAAGAATAGGTATTTTTTGTTATTTATTGATGATTTCAGTTGCAAAACTTAGGTTTATTTTTTATAGGAAAAATCAAAAGCCTTTGAAGTTTTCAAGAATTTCAAGGCATTGATGGAAAATGAAAGTGGCTACAAGATCAGAGCCATGAGACCTAATCGAGGAAGGGAGTTTACGTCAAATTAGTTTAATGATTTTTGTGAATATCAAGGCATTCGACGTCCATTGACAGTCCCAAGATCTCCTCAACAAAATGGCATGGTGAAAAGAAAGAATAGGACGATTATGAACATAGTTCGTAGTATCTAAAGAACAAGTTGATGCCGAAGGAATTTTGGGCTGAAGCAATAGTATGTGTCGTGTATTTGTCCAATTGGAGTCCCACAAAAAGTTTGATGAAAGTTACTCCTCAAGAGGTGTGGAGTGGTAGAAAGCCAAGTATTACTCATTTGTGAGTATTTAGCAGTATTGCTTATACTCATGTTATTGATGAAATGAGAATCAAAATGGATGACAAAAGCAAGAAGCTTATGCTTATAGGATATGATGTGAGTTTCAAAGGCTACAAGCTTTATGATCCAAGAAACAGAAGGAAAGTGATCAGCAGAGATGTTCAATTTGATGAAGATAGTTCTTGGGATTGGAATATCAAAGATGAAGATTATAATTTCCTTCCTTAATATGATGAGTCCGACCAAGAAGGTGTCCAAGGAGCAACAACAGATGTACAAACTCCACCAGCAACATCTCGACGTGTTTGGTTTCCTCAAAGTTCAGCTGAAAGGCACCTCGTATGAGAAGTGTTGATGATATTTATGCTGAAACTATAGAATTGATGTTAATCAAAATACTTTAATGTGTTTGTATGCAGATTCAGAACCAATACATTTTGAAGAAGCAATAAAAGATCAAAAGTGGAAAACAACCATGGATGAAGAAAGGCAATCCAAAAGAACGATACTTAGGAGTTGTCATCACTTGCAAAAGACATGAAGGCTATTAGCATGAAATGGATTTACAAAGTAAAGAATTAGTTCTAAAGGAGAAGTGGAGAGATACAAAGCTCGTCTTGTTACAAGATGTTTCACTTGAAGAGCAGGTATTGATTATGAAGAAGTCTTTGCTCCAGTAGCTTGTTTAGAAACCATTTGGATGATCATTGCTTTAGCTGCACAAGACGAGCTTAAACAAGCTCTAAGGGCTTGGTATACTTACATTGATGAGTATTTCCAAAGAAATGGCCGTATAAAGTTTCCTCATGAACATGCTTTGTATGTTAAAAAAGATGCAAGTGGAGACATAATCTTTATTTGCTTATATGTAGATGATTTAATTTTTACAGGTTCAAATATAAAGATGTTTGATGAATTCAAGAAGAAGATGGTGTAATACCCGGCTAGACTCCGGTATCGGAATCCCTACCGTCCGGTGGGATCTTGAATGTCGAAAACCTCTAGAAAGGGAAAACCATGTTTTTATGAAATATTTTAATGTATTTTATGATTTTAAATAAAAAGGAAGTTGAATTTTAAATGAAAATAATCTTGGAGGAAGACCCAGGTTCGGCCGCCGAACCTCAAGTTTGGCCGCCGAACGTGCATGCGCTTCGGGTGTGCCTTAGGCCCCCGAAACCATGAGTGAGGGAAGTCCAAGTTCGGCCGCCGAACATGGCATGCATGCGGGGGCACGTTCGGCTCCCGAATGTGGTCTGGCCAACCACCTATAAAGGGGTCCCTTAGCCGAAAACGGGCGAGCCTTTTCTCCCCATTTTCGGCCAAGGTGAGCTCTCCGCCGTCCCTCACTGATCTTGAGTTTCTTCCTTCAAATCTTTCACGATTTTCACAAGTTTTCACTTTGTTTTGAAGATTTTCGAGTATAAAGCAAGTTTTGGAGCTTTTGAAGTTCAAGAAACTCAATCTCTCCCATCTCCGAGCTAGGGTCGTTTCCCTCTCGATCTTCAAGAGGTAAGGGCCGATCTTGAGCTCACTGTATGTTTTAAACAAGTTTTAAGTTGATCTATGGGGTAGAAATGCATGTTTAGGTTTTGGTTGGTTTTATGGGTTATGTTAAGTTTTTGAGCAATGTAAGATGTTTGTGGTTGCTTGATGTGTTGTAGTTGGGGTTTAAGATAGTTTGAAGCCCCTAGGAGCTTGTATGCTTGAGTATGCAGGTTGTAGATCAGGTTTATGCATGTTTGAAAGGTTTGGGAGGCGTTTGTGCATGTTGGAGTTGAGTTTCTGCCACTTTGGAGAAACTCAGGTTCGGCCGCCGAATGGACTTTCGGCCGCCGAACCCCCTTGTGGAGGCAGCCTTCGGCTGCCGAAGCTTGCCCCTGAAAGAAGACTTTCGTCTCTGGAGGGCAGTTTCGGCCGCCGAAAGTGCCGCCAAACATGCATGAGTTTCGTCTCTGTCTGGGAGTTTCGGCCACCGAACCTGCCTGACTTTCGGCTCTGGAGGGACTTTCGGCCGCCGAACCTGCCGCCGAAAGTGCCCTGTTCAGCCTTCCTTTGCATGTTTTCCATGGATGTTTTGAGGTATTTTTAGGGGTTTTGGGGAGTATTTTAGAGTCTTGTTCATGGATGTTTGGTCCCTCATTTGAGTCCACCTGTGTAGGTTCGGACCCGAGGAACCGAGGACCCCAGCAGTGAGTCGGTCGCTTCAGAGTCAGTAGAGCTTCAGCCAGAGGTGAGTGAAATAAACTCTTTATGTTTTAAAGTAAATAAATTAATTCTTAGCATGATTCACGTATCATGAATGCCATGAGATATATTAGGTTGTTTGCATTAGAATCCACGAATATGTTGCATTGCAAAATATGTTGATGATGTGGATGAATGTTGAATGATCCTTTAGCCCTCCCATGATATGATATGGTATGATATGATACGGTACGGAAGACCAGTGAGGCCCATTCTATGCCCCTGGCACAGTTGGAATGTTATGTTATGATATGTTATGTAAGAGAAAGACCAGTGAGACCCATTCTACGCCCCTGGCACAGTCATGTATAAGTACAATATAGAAATGTAATATAATGATGTTCATGGATGTTAGAGGTGTGCTTGACCATAGAATGTTGTTATCCCTTTTAATACATGATCTTACATGTTTTATGATGTTTATGTAAACCAACTCAACACATGTTATGTCACCTATTGGGGCATTGATGAGATCCCAAAGAGGGGTCAATGTTTATGGTTATATTTATGTATAGTGCATGCACAGGTTGAGTTTGGTAAATGAATGAAAGAAAAGTTTTAATTTTTTTATGTATGTTGTTGATCATGTATGGGATTAAACAGGTTCACAGGATGAATGTTAGACTTGCTACGGGTTCCGGCGGCCTTATGCCGACCTAGATCCTAGCGCCGGTAACGGTCCGGATTTTCGGGTCGTTACAGATGGTACAAGAGTTTGAAATGATAGATTTGGGGCTGATGACTTATTATGTGGGCATTGAGGTGAAGCAAGGAGATGAAGGTATTTCCATTTCTCAAAAAGCTTATACTGAAAAATTTTGAAAGAATTTCAGATGGAGCATTGTAATCCTGTTAATACACTTATGGAGTGTGGATCAAAGTTGACGATTTGATGATGGTGAGAAGGTAAATTCAAATTTATTTCGAAGAATTGTTGGAAGTTTGAGATTTTTAACTTGTAGGAGACTTGATATCTTATACGGAGTTGGGATAATTAATTTATTTATGAAAGTTTCTAGTTAAACTCATATGAAGATTGCAAGAATGATTCTTCTATGCATCAAAGGTACAATAAATTATGACTTGTTTTATTCTACTGAAAATAATTGTAAATTAATTGGTTATAATGATAGTGATTGGGGTAGAGATATTGATGATCGAAAGAGCACATCCGGTTTTCTTTTCTTCATTGAAAATTTAGCTTTTACTTGGAGTTCAAAAAACTAACCAATTGTAACTCTGTCATTATGTGAAACGAAGTATATAGTAGCTACTTCTTATATTTGTCATGAGATTTAATTCAGAAGATTATTGGGCATGTTGGGTTTTACTAAAAAAGAAACTATTGATATTTTTATTGACAATAAGTCAATGATTGCTTTGAGCAACAATCCAATTTTTCATGATAAAAGCAAATATATAGACATTAGATAGCTTTTTATAAGAGAAAGTATCATTAAGAAGGAAGTAGCTCTGAAACATATAAAGTGTGAAGATAAATTGCAGATAAATTCATCAAAATATTGAAATTTAAAATTTTTTGCAAATTGAGAATTTATTTTGGAGTATCGAACGGACAAATTTAATGAAGGGTGTTAAAATAATAAACTTATTAATTTGTCACTAAACACAGCTCATTTATCTATGAGATATTTAATTAGTTTTATGTACGTAAATTATTGTATACGCAAAATTCAATGCGTGGATTAATTCATCTATTATTCATGAATAAAGATTCATGCGTTAAAAGATTTATGTACTAGAGTTTAAATATCTATTTCCAATTCATAACATAACTAAGATTTTAGACTTCTAGCATAGGGAAACTCGGATGGCTGAATTAGAATATAAATGTATAAATTGATAATTTTATCTTTATCATACAAAAAATTTAAAGTTTTAAAAACATTTTAGTATATTTTTTAAAATTAAAACACCCATTCACATATTAAATAATAAGTCCTTAACTTAAAGATTTAAAACTAGCAAAGATAGCAGTTAGTGGGAATTTTAAAATTTCACTACCTTTTAATTCCAACCTCTAAAATAACCCTAAATTGATTGTACACCATATTCAATATTGGATATTCAATAAATGGACAATTTTTCTTAAAAGTGAGGTAAAATTGATTAAATATTTAAAATATAAAATTTAATTGATTATTTTAAAATGTAAGGTAGAATTGCAAATATTTAAAGGTGTATTTGTAAGAAAATTTTAAAAATTTTACTATTTTATAATTTAATTTAAAATTTTAAAAATTGATAAAATTATGTAAAATTATAAATTTTATTACGATTATATAAATTTACAATGTAATTTGAGAAGGAAATGTTTGATATTGGAAATTATTTTATTATATTCATATATCACTAGAAAAATAATATTAATAAAAAATTTAAAATTTTTAATTATTTTATAATTTAATTTAAAATTTTAAAAATTGATGTAATTATTTATTTTATTTATTTTTAAATAAAAATATATTTTTTTATTAATTTTTTAATTATATTTATTTTAAATATGTTAAATTTTATTAAATATTAAAAAATTTTAAAAATAAAATAAAATAAAATTATAATAGCTAATTTATATATTATTATAATTTTAAAAAATAGCAACAATTTTAAATAATAAAAAATAAGATAAAAATTATGAAATAAATGTAATAATTAATTGTTAAATATTTAAAATATAAAATTTAATTGATAATTTTTAAAATAATAGGTAAAATTAAAAAGATCTATAAAATATGAAGTTAAATCGGCAATTATCACAAAATAAGACAATTCTTTAACGGCAACCCGAGCCTTACTCGTAGAGTTCTTGATAAAGGCTGCCATTTGTTTGACAAAATTGACACTATTGAATAAATTCACAAATTCATAAAGTAATGAAATTAGAAATTAGCAAATCTAAAAAAGGAAAGAAATTAATGAAAATTTCGAATAACAGAATCAATTGAAAATAAGAAACAAAATAAAAGAAAAAAAATACACTTTCATTCACTTTGGAAATCAGAATTTTAAATCTCCGAAGAAAGCAAATACAAAACAACAACAATCAGCAATAATGATAATAATAATAATTATTATTGTTGATCAAATATCAGAAACGAAAATCTATTTTCTCACACGCAGCATCGTACTGCGTCAGAAGGTGTCCTAAGATTTCCTGATATCATCATCTACGTGATCCGATGAAAAAAATCAATTTTAAAAAAGAGGTTGCCTGAATCAGAAAGAACGCAGCAAGGAGATATTTAGATCATATGAAATTGATCATCACCCAGCATTCCGATCATCATCTTCAGCTTATAAGATCTATTAAAAGCACCAAGCTCAGAAAAATATAGACCGGATTCAGCTAAGAAATCAAGGGATTCGACAAAACAACCACCCAACCAGAGACCCTCCGCACAGGGAGAGCAAAGAAGCCTATGGAGATCTATATAAAGGGGGGAGGGGGAGCAAAACCCTAATCACCCGCATCGAGTTCGAGGAAGCTATTCGTTGTATCTTGGGCTTGACCTGACCACACCATGAGGCCCATTTAAACCCAAATGTAACGATTACCTGGCCCATTATCATGTGACCGTTGCTGACCAGTCCCTATGGACTACAATGAGCTGTTTCAGTTTGCTACAACATAGGCAATGATCCCCCCAATCTATTCCGCAGTTTCAAGTTTGTTAAGAGATCGGCCAATGCAGCAGCCCTTGCTTGCAGGTCACATTTCTCATTTGAAAATCTTCTTTTTTGGCAGTTTTCTTTACCCAATTCAGCTGTCAACGTTTTTTTACCATCGATTAAATAAAAGAAGGATATGCTTAGGCTAAATATATGTTTATACTCTACTATTTGACAAGCATCGAGTCCCCACTTAAATTAAAATTAATTTCAGAATCCATTTCAGAATTCTAATTCGACTAAAAGAGATTTTTACACAGAATTAGGCACATAATCCCGATCAATTTCCATTCGAAAAGTTGATTGTTCTTGGTAGAAGCAGCAATATACATTCACAAATAGAGTACATCATGCATTACATAAGCTTTACATGTAAGATAAAGTTTAGCACAATCTTTCAAGCATCAAAATGGATGTTGGGTAGTTACATTAAGCATCCTGGTTCTTTGCTGGTCCCTTCCACTTGAAGTTGTCAGCATACGACTTGGGCTGTAAATATTAGAAAAATAAATTAAAATTCCCCTATTCAAACAAAAAGAAAGACACAAGACAATAATTTACAATAAGCTCAATCTCAATCTCAATCATTATTGCAGACCCGTCCACATGTATGTTACTAAATATTCAACTTGAATATGTCAAATCAACTAAGATTAGCAGGGAAATAACAGGAATAGGAAAAGCTCAAACCTTTAGAAGAGGTGTATGCCGCTTCTTGACCTGCACAAGATTTTAAGTGAGATTAATGAATTGAAAACATCCCAAAATTTTTAACCTTTCACTAGCAAGAAATACAAGCAAGAAAAAAAAATGTGCCATCATTTCAATTATAAAGACATATATAACCAGTTCAGAAAAGAAAAGAAAAAAAAAAGGCCACTTTATGGATAGTTCCCTGCATAAAACAAGGGCCTATGTACATAATGCAAATAGCTCATGTACATAATGGGTAAACATTGAGCTGTCCAACGTCCATAGATAGTCATTAGAAGTTTCCACATTTACGAGGCAAATAACATGGTAAGGGAAAAAGATACGGCTCCAGGAAACTGATAACAAAGACAGAGTTGTACACATATATACAACAGAAATACAGGCTACAGAGGCACATACTGTATATTCCCAACCGTATTTTTCAGCAAATGCCATTGCAGCTTCTGCACTATCAAAACTGAGTGCTGCATCACCAACATTAGCATATGGATCTCCAGTGGATGTCCAACCCATCAATGGATTCTCCCACCTGAATAAAACATAAACCAAAACATCACAGTTTTAACAATGGCCAATAATTTCATCAAACACAACCATCTACAACCCCCACCCTGCTCCTGCAGGTCTCCCCGAAATGGTTTCAATTTTTAGCATTTGTAATAGAAAAGAATAGAGTTTCCTTATGATTAAGCACTTATGTGATGCTTTGCATGCTTTATTATTGCTAATTTATTGTCAATAATAAACAAAACTCTAACTTGAATGAAATGTTGTACTATTTTATTTCCCCGCACTTATTAACATATACAGCAAGGAGCCAATGATAGAAAACTTAAAAAGCAGGCTAATACAACGTATATGCTATTTGAAGCCTTCAATCATTGGAAAAAACTGAATAAAGTGAGCCCAATTCTCTTTAATAGGTAAGCAAATACTTATAATGATTGATCTTTCTCTCGGATAAGTCATTTATCAGGACATCCATAAGCCAAATTCACCCATCATACATCCCAAAAAGTTTTCAACAAAGCACTATTATAAAGAAAAATGTTTAAATGGTCCTGAAATTTTAATACCTAGAACTAATAGAAAAGGCCAAAGCGTATGATTGATGAAGCATACTTATGGGTAGACAGGAAATCAATTTTCCATCTCCCAACTTTCCCAGAGCCCTGTTGTGTTGCAGTTCGAGCAGGTGAGTAAATAAGTACCTGGAATGCATAAAGGGAAACAAAGTCATCAAACATGAAAGGGAAACAATTATCCTCGGATAGAAAACCTCAACTAACAAGGGGCATAATAAATGGAGAAGGTTGTGTGAAAGACAAATCCATTTTAAATTCAGTGCGAGTATAAGCATATCAAAATAATATGAAGCTTATAAATATTTGTGAAGTGAAAATTACTCTTCATCGAAGCTTCTCAAATACAATTTCCCATTCCCAATTCCTCAATAAACATGCAATTCAATACTACTAACAGAAACCCTTTTTTCTATTATGAAGCAGAGAAATGAATCATCCAAGTACAGAAGGAAATAGAAAATGATGATGGCCTACCCTTCTTCGAAGATGCTGCTCAGGGATCCCCGAGACCAAGCCGATCTCGCCCGGATTAACCTCCACCAAAGCGTCCGAAGAAGAAAACCATCTCAGTGAACGTGAAAGAATAGACCTATTAGCTCGAGCAAAGTTCTGAGCGCCACGGTGCAGAAAGCTGGCCATTCCCGGGGGTATAATTCACCAGGTTTCTCCAAAAGGAAGGAGGAGAGCACAAATTTGATCGACTGAAGATTCTGCAGTTAGACGTCGGAGACTGATGATGGCTATATTTGTTGCCGCGAAAATACCAGAAGTTTCGTTTTATTCTTTCAAATGTATTGGTCTTGGTCTTGGTCAAGGCCCATGTGGATTTATCGGGACAAGACCCAAATCGGCCATTTTCCTGGTCTAATGGGTTTTTGTGGTATGACATAAACCAGTCCACTATTACAGTCTAGACGCAGGCGCGGCGCGGGCCAGTTCCGGTCCCGTTTTGGAGTACAACCGCGATTTTAATTTATTGATCAAGTTAATCGAAATCAAACATTTTGAAGTTTTGATTTTATATGATTTAGATTAAATTTCCAATTCGGATGATATTACTGATTTGTTTCAATTTAAAATTTAAGGAACTTCTAAATTGAGGGCTATATGTTTTGTTGATTCTTAAAAAAGAAAATTATTAAATAGTATTCTTCATTATGAAAATATTTATTAGTTAATCATTTGATTTAAAAAAATATACCGTTAGATGTTTAAGTTAATGTCTTCTTTAATACTAAAATGGAGAAAAGAAAATTTTTTCTTCCAAATTTATCTTTCTATTTAATAAATGAATAACCAAAATAATAGAGAGAATTTTAAAATTTTCTCATAATTTTTATAGTTGAAATTAAAAATTAGATTAATTAATAAATTTTTTAAAATTATACAAATATTTTAATATATTTTTTAAAATTATAAAAAAAATTTAATATATTTTTTAAAATTTAATAATTAATTAATACATTTTTACAGTTAATATTAAATTTTACCAATTCAATTTCATTGATTCTGTTATGGTTTTCGAACCAGACCGGACCCATGTCTCCTACTACAGACTACGAGCCAGGGGGTCGCTTTCTGTGCGTGCACCATTTGCGTTTGGATTTTCTATGAGCTCCAGAGTTGAAATCGCAAACCGGCTGCATATGTAGCTTGCTTCTTAGGTTCAAGCTCTGGCCATTTGTCAACTTCCCAAAAGCCAATGCCATTTGTTCTTAGTTTGAATCGAAAGACCCATTCTACATTATCCTTGCTTGTCATCACTGATATAATTCATCCCAAAAACCCGCCCATTTCCTGGATATACAAACCCTCCCTTCCTCTTCCTAGTTTCCCAGAATTTTAATTTCAATGGCGTCCCAAGAAGAAGATTTAACGCTAAAGCTGGACTTAGCTTGCTCGGACTTGAAAGCTCTCCTTCAAGCCTCGACCAAGATGGAGGATAGCCTGGAAAAGATGGATAAAAGGTTTGCTCTTATCGATGAAAGTCTTTCAACAGCCTCTAAAAGAGTAGCTCCTTTGCATTCGTTGTCCATGGCATCAAAAGCCCTAGAAACAAGAATTAACAGAGCGGTCTCTCCTGCTCTTGCTCTTCTCGATTGCTTCAAAATATCGGAGTCTCTCCAGGGCAAGATCCTAGAAATTTCCTCCAAATTATCCGCAGAGGAAAAGCCAAAGAAACGGCTCAAACTCTTGCTTAGGTACGTTGATTGTGTTGATAAGCTAAACGCAGCTATAAACTCAATTAGTCAAGATGGTGAGCCAGTGATTCAGAAGCTACAAGAGGTGGTGGAGTTCTTAAGCAGGACTAAAGCCACGGATCAGTTCAGGACGCATAGATTGAGAGAGGCTTTGGTTACGCTCAAAGCACTTTTTGAGGCTGAGGTTGATGCTATGAAATTTGATGGACTGCTTGATGAAGCTTTGCTCAATTTGCAAGATCAATATGAGAATATATTGCAGCAATTGAAGCACCAAAATCTTGGCGAATCACAAGAGGAGGATGGAGATGAGATAGCCGTTACTTCAGATCTAGGCACCGAGCTGGAGATTGAAATTCTTAGAAGAATTTCGGAAACCCTAGCAGCTAATGATTGTTTGGATATATGCATTGATATCTTCGTCAAGGTAGGTTACTTGCTACAGTTTATTTATTTATTTATTTTTATTAGGAATTAATTTGCAAGGTGTGAATTAAAAGAGAAAAAAAAAAAAAAAAAGAAAAACTAAAATTTTACGCATTCATGACTTGATATAAAGGAAATTTTTTGGATAAAGTTGTCAAATAAAAATAAATAAATAGTCAAAGATATATAAAGTCTTACATGCCTTTACTTCAATAGGCGAGATATAGAAGAGCAGCAAAAGCATTAATGCTGCTGAACCCAGACTATTTGAAGACATATACTCCTGAAAAAATCGATGAAATGGAGTGGGAGAATTTAGAGACAGCCATAAGCCTTTGGATCCAACATTTTGAACTTGCAGTTAAAACAGTTTTTCTATCAGAAAAGAATCTCAGCAACCAAATTCTTGGAGGAATCATGGATGGTGTTGTCTGGCTAGAATGCTTTGTCAAGATAGCAGACAAAATCATGGCAGTCTTCTTTCGATTCGGAGAAGGCGTTGCAAGGAGCAGTAAAGAGCCTCAAAAGCTTTTCAAGCTACTTGACATGTTTGATTCCCTGGAAAAGCTCAAAACAGATTTTTCAGGAATCTTTGAAGGTGAAGCTGGAGCTGATATTTGTACGAGATTTAGAGAACTAGAAAAACTTCTCATCCATGCTTCAAGCAAAGTCTTTTGGGAGTTTGGTCTCCAAATTGAAGGCAACTCAGATGGTTTCCCACCGCCACAAGATGGTTCAGTCCCCAAACTGGTAAGATACGCCATTAATTACCTCAAGTACTTAGCCACTGAAAATTACTGTGCACCAATGGCAAAGGTCCTTCGCACAGAATATATATGGAAAGCTGGGATTTTCTCAAAACCCGAAAGCGACGAAAATCTACTCATCGATTCTATTTCCAATATC
Organism: Manihot esculenta; assembly: GCF_001659605.2. Lineage (NCBI taxonomy): Eukaryota > Viridiplantae > Streptophyta > Magnoliopsida > Malpighiales > Euphorbiaceae > Manihot > Manihot esculenta. Next base: position 30,045,435 of record NC_035165.2, on the reverse strand, counting down.
ATGGAAGCTCTGAAACGAAACGTTGAAGCTAAAAGATCTCGTTACAGGGACAAAGTTCTACTCCATGTCTTCTCCATGAACACATACTGGTATATTTACATGAGAACAAGAAACACAGAGCTTGGAAAGCTACTTGGAGAGCAATACATGAAACTGAACTATAAGGTTGTAGCTGAGGAATCAGCTTATCAATATCAAAGGCAAGCTTGGGGACCTCTTGTAAGATTGCTGGAAATAAAAGAAGATATAAAAAGACAGAAGAGTATTAACGAGGCCATTGTAGCTTCTGCGAGAGGGAAAATGGAGTCTTTCTTGAAGGGTTTTGATGAAATTGTTCAGAGGCATAGAGAGTCTTATTATGCAATTCCTGATGCTGATTTGAAAGGACAGATTGGAGAAGCGACTGTGAAGCTATTGGTTCCTGCTTATGCCAAGTTCTTGGAGACGCATGGACCAGTGTTGGAATTGGGAGGTGAATCATGTGTTAGTCCAGAATCGATACGAGAGGTTTTGGGTCAAATTTTCAACGGTGGTGATCGAGTTGATGATGGGAAGTTCAAGAGACGTGATACTAAAGACAGGATACGTGGAACCACCTTGATGTCAGTTGACGGTGAGATCAATGATTTTCGAAGGTCTCGATCAAATAGCGACATGTAGATTATTCTTTTTTCTACTTTCTTACTTTCCTTTTTTGTCATTTTAAAGTTCCTTTGTGCATTAATTTATTATATAAAATAAGGTTTCTTTTAATATAGAGAATTGTTGTTAGTGTCACTCCTAAAACTTACACCGTGGAACTTTCTAGATATATTTAAAATTCAAGTCACATGAATATTTTAACGTTTGTCTCCCTCAAAGGTTTTGTCTAGACTGCCAATACTTATTTTAAAGAGTTTATCAAAATGCGGCCTGCAATACAGAACTCTTCAAAGGAATTGTAGTTGCCAAGCTGGAGCAATTGGATCCATTTGTCAATAGAATTGCATATATGAAAACTGTAATCTAGTGAATTGTCCTCTATTTAATCACTCCTTTTATACAAATTGACAGACCAGTCTATCGCCCTAGTCCTCATACAACAGTGACGTGTCATGGCTAACTCATGGTCCGGTGAACTGCAAATAAAGATAAGGAAAATTCACTATTTAATTTTTTAATTTTAAAAAATATATTAAAATATTTTTATATTTAAAAAATCTATTAATTATTTTTTTCATAAATTTTAATAGTTAAATATTATAAAAAAAATAGATTAATTAATAAATTTTTAAAATATATAAAAAAAATTAATTAATATTTATTGTTTAAATTAATTAAAGAGTTAATATATTTTAAAAAATTATGAATCCTTATTATAGTTAAATACTTTAGAAGATTTTTATTATAATTCAAATTAAAATATTATCCCACAATTTATAAAAATTCAATTATTTTTTTAAAAAAATAAATATAAATAAAAAAATCAGAAATTCATAATTCTAGTAAAATTTTAACACTATAAAAATATAGTAAGAATTATTTTTTTGTTATCTATTAAATTTAAAATAAATATATATTATTTAATTAAATATTACCTTTATTAATTATTAACTTAGTTCAAATTTAATTTTATAATTAATTGATAATATTTTATTTCATATTTTAAAATAACACTTTTAAATATTATGTAATTTTTAAAAGTTATTAAAATGAAATGTATCAGCTAATAAAAAGTATAAATTTGACTATGGATTATATTAAAATATTAGGTATTTTAATAGAAATTATTAAATGTTAATGTCGACTATTAACTAAAATGATAAATTTTAAATATTAAATTTTAAATTTAATTATAGATTATATTAAAATATCATACAATTTTAATAAATATTATTAAATTTTAAAATAGATTATTAACTAAAATAGCATATATATAATTATCAATTTTGAAATAATTAAGAATTATTAAAATAAATTATTATAATATTTTTAACATGGATGATAATTCAATTTTTGATTAAATGTATTAAAATTAAGATAATTGTTATAATATTAAATTGTTGGATTGGAATTTTTTTAAGAAATATTATGAGATAATGGAATGGTAGTATGTTTCACTAATAATGTTTTTTAATTGTTATATATTTAGTTTATTAATTTTAATAAATTTAAAAAAGATAGTTTTTTAATCATTATTTTTAATTATATTATTTATATAGTTTAGTTATTAAAAAGTAATATATTATAAAAAAAAAATTACGAATACTATAATAAATACGAATAACAGAAGTTACCGTTGTTTTTTTCTTTTTTTTTTCAAATTTTGACTAGAGTACATTAATAATTAATTTACAATTACATTTATTTTTTTTCTAATCATAAAAAGACAGCATTAAGTCCTTCCTTCAGGAAACTGTTGCGTTTCATAAACATCTGGGCATTTGGTCTAGTGGTATGATTCTCGCTTTGGGTGCGAGAGGTCCCGAGTTCGATTCTCGGAATGCCCCAAAAGTTTTCATTTTCGTCGGCTTTTGTCGACTCATTATTTATGAAATCAGACTGTTTTCGAATTTAGAACAATGCCTATCACCGGTTTGATTATTTGCCTCTGCAACATCACCTTTTCCCTGCGGGAACAATCGCGGCTTCTCTCCTTATCAACTGTGCTTCAGCTGGATCTCCCACACATTAGTCTAAGATTGACCTAACTGAGAGCTATGCAAAACTAGTTATTCCTTTTTTTTTTAACCTGGATCAGGAGCTATGAGATTGAAACAAAAAATTTTCAAGTGTTCCTTCCTAATTATATATGTATTTTGATATATTGCAGCTTTGAAACCAGACTGTTGCGAATTACGAACAATGCCTATCACCGGTTTAATTATTTGCCTCTGCAACGTCACACCTTTTCCCTGCCGGAACAATCGCCGCTTCTCTCCTTATCAACTGTGCTTCAGCTGGATCTCCCACACATTAGTCTAAGATTGATCTAACTGAGAGCTATGCAAAAGTAGTTATTCTTTTTCTTTTTCTTTTTTACCTGGATCAGGAGCTATGAGATTGAAACAAAATTTTTTCAAGTGTGCCTTCCTAATTATATATGTATTTTGATGTATTGCAGCTTTCAATCTCGATTTTACAGAGATCTTCAGAACTTGTCATATTTGGGGACCGCCTTGATCAGGATCCTTGTGCTTCTAAGAACAGGTGTTCGATAGTAAAATTTATTATGAACTCTGTGAATCGGTCTCTGTATGGTTTACTTGAGTTCTAGCTATTTTAGCTAGTAAGATCAGTTGGCATTGTTCAAATAGGTAGAGGATCAATTCCATCACATCCGTGGTGGTAGATTAAGGGATGGTTAACCCTAGGGGTGGTTGTATAAGTGTAATCCAACCGTTGAATATTTGTGTTTGCATACTTTGGGGTTAATTTTCAATATGTGGCTTCCAGATATTAGGAAATATTTGTGTTTGCATATGTGCATCTTTCATCAAGTCAATTTTATTCTTCGTTTCCCTTCGAAAGTCTCGAAGTTCATGCATTCATTCCTTGAATTTTTATACTTAATTTGTTCAATATTATTGTTACAGAAATCTTAGAAAGGGAGCTATTGAGATGATAGAAGATTAGAGTCTTGCTGATTTGCAACCTTAGATATCCAGGCTTTCCATCTAGAAGCTTTTATTAAATGATTCTAGATGTTTTCTTAGTCAAATGCCTCTTTTGATAATAAAGAGCATAGGAAAAATCTTGTGAAATTGATAAAGAAAAGCAATGGGTACAACTTTGCTCGCATGGTCCAATGCAATTCAATTCAGTAAAATTGCAGTCCTTCCTGTTGATCGGGATTGTTACAAATATCCTTATTTTGTTTCAAAATTTCCTCTCTTTATTAGTTTGCCTGAAAAGCAACATATGAATTGAATATCTTCTTATAACTTGTGTCATAGCATATTTGCAAATCTTGCAAACAACTACTGCTGTTTTTTTTTTTTTTTTTTTCCCATGTGGTCTCAAAAAAATTCAACTCGGTTGCTTTAAAAGGGAGATTTTTATTGATTTTTTCGCAAATGAAGTTTGCTATGTTAAGTGATCAGCAAGAGGTAAGTAGGAAATCTGTGGTATGATATTCTCTTGTCGATATGATCTCAATGAAAACTGAGCATTTGTTTTCCTGAGATTCCCTTAGATGAGAAGAAAATATTTTTAGAACTTAACAATAGGCATCAAATCTATTGAGGTTCTCATTTGCATTTTAGTTATGCAGTGCATGAGTTTATAAATATGGTAAATGCTAATATGCAGGAGAATAGTAGCATGAATAAAAGATCTTATTGTTTAATTATGTAATTTAATTGGTGATATTCCAGTGCTTATTAGCTCATTGTGCCATAGATATATGCTTGTCTGCTTGAGTAAATTTTAGGGAAATTACTTCTTGTGTTATATTTTCCATAACTGAGTTCATATCTCTGAGGACTTTTCATATTTAATTTGGGTTTAGAAGAGCCGTTTGGCATTGAGGTTTCATGTCAAAAAAAGGATAATGTATTTAGTTTTTGCAATAAATTATTTTGTCAAAATGTCCAACCTCCATGATGAAAATTACCTTTTCGTTTCCCGTGTTTTCTCGAGAGAATTCTATCATGTGTTTAAAAATGATTGGCATTCCTGTTTTATTTCAGGAGTTGAAGAAGAGTTGACAATAATCCAAGGGAAAATATTGCAATTGCAGGAAAGTTGAATCAAGTTTCTATGGACGGCGAAACCATGTGCTATTGTTTCCCAAGTATGCATTACTTGTTGCAATTGCGTTAGGTACTCAAGGTCAGTTGTGGTGGCGTATGACTTCTTAAACAGGGAAGTGATAGATTTCTAGTCTAGCATTTAGAAAATGCCTGAGACCAATTGGCATTATAATCATACCAGCGTTTGTTTGAGTAGAAAATCGCTCTGAGTCTTGATTCAACGGGTTGGTTGCTTCATTGACTTGGAGCTTAACGGGTGTAAATTATCAAAATCCATAATTCACAAAGTCTTACATTTATTTCTGTAGATCTGTGATTTGGTAATTCTTATGTTAATGATTGAGCGGCGAATATTTGAGCATCTCTGGCGGCTTACTAATAAGAAGTTAATAGTTAATCAACGGAGTTTTATTTTGCTATATGCCCAGCATATCACCTTCAGCTGAGTTAGAGATTTGAAAAATTCAAAGTTTAGTTGGTCAAAATTTGTTCAAGTTTGAGCTGATTTAAGGTTTGGTTCATTTGAATGTCAATACTTTCAAATTTAATTTATTTTGCAAATGAGTTGATTTTTTATTAAATCAAATCTCAAATAATTTACAAGCATATCAATTAATTTATCATTTCAAAGATTTTTAGTTTAAAAATAATATGTTTGAATTTCTAAGAGAATTTATTTAATTGGATATAAAAATTTAAAATTTTATATTTAATTACAATTGTTGTTAAAATTTTTAATATTATATTTATTTTTTTTACAATTATAGTTAGCTCGTAAAATGATTTTAATTAATTTTGAATTAATATATCTTATGTATTATTGATTTATCTTTTTAAAATATTAATTAAATTTATATACACAATCATTTAACTCTAATTAATAAAAGTATTTAATTCTTATTATTTTAATTTTTAATTTAAATTTTAAAATACTATTTTGATTCTTAGAGTTAAAGTTTGTTTACGGAAGATTTAACTAATATTTGAAAATAGTATATAATATGATATTTGTATTAATTTAAAATTAATCAAATTTATTATAAAAATAAGTTATAATTAAAAAAATATTAAAAGTTATGAATATAAAATTAAAAATTTTAATTATAATTGTAATTATACTTAAAATTTTAAATTTTTATGTCTAATTGAATAAGTTATATCAAAGTTCGGCTATAATTATAATAGTTAAAATTTTATAGTTGAAAAATAAAAGTTTTAGTTATAATTATAATTAAATCTAAAATTTCAGACTCTTATACCTAATTTTAATAAGTGAACTTATAAACATGTAAATAAAAGAATTTTATTTTCAACGAGGCAAATATTTTTAAATTTAAAAAATTAGGTTCAAATTTAACTTATTTAAACACAAACCGAATCAAGTTAAACTTTTATCTAAGATTTCATTTCTCTATAACAAATAATTTATATTTAAAAAATATTTTATATATGCTTTCAAAAAAATATTTTATATAAAAAATATTTTTTGTAAAAAATAATGAAATAATTTATTTTTTTATTTAACTTTAATTTAAAAAATAAAAATTTATTAATAAATTTATATAAAAATTTTAATAAAAATTTGAAAAAAAAATATTTTTTATTTAATAAATTTTCTAAATATTGCAACACCAATAAATATAAAAAAAATAAAACATATTTTCCGCTAAAGGATCATAGTCCAAGTCTCATATAACGCAAAAGCGGTTTATTCGACAGTAATTCCATATTCACCCTGGATTGGATTTGGATTTTTATATTTTAATGATCCTATTCTTGGAAATTAGTTTCTCATAATACATTTAGGATTGGACACCTCCTTCAAGAGAAATACACACCAAAGAGACAAAAGTCAATTGGAGACAATAATTAATTTTATTTATTTATTTATTTATTATTATAACACAAGTTCGTCGAGCTAAGAACTGTAAAATGGCTTGAAATTGAAATAAATACAGGGGTTAGTAGTAAATAAAAAGAAAAATGGAGGCATAACTTTTTTTTTTTTTTCAAGTAATTTGATTTTGGTTTCTCATCTCATTTTCAAGAAAGTACAAACATAGAATTTTGTATGGAACAAGAGAATCAAAAGCAGATTTCAACACGTGTATAGTTGGCTTTCAAAATTATAATGATAAATGCGGCAGTAAACAAGGGAAGGGATGGCTTAGGAGGTGACTATTTTGAGAGCATTACCGTTAGATTCTTAAATTTTTTAGAAAATTTACTAATTTATTTTTATCTTAAAAATATTTAATTAAAATACTCTATAAAATATAATAACATTTTAATACAATAATTTGAAAATAAAAATAAATTAGTAAATTTTTTAAAAATTTAAAGAGGTAATAATATTTTTTTATTATTATTTTATTTTCACTCCATATTTTTTATTAGATCATGCCTTCCACGCTTTTCTTCCAGTCTTTCACATTTTCAACTCCGCAAGTCAGGCAGAAATCCGTGCGGATCTACAAACGTGGCCAGCCAAAAAACAAAAATTACTCTTTGTCTTTCCTCTTTCTATTTCTTTTTAGCTGCCATGCATCAATTAAATGCTAAATATGTTTGACATTCAGTTTTAACTCTGGTGAGCTGAAATTCAGGAGTTCACCAAATAAGTATACATGAAAATGATTCGATTCAACCAGAAAATCAGTAAATAGATATTAATTTTATGAGGAATAAATGCGAATAATAAATAAAAATTAATAAATTAGATATTAAATTTATAGAGGTAAAGATTTCTTATAGGAGCAAAGATGGTGAATTCAATGAAAATAAGGAAATGTCCAATTTAGGTTATGTCAGAAATATATGTACTCCTGGTTGCATTGATACTTCTATAATGCGTTCAATTAAATATGACCGAAGGATTTTTTAATAGATTTGTCCGGCGGCTTATTTAATGGTGTAGGTGGCTAACAAATATAGAGTCGACTAACTCATATTTTGACTGTCAGACACGTTATATCAATATTATTCATTGCACGTGTATTTAATAACACGTCGGGGTGTGAGTTTTGAAGAGATCTCCCATTTCATTCCGTACTTTAATAGGGTCAAGGGTATTCGTTATTTAATTTTAGTATTTTATAGATCGAATTTTCTACTGTCTAATCGGTTCAGATAAAAATATCTAAAGAATCCTTCTAAATTCTATAAACAAGTCTCGTAATCTAAACTATCCTTTATTTAGATGTTATCAAACTCCATGTTAAATAACTAAAGATATGGGAGTAGTCAATTTTTTTTTTTGAAATGATAATCAAATTTATTTATGTAGAGTTATTATTCAAATTTTTGTTGTTTTAATTTAAGTTAAATTTGATTTTCATTGTTGAGTTTTAGTTTGAGTTTCGATTTATTTTTATGTAATTTCACATAATTGTTTCAATAAAAAATCGTAGTGAGTTTATAATGCTATTTGAAACAATAATGCAATACACTTTTTAGCTATTATTTAATCATATAAAATAAATACTTAAAATTTTAAATTCTATCAGAAAAACACCGTGATATTTTTAATTTTAAAAATATTCCATTATATAATTTAACTATTTAAAATTATAAAATTATTTTAATTATATTTTTTAATAATTTAAATGTGTAATAAGACCTTTTCAAAATTTAAAATGTCTCAATATTTATTTGATAAAATTTATATTTAGCGAAAAATATATATTTAAAGATTAAAGATGTATATACTCCTTTGATTCGTAATGATATATATTGAAAGTATTAGACTTGTTGTGTAATTTCTTGGCCTTGTCTCTCAAGTAAGCCTACATGTGTTTCTCTTCTAGAAGTAGTATGTTGAAAACATTGGCATGTATTGATGTTTATCTAAATTCCATGTTAATTTTGAATTGTGGAATTTCTCAATCACACATCATATCATTACAGCTCTTATCAAGATGACTAAAGTTTTTGTTTATCCATCTTTATCCTAACATAAGACAATACAAGGAAATGGGTGGCCAAGGAATTGTAAGTTGATGTTATCAAACATTGACTATGCCCAAATTAGTGAGATTTTAAAAATATTTTTATTAATATTTGATATTTGGAATGGAAATTTGAGGAGATGATGATGATATAATTCAAGTATTTATCTTCAAATTTCACTTTGCCAAATAATCTAGCTAGCTTCTCACCTAAAAATTTTAGAGTGGCCCCATCTGGATGATATGACTCTTAATGATCTGAGATCCAGAAAAATATCTTTTACAAGGGTTTTGTGAATGTAGAAAAGTCTCCCTAAAAGAGAATGTTTCCTCCCTTTTATCCTCATTCTCCCCCTCACGCGAGATGGCCTCTCCACTATAGGACCACCTACTTGATGGTCTAGGTCTGTACGTACGGAAAACCCCGGGACCATTCCTGTGTCAGACAACCATTTAATTCATTTCGGTGCGCGAGTGGACAGAGTTGCGAAATGACTGGACTCGCCGTCTTTTCTTCTTGTGACTGGGCTTGATGGAAAAGGACTGGAACATAGGAAAAGGCTGACTTTAAGGTTGAAATGGGCCGGTCCGGCCTGATTGAGTGACTTAAATAGGAGTTCGGTCTGGAGGATGAACGGATTGGCCTGACTTATTCGAGGGGTTTAGGAGTCTCCCGATTGTGGGCTGCTACTATCGGCCCGATCTCGTAACAGGATGGAAAAATCCAGCGGTCATCAGCTCTTAATCATAATCATTAAAATAAAAAGACTTGCATCATCTTGTGTTTAATTATCATATTACTAATAGCTGCAACTTACCAAATCCAAGCTCCTTATCTTTTTAATTTATTATTTTGCTCTTAACATTTGATTGAAAAATCTGTATCTGCTGCAAGTTTTCTTCGTCTTGATGCAGGTGGGAATAAAATATAATTAAAAAAATTATTAATCTGCCATTAATAATTATCATTTCCCCAACAAGTCAATTTACACCGCAATATGCATAGAAGCTTCTTTGTATATTATTTTTCAAACGTTTTGTCTGACTTCTGGCCAGCTTGGCTCCGGTCTTCTTTAGCATCTCTAGCTAGAAAATTTTACATATATCCAGGTAGACGAGACCACGGGCTGGTCCCATTTCCGTTTCAGTTTGAAACTGCCGGTTCGATTTAAAATGGTTAAACACAGTTTTAATTTTTTAACAGTTTCAATATAATTTTAAAATGGTTTCAGTTCTGGTTTTGATCAAATTCAAATTATAAATAATTAATTCAATTTTGATTTCAAAACAATTTAAAAGTAAAAAATTTAAATAAAATATAAAGAAATAAATATAAATCTTAAACATTATTGAATATATATTTTATTAAATAAATTAAAAATTATATCTATTTACATAATATAAAAAAATAAAATAATATTACATTTAAATATAAGTAATAATTTTTACAAATTAAAAATAAATTTAAGCTTAATTATTTGATAATTTTAACTTGTTTATTTATTAATTTTAAATGATATAATTTTATAAAATAATTTATTTAAAAACTAAAAATCAAACTGAAATCGATCTGAGATTAAATTTGGTCTGATTTATAAGAGGTGATTAATTTAAGATTTCAGTTCGATTTCAATTTAATTTATAGTCTGAACCGGATTGTGGCTGTGATAACATTCACCTATCTGATTTAAAATTAATGTATTATTTAAATTATAATAAAATTTATCTAAAATATATTGACATCCACTAAAAATACAATATTTTAAATTTTAAATTTATTGAGTATATAATTCAAGCAGTACACCCGTACACATACAATAACTATCTTCCCTTAAATAAGTACTAGCGGCCCTCTCCCACGCTATTCCATTCATTCCATTTCCCCATTATTAAAGAAATAATCATTCCAAAACCATCATCTCCAAGTGATCTCTTGCACCAGAAGAAGACTATAGCTTTTAGCTTATGAGATGTTTGGCCCTCTTATTTGTGGAAGCTCTCATCACCCACAAGATGAAGATGAAGCTTTGGGTTCAAGCCCTTGTTCAACTCCAAGAAGATCGTCAAGAAAAAGCAGCAAAGATAGCAAGAATCCTTATTCAACTCTGGGCCTCGACAAGTTCTCAGCTCTTCTAGCTGATCTTGAAGAGAAAAGGGCAAAGATTTATTCCCAGATGGGTTCTCAAGATATATCTTTAGTTCGATTTGCTTATTCCAGCTCCAATGATTGCGTCCCAATTGTAGTTAAGTTGAAAGATCAGAATAAAGCCTGCAGTGGTGATAAAGATGAGACAAAAGATCATAAACCAAGAACTACACATAAAGCTGAAGCTTTGGAGAAATCGCCAACAGAGAATTCGATTGTCTATCATCATGAGGAAGAAACTGAGAAGAAGAGGATACTTTCGTGGAACTTCAAATCGCATGTATGGAAACGACCTTCTTGTTATATTCCAGTGTTTGTTGTCTTCGTTTTGTTGTTCTTGGCTTTCTTTGGGAGATCAGTAGCGATTTTATGCACCTCTATTGGGTGGTATTTAGTCCCTACGTTTAGTTCGAAAAAACCAGCAAAGACAAAGAAGAAGCAATTGCTCAGAAGATTCAGCGAGATTTCTCCAAGAAGTAACAAGAATTTTGGGGATTTGAAGCAGAAATCGTCTCATGGGCGTCAAAATAGTTTCTGAAAATTGCTTGATTTTTCTGGTTTCTTCTCTTTTTTTCTCCTTTCTGGAGTCAGGATTTTTTTTTTTTCTTGTGATGATAGATGTAAAAAAGAAATATTTTCGTTTTGCTTAATCGTGGGTCGAATTTCAACTCTTTGAAATGTTCATAAAAATGTAAATTATGGGTTCAGACTTTATTAATTAGAGAATGCCTACAACCATGCCATGTTCTTCTTTGTATGGCATAGTGGTTCTTGTAAGATTTCTTCAGAAATTCGGTGGGAATTTTTATTTTTTTAGAAATTAAAAATTTTGTAATAATTTAATTCAATTAATTAATTTATTTGACATAAAAATTTTATTTTTTAATTAAAAATTACTTTAAAAATTAAAATTATGTAGAAATTTGTAAGAATTTATTATAATTTTATGAAGTTAGTGTTGCGTATAATCTTTAGAAGATTACAAAATATGCACACAATCATTCCTTCTCCTTTGTATTTGATTAGGAATGATAAAATAAATCTAAGTATTTTTAATATTTTATTATAATATATTGGTTTAAAAAATAATCGGTTTGAATATGAATAAAGCAAAAATCCAGAGAAAGCTTACTTCTTGATAAATAAGATGTGGCTGCCATGATCAAGTAAAGGCCATGATAATGCGTTTTTTTTTTTTTTTTGTAAAAAAAAAAAAAAAGAAAAATCAAGATTGAAATTTGCTTAGCTAATTGACCTTCTAGATAAAGGGTCCATAAATGAGCTGTTAGATCTTCTAGATACTTAGAACTCAGAAGTTTTTTTTTTTTTTTTAATTGCGTATATGTAAAGAAATTTGTTTTGTATGTTAGTTTTATAGTTGAAAAACTTAAAATAATTATTATTTTAATTAGAATTGTAGATAATAGTTATATTTTTTAAAGAAAATATTGGAGTAGGAGACATTAAATTGTAAATGAATTTTTTTTTTTTCATATTTCAAGCATTTCAATTATATTCTAAACTCCACGGTAAGCATTGTTGTGACTAATTTTGCTTGGAAAACAATCATAAACGATTTAGCTAAATCTTAAAAAATAAAATAAAATTCAGTCAACTATACGATTTTATACAATAATTTAATAATATCAAAATATGTGGTATAAAAAATAAAAAAAATTAAAAAAAAACAATTTTTTTATATTTTTTCACGACAATAATTAAATTAATTTATAGTATCAGCTAAAAATTTTTAATTAAATCACCGTTTTATCTTATAATTTTTTTAAAATTTTGAGATTTTCATAATTTAATATAAAAATATTTTATGATAAAATAAAATCTACTTATGATACTCTCCATAAATAAATCTAATTTTCAACCAAAATAAAATTTTCGTTATCGAAAAAATCACTATTTATAATTTGATGCACTTAGAATTTTTTGGAAGAGTTATTTTTTTTGAAAGAGTTATTTAGATTAACTATTTAAATTGATAGTTTAAATCTACAAATAATTTTATATACAACTGAGTTTATATAACCGGCCAATAAATATATACTTTTTTAGTTAATTTAAGGTATATTTATCCTAAAATATTTAGAAGTTAATAAAATTCTCAAAATCTCTTAAATTGATTATATTACATCGTATAGATTAAATTTAATTTATTCTAAAGTGAGTTTTAAAATTTTTATAAAAAATATATTACTTTTATTTTAAATTGATATAAAATTTAATATATTATTCTTAATTATACGGATCATTACATATTCACTGTGAAATTTAATATCGGTGAAGAGATTTTAATACCATATTAAATTTAAGTCAGATTTAACTCAATTCAAAAGTTAATTTAATGGGAGAAATGTGTAAACCCGTTACGAAGATTATATGAACTCTATTCAAAGCTGATGTAGAGATTCAATCCTAAATATTGCCATTGAAAGCTATAAAACTAACAAACTATAACATTAACTCTCATTTATGTGTTATGGGCTGAACTCTACAATCTATAGATAGCCCTTGTGAAAATAGTAATGATGTAGCTCACAACATTTATTTCCAATTAAAAAACTATTTCCCCTTACTCTCTTTTATTTTTATTTTTGGGGTTAAAATGCCAATTAAGCTTTTAAAAATCAATTAATACATCACCTAATTTATTGCCTCCCAACTGCATGTTAGTTGTCTTTTTAGGCGATATAATGAGAGATAATATTATCATTTTTTATTATTTTTATTATGATACTTGAATTTGATATCTCAATTATTTTTTATATTTTAAAATATAAAAAAATCAAATAAATATATTCTATATATTTTCTTTTTGTATATTGAATGTTATGTATATAACTCATGATAACCTTTGAAATAGCAGACTTACTAAAATTTGAACACTATGTCTACTGTTGAATTATATTTAAAATCAATAAAGAAAATCGATTTCAGCGAAAGTTGAGCCATACAATCTAGTACGATAAAAAACTAGGTGCAAATCGCCAACAGGACAATTGAACCCTTCTAACCTCCTCCAAAGTTTTTAATGTACATGTTATATATCCGACTCATATGACGCGAATGAATAAACAGGGTATAAACTAATCGACTCCGTATTTATGAGCTACTTGACATACCTGCTAAAAAAATTCTACATCCAATCTAATAAAATTTTATATTGAAAGTCGTCAGAATAATCAGAGTATATATATATATATAAGTCTCTCTTTATACTCTCACACATATTCTCTGAAATTTCCTTTGTTTTTTTACTATTTTATTTTTATTTTCTCTTTGCGTTAATGTATTTTATGAAAGATTTTTATATCTGATTTAAGTGTCGAAAAATTTCTACCGAATCATCATCCACTCCTCATCAAATCAATCGCGGATCAACAATAATCAATTCACTTTCTAAAAATATCAGCATCAAGTGATCTCACTGAATTTCAATTCATCAATATTATATAATAATATTATTTACTTCATTTATCATCCATGAAAATAAGCAAGTTATGTAGTACTAAATAGAATTCTCTTCAAATCAAAAAATATAATGAATTAATTTAATTCAAAATTTTCCATTAAGTTTTTATAATTTAATATAGTTTAATTGATAATCATAAAAAAAAATTTCATCCTTTTTAAATTTTTGCAATTGCATCATGTTCTTTTTTATCAATTAATCTCCATATTTTTTTATGATATTTGTTTGCATTCAGATATCAGCCTTTCCATTAAAAAACTAAAAAAAATAAAAGTAGAAGTTATAATTGCAAAATTTTAAAAGGGGTAAAGTTTTTTGTGATTATCTCTTTTATTTTTAATTTTATGAAATGTTTACTTAATTTGATTCAATTTTTAAGAAAAATATATTAGTTTCTAATTAATTATTATTAGAAATTAAATTATATTTAAAAATAAAATTAATAATTGAAATTAACACTATATATAATGATTTAGAAGACAAGTTCAATAAAATAAACAAAACTAGACTAAACTGATTTATTCTATTGAAAAGTTCTGTTTATTCCATACAATTTTATTTTTTGTTATAATTTGGTTCGATTGTATATTTACTATTAAATATTTTAAATTATTCATTTTTAAATTTTATTCAGATGAAAAATAATAATTAAAAAAAAAATCATTGATCTGGCAAAATAATGTCCGAAACGAATGCCGGACTCGCCTAGAACTCGAGTTTTCAGTTCTTTCTGGCCCACGTTATTTCCAACGCAAATGTGAGCAGAAAACGACAAGCCGTCCGTTTGCCAGACAGAAATAAGAAGGGTTCGTGGTCACCAACGCAGCACTCGAATGTCTTGGAGAAGCTATTGATTGTAAGAAGCTGGTACAAATTAAACACAATCAGCCTTCAAAAATATGCTAATTGGGAAAGGTAGTTTGATTCACCGTGCGAGTTTCCGATCAAGAAAAAAAAAATTATTTAATACATGTACTAATTAATTTTAAAAAATAATTAGAATATTTATAAAATTTTAAAAATTTTATTAATTAAATCTTTCATTAATTTTAATTTTTAATTATTTTACTATTTAATTTTTATAATATAAAAAACTCAGTTAATTTTACAAAAATATATATTAATTAATATATTTATATTAAAAATAATTTAAAATTTTTTGCCAATTATAAAATAATTAATTACTAAATTTTTTAAATTTTAATAATATTTTGATGTAATTTTAAAATTGAGGGAGTAATTAATTTATTTTTAAAAAAAATCACATTGGTGGGTTGAAAGCCTAAGTCATCGAAAAATCCAAGAACCATGGAATTATGACCAATTGTAAAGCTACAACAGCATATTGAGCTAAAACTCTAGCGTCATATTCTACCTAGTAGTGAGAAAATTCGAGAATGGGAACAAAATATCAAGCATTTGGTAGTTGAAGCAGGTAGAATCAGTTTGTTTTGTGTTCTCAAGTCCAAATTCAAAAACTGAGTTTGTCAACATGTTCACAATTCCTATTCTTGCTTTTCAACAAAAAGTTGCAATAAGACTTTTAATGAGCAGTTACAATCTATATATATATTTTTTTATATAAAAAAAATTAGGTTGCCATTTGTTTTATATAAAATATTTTTTAAAAAATATTTTTTAGTATTTATTAAGTCATTTTATTAGTGAATAGAAAATATTTTTCTAATTAAAGGAAAAAAATCATTTATTAAGTTATTTTAAGGAATATGATTTTTTTTTAAAAAAAGTCAATTTTTATATTTGAAAAATTTTATTAAAACTTTCATATATATAAATTTATTAATATATTTTATTTATTAAATTAAATTAAATAATGAAAAATAAATTATTTTATTAAAAAATACTTTTTACAAAAAGATATTCTTCACATAAAATACTATTCATGAAAAATATTTCATAAACATAAATTATTTTTCTAAATAAACGAAGCCTTGAATGAGAATAAATTATATAATACAGCTATTATTCATAAAATAGTAAATTACATAATTATAAGTGGGTAGATAATTTTTTTAAGAAAAAAAGTATGATGCACACATATTAATTAGAGATAAGAACAGACCATTCTTAAACCCTGCTATTTGAATCAGTCCAAAACCTTAAAAAAAAAAAACTCAAATTTTTTAATCTTTGAGCTAAATTGAGTTTAGATTGAAATTTCATAAGGATACAAAATTGAAAATATGCTATGTTAAACTTTGTAGCAAGTATTCTTAAGCTCTCCCTCTAGGGTTTGTAGAGAGATTCTTGCTCTGAATTTTCTTTTATTTTTTGGGAGAAACTTACTTCATTTACTATTTCATCCATTTTTTTTTTATTTTGTTCGGGTAGGTTTTATGATTTTTTTATTTGGAAGAGTTAGAAAAATCGAGAGAAATTTTTTTTTTCTCTCCCCTCTTTCTTGGTTGTATGTTTGGTTTCATACAGATACAGGTGTGTTTATGTCCAAATCAATCATAATTTTCTTTTTTCGCCAAATTCGACGATAGATTGATGGTAGTGACTTGGAGATATAAATCTCAAAAAGTGCAAATGGATTGTTAAAGAGTACTTTCCCTTCTCCTTTTGTGGATGCTTACATCGATCTTGATTCATTTTTGGTGTGACATCTTCAATGCTTCCCATGCTTGTTGCTGGTATCTCTTTGATCCGGTGGTTCATAGCTCGCTATGGAGCTTAATCTATTTTTTCTAGGGTTGCATGTATTTTTTTCTTTTCTCTTTGAGTTTCAATGAATCCGGTTATGGTTTTATGGCGACTGATGTAGGAGTTTTCTGATAATGACCGTCGAAACTTGTTTTAAGGGTGACAATTATTTTCAATATCAAGTGAAAGTTTTTATTTTCTGATGGGTCTTTTCTGTCGGTAGGGTTAAGATGAATGAAGTTTAATTTTAGGGGTTGTACTTCTTTTATTAGTTTTTTAGACCCCAAAATTTTATATAATCTGATCATCTGTGGACCTTGAACTATTTTAATTAATGAATTCTTTATCATTAAAAAAAAAAAAAAAACTTTCTTGCAAGTAGATATTGGTATTGAGCTCTAATACAATTAACTTCAGAGGATGGCAAGCTGCGCAAACTTTTTTAGCCTACAAAAAGGCCAACTCAACATGAAGATTTGTGCCTTAATTCTTTTGAGCAAGCGTATATATATATATATACGCGAGGCTGTGGGAGGGCTGCAAATATACTAAGCCCAGCCCAAGCACCAATAAGAGAATCTAACCTTGAGTCCCTTGTTTATCATGTATGGCAGCTATCACCTCAGAATAAGCTAGTTGAATAATCGAGTTGGCTACCATCTTTGGAATCAATAGTTTTGATCGGGCTTTTGCCGACGATAGTGATGGTCGGAGAGATGAGTGGCAGAGAGACACTTCTGGATATTTCTATCTAGGTGGGATTCGGCTCATGTTGGTTTTTAAGTTTTTAAGATTTTGTTGTTGATTAATATTTATGGATCATGAGACATTTGTACTGTAATTTATACTGTTTAGTGATAATTTTAGATATGATATGTGAACTCGAAATAAAAAATAATATGAAAAATTAAGGTTATAACTAAGTTTTTTTTTTTTTTCTTAAAATCGTGATTCATTTATAACATCACAGTAATTATATCGCGTCAAGAATTATTAACTCGATTTAAAATGTTCATTATATCGCATCAATAATTATTATCTCGATTTAAAATATTCGTGACACGTTTTATTATTTCTGTCACGTGTGACCTGTCAATATATTTTGATGCATTAATTAATAATTATATTATTTAAAAAATATATTATTTAATATATAAATATTAATTTTTTTATAGTTTGTTTCTATTTTTTTATTAAAAATTTATTTAATATAATTATTTATAAAATATTTTATTATCTTGTAAATTTTTTTGTTAAAATATTAATTTGTTAAATATTAAAATCTTACTTTTTAAGTGTTAAATAATTAAGCTTTGTAGTTTAATATATTATTAAATTTATGAATGTTAAAAATAAATATATAAATTTTATATAATATATTATTTTAAAAACATTAAATTTTTATTAAAATATATTAAATAAATAATATTGTATTGTGTCAAAACGTGTTAGATATATTAAATTATATAAAATCGTGTTAATAAATTTATTATGTCAAATTGTTCTAAATGAATTGTATTCTATCATGTTAATTATTAATATGATTAAATTAATCATATCGTATTATCATATAATAAATATAATAAAAAAATTATATTAATATTTAAATTTTTGATATAATTTATTAATCGTGTCGTAATCATATCATCGTATCGACACAAACATTATCCTGACCTCGCATTGCCACCCCTAATTTATTAGTGTAATACCCGGCTAGATTCCGGCATCGGAATCCCTACCTTTCGGCGGAATTTCCGTTGAAATCTAGAATTCTGAAGATGCCAGAGGCTTCTAGAGGGGTAAAATGTGTTTTCTAAAAGGTTTTTACTGATTTCATGGTTTTAAATTGAGTTTTGAAAAGAAAAGACCAAGGGGGCATTTGCCAGGTTCGGCCGCCGAAAGTGAAGTTCGGCCGCCGAACATGGAAAGGCTTCGGGAGCGCCTTTGGCCTTCGAAAGTCTTGTTTGAACGAGCCAAGGTTCGGCCGCCGAAAGTCAAGTTCGGCCGCCGAACATGCATGAGTTTAGGGGGCACGTTAGGCTGCCGAAGGTCTCTGACCAGGCCACCTATAAAGGGCCCTCAGATCGGAAATGGGCGAGTTTTCTCCCCTTTCTCGAGCTCAGGTGAGTTTTTGTCCTCCCTTGGCCGTTTTCATGTTTTTTTTCTTCATCTCCTTCATGTTTTCATGAGTTCCATGGCTGTTTTGAAGTTTTAAAGCTTAGATCGAAGTTTTGGGAGCTTGGAGCTTTTGGGGCTTGGATTCTCCACACCTCCGAGTTAGAGATCACGCAACCCTCGATCTTCAAGAGGTAAGTGTAGATCTTTGCTTTCCTAGTGTCTTTTGAAGTTTTATGAAGGTTTTAATGGTAGAGTATGGGTAGATATGCATGTTAGGAGTTATGTGGGTTTTATGCCCAATGTATGTTATGTGATGCTCACGTATGTTTATATGATGCTATGTTGAATGTTTAGGCTAGGTTATGCATGTGGGAGAGTGTATGCATGAGTGGGAAAGAGCAAGTGAGTTTTTGGATAGTTTTGTTGGTTTTGGCTTATGTGGGTCATAAGCCATTTAAGTATGCTTTTTGATGTTCTTTGTTGGAGTTTAAGCTTGTTTAAACTCCTTTGTGCATGGTTAAGGGTTTATGCATGTTTTGGTAAGGTTGGGTGCTTGTTTTGGGGTGTTTGGAAGGTTTGGGAGGCTTGAATGCATGAGAAGCTGAGTTCTGCCCTTCTGGGAAGAACTCAGGTTCGGCCGCCGAAGGTGGTTTCGGCCGCCGAACCTGCCTTTGGATGCATGGTTTGGCCGCCTAACCTTGCCCCCGAAAGCTGAGTTTTGGCTTGAAAGCAGACTTTCGGCCGCCGAAGGAAGGATTCGGCCGCCGAAAGTGCTTGACTTTCGTCTCTGGAGAGAGGATTCGGCCGCCGAAGGTGCCGCCGAAAGTGCCCTGTTCAGCCCTCCTTTGCATGAGTTCTATGATTGTTTAAGTGATGTTTTAGAGGGTTTTTGGGGAATTGTTTATGAGTTGTTTAGAGTGTGTTGGCACCTCATTCGAGTCCACCTGTGTAGGATCGGACCTGAGGGATCGAGGAGGCCATCAGTGTTAGCAGTTGCAGAGTCAGTCCAGCGTCTGCCAGAGGTGAGTAGAACTAAACTTAATCTTTTATTTTATGAAATCAAATGCCTAAAGCATGCTCATGCATCATGTTTATATGTAATAGGTTGATTGCACTAGTTACACGCATATGAAGCATTGCATTATTTACTGTTGATGGAGATTGGACCAAGGATGACCCCACTAGCCCTAGAGATATTGTGAGACCTGGCCGGGCCAGGCATACATATACAGTTGTTGTAAGACCTGGCCGGGCCAGGCATACGAAGGTTGTGAGACCCGGCCGGGCCGGACATACTGAGACTGGAAGGGATGTTTTGGGGTTAGGTCCAATTCGTGATGTGATTTGTTTGTGCTGTGACGCATTTAATGAAAGCATGTAATTAATGAACTGTTTTCTTTGTTTCTACTCATTGGGCTTTTTAGCTCACCCCTCTCCCCTAACCCCAGTGTTGCAGGTTTGAGGAAGATCGGGAAGTCTCAAGAGTCAAGGTTTTGCTTATGTAATAGTTTTAGATTAGTACTCTTAGTGTGGACATGTATTACAAATTGATATAATGATTTGTAAGAGAATGTAATGTAAAGTTAAGTGGAGTTATGTTTATGGTTTAGTACTGTGCTTGGCCCTGAGACTTGGTTAGTCCCTTTTTAATACATGATGTATGTAATGTTTTAGATGTTGAGTTGTTGGAACTAAACTAGTGGCATGTGTTGTTTACCACGCTATGGCTTGATGAGGACCCTAGTAGAGGTCTTATGTTTGTGGTTTGATGCATGAACAGGTTAGGTTCTAGTTCTTTGGATGCGATCCCAGCTTGATGTATGTTATGTTGACCCAGCTAGAGTTTTGAGGGCTCTAGTAGGGGGGTTCTTTATGTTTCCAGTATGTTGCATACAGGTCAAGCTCGGTCTATGCATCTTATGTTTAAGTTTTTATGTTAAAGTTTAGATCATGTATGGGATTTGACCAGGTGATAGGAGGTATGTTTGGCTTGCTACGGGTCCCGGCGGCCTTAAGCCGATCTGGATCCTAGCGCCGGTGGCGGTTCGTGCCGTTACAGAGGGGTATCGGTTTTCGGGTTGTTACAATTAGGCTTGAGCCTTAGTTTGTATGTCCTTCGATATTTTATGAACTTTTCAATGATGTTGTTAACAAGATTTTTTGTTTTAAGAGAGATTTATCATTTATTCCTTAAATATTATTCTTATTAATAAGTTAGTTCTTATATTTTCAGAAATCTATTAAAACGTCTTTATATTTTTTATGTGTCAACGAAATAGTACTTCCGTCATCTTTTCCGTTAAAAATAGTTAAGGGATGAAAGAGAAAATTTTTAAAACTCAATTTTTTCTTCAAATAAAATCTCTTATTTAGTCTGTGAATATTGCCACTATTAACAAGTCAGTCTCTACATTTTCATAAATTTATTAAAATATCATTATCTTTTTTTTAGATCTATTAAAACGTCATTACCTTTTTCCAGATCTATTAAAATATCCTTATCGTTTCTCCCCATTAACGAAATAATCCCTCTCTCTCCTCCTCAAAAAAAAAAGAAAAATAGAAAGAAGAAGAAGAAGAAAAAGAAGGGAAAAAAAAAGAAGGAGAGAAAGAAGAAGAAGGAGAAGAAGATGATGATAATGAAGAAGGAGAAAAAAAATCACCTCCTTCTCCTCCTCCTTAGAGAAAAAGAAAAAAAAAAAAAAGAAAAACTAAAGAAGAATAGAAAAAGAAGAAAAAGAGAAGGAGGAAGAATCAAAGAAGGAGGAGGAGGAGAAGAGAAATGTATTTTGAGTTTTTTGCTATATTTTTAATAGTAGAAATAAATAAAAGGACTATTTCTTTGACGGAGAGAAAATATAAGAACGTTTTAATAGATTTTTGAAAATATAAGAATTAATTTATTGATAATGACAATATTTAGGAACTAAATTATAAATTTTTCTTATTTTAATTAGGTATAATTCTAAATTCTTCGATTCTAATTAAATTTTTAGTTCTTAAACTAAATTTATTTAAGTTTTTTTAAAAAAAAACTTAAATTATTATTTAAGTTTTTTTTTTGAATCAATATTATTTAAGTTTTAAAGTTAGCTAATTATTAATATAAAGTATGCCATATCTAATATGCATTTAAATTATTTATAAATTATATAAAGTACATACATATATAAAATTAAATATAAAAGCGTACACTTTAACTATTATTTTATTATAAATATAATAATATATTAAATAAATTATATTTTAGTCCTTAAATTTTAATATAATTAATGAATCAGTTCTTTTATTTTTAAAATTAAACTCTTAAACTTCTATTCAAAAATATTAATCCAACTTAAAACATTAATTTTGATCTTTTTACATAGTATCTATTACGGTTACTTTTAGAAATAATTTCTTTTGATCTTTTTACATAGTATCTATTACGGTTACTTTTAGAAATAATTTCTATATAATTTTTGAAAATAAATGGATTTTGAGTTAACACAATGTAATACCCGGCTAGACCCCGGTATCGGAATTCCTACGTTCCGGCGGATTTTCCGTTGGAAGTCGGGATTCGAGGATGTCGGAGCTTGCCCTAAGGGTATAAGAAAGGTTTTTAAGATGTTTTTAAGTGTTTTTATCATGTTTGCATGTTTTGAGTTAAGAACATTGAGTTTTGAAATGAAAAGGCCAAGGGGACAAAAGCCAGGTTCGGCCGCCGAAGGTGAAGTTCGGCCGCCGAAAGTTGCATGGTTTCGCATGCACGTTAGGCCGCCGAAGGAAGAGTCGGTTGGCCACTACAAAAGCCCTTTTTCCCGAGACTTGAGTGTGAAACACTCTGTTTTTGGGTCAAAGGTAGGTTCAAGCTCTCCTTGGTGTGATTTCTCATGTTTTTCTCAAATCTTGCATGTTTTAACTTGATTTGAGCTATGTTTTAGAGTTTTGAGCAAAAGGAAGCAAAGTTGAGTACTTGGAGATTTTGAGTGAGTTTTCCCCCATCTCCAAGCTTGGATCATCAATCCTCTAGTTCTTCAAGAGGTAAGCATGGATCCTCACCTCCCCTTATGTTTAAAGCAAGTTTTAGAAGTTTTGGAGAGGTTTATGGCATGTTTTGGGGTATAAGCATGAGTTTGAGCATATGTTAATCATATGAGTTCGTATGAGTTTTGTTGTTGTTTTTGGGGTTTGAGCTAGTTTTTAGGCCCCTATATGCATGAGATATGTTGTGTGTTAGTTGAGAAGTGTTGGTATGCATGTTATGGGTGTTTGATAGGATTTTGGAGGCTGAGAGCATGAGTTGTGCTCGGATTCTGCCTTTCTGGAGAATCCAGGTTCGGCCGCCGAAGCAAGGTTCGGCCGCCGAACCCCTTGTGGGGGCAGTTTCGGCTGCCAAACCTTGCCCCCGAAAGCTAGGCTTTTGGGTGAGAAAGGGACTTTCGGCCGCCGAAAGAGGGCGTTCGGCCGCCGAAAGTGCATGAGTTTCGTCTCTGGAGAGGGGTTTCGGCCGCCGAAAGTGCCGCCGAAGGTGCTCTGTCCAGCCTTCTTTTGCCCATTGTTCCATGCATGCCTATGATGTTTTAGAGGGGTTTTGGGGAGATATTAAGAATTCTGTTTAAGTCAGTTTGGTCCTCATTTGAGTCCACCTGTGTAGGTATGGACCCGAGAGACCAAGGAGGCCCACAGAGTTAGAGTTACAGAGACTGCCCAGCAGTTGACAGAGGTGAGTGGAACAGAACTTTATTTTAAAAGTTAAGAACTGTTTTAGCATGATTCATGCATCATGAATGCCATGTTTATGTAGGATGCTTTGCATTAGTATTCATCAAGTTGATGCATTGCATTATTACTTGTATATGTGGATTGGACCGAGGCGATCTCAATAGCCCATAAGTCTGTCATTATTGTATGTCCTGTGTGAGCTCCTTTGGGGCCGGGCATTTACCTTGGATGAGTCCTGTGAGAGCCCTTATAGGGTCGGGCACCATGAGTAGTTAGTGAAAGACCTGTGTGAGCTCCTTTGGGAGCCGGGCACTGACAGAGGGAGTTTTGGGATCATGTCCAATCCGAGATGTGAAATGTTTGTGCAGTGATGCATCATATGATAGCATGTTTTAAATGTGATTTTTTATAGATTCCGCTCACTGGGCTTTAGCAGCTCATCCCTCTCCCTAACCCCATTTTTCAGGGCCTCAGAGAAGAGAAAGAGAAAGAGAAAGCAAGGGTAAACGCATATGTACTAGTATAGAATAGTGGACATGATAATGATGTACAGTACAGTGTTTATGTAATGTATAGAAAGGATGTAATAACCAGTTATGTATTGAGTTATAGAATTGTGCTTGGCCCTAGTGTATGTTTATCCCTTTGCACATGATCATTGTATGTTTGAGATAATGTTGTTATGATGCGCTAGGCTTGGTGCATGGTAGTCTTTCTATCTCTGTAGTTACTGTATGGTACCATAGCAGGTATCACTCTTCGAGTGCATACAGACAGAGCATGCATAGTCCAGGCTTAGTTGATGAGAAAAGTTTCAAGAAAAGAAAGGATAGTCAAGCAAAGAAAGAAAGAAAACAAAAAAAAAAAAGAGAGAGAAGAGTAAGTAACAGTTTTAAGTTTAAGTGTGATCATGTATGGGATTTATCAGGTACACAGAGTTGACAGTAGGCTTACTACGGGTCCCGGCGGCCTTAAGCCGATCTGGATCCTAGTGCCGGTGATGGTCCGGTAAGCGGGCTGTTACAGATTGGTATCAGAGCATAGGGCCTCTAGAGTACGGTGTGCTGAGCTAAGATGCTCAGGGATTAGAGATATCTCACATCGGAAAGAGGTTGTGTTAGAGGGCAAGCACAATAGGAAGATCATGTCCACTAGGATAGGATGTTGAGTCCTGTCTTGATGTGTAATGCCATGATGTTATGCATGTGCATTTAAATGATATGATATGCTATGCTATGAGTTGAGGGTTCATGTTGTTACATGGATCATATGATGCTAAAGTTTATGTTATGTTTTCAGAAGCTAAGATGAGAGGAACCCGTCGATCAGCTAGATTGACTGGAGCTCCGCCCGAGAATGAGGGTATGGAAGGGCGTCCCCCTGCTTTGCCAAGAGCTATGTCCCAAAGGGCAGGCAGAGAAAGATCATCAAGGGACCCTAGAAGGTCTTTTGATGAAAGCAGGAGGGAGACAGAACAGAGAAGAAGATCTAGTGATACAAGGGAAGAGATGGATGTGGATCCAAGAAGGGATGGAGGGTTAGGTGTTGGCACTACAGAGGAGGATGTGGGATCATCACAGGGAGGCGGTCAGGCCTCGGGGTATGGTTATCCACCCCATTATCAGCCCTACCCACAGGGCCCAGGATATTCGATGGGAGGTACATCGGATCATCCTAGTTTTCACCCATATCCCACATATATGCCTTATCCACCGTATTACCCCCCATATCCACCATATCCCATGTATCCACCCTCACCTTTTTACCCCAGTCCAGCATACTCTACACCAGAAAGTTCTGCACCTCCCCCACCACCACCAGTGGTACAACCAGAAGCCCCAGTTATCCAAACACCTCAACCTGGCCCATCTGTGAGGAGCAAGGTAAAGATGACTGATTACCTAAAGTTAGATGCTCCTAAGTATCAATCCGGAGATGATCCGTTTGAGTACATTAAAGCAGTCAAGATGATAGCAGATGAGCTAGGGGCAGATGATACCAGAGCCATTCAGATGGCAGGGTTCACTTTAAAATGTAAGAAGGCGAAGGAATGGTTTGGCGTCTATGTGGACCCTAGGTTGGATAACATGTCTTGGGAGGAGTTTGCTAATGAGTTTGCCGGATGGGCATTCCCAGATAGTTCGAAAGAGCTAAAGATGATAGAGTTTGAGCAGCTCAAGCAGACTGAGGATATGAGTATTGATGAGTTTACTGACAGGTTTCTGGAGTTGCTGCGGTATGCAGGACAGGCCTATGATACGGAACAGAAAAAGGCTAGGAGGTATGCTATGAAATTGCATTCCAGGTATTCCTCTTTGATCCATGCAGCCGAGAGGGAGAGTTTCCACACCGTGGTGGATTTAGCACGGAGGATGGAGGCTAGTGCCATTATACAGGGTACAGTGAAACAGCAGCCGGCACAGTCTTCAGGTTCTAAGACCCCAGGTAGGGGTAAGTCAGATCCCTCTTCACAGGGTGCAGCAACTTCCAGTGGTAAGAAGTGGAGTGTTTCCACGCAGAAGTCGAGGAAGAATAAGTTCTGGAACAAGATTAAAGCAGGTCTGGGATTGGGCAGTGGCATGAGTTCAGGTTCAGAGGTTCCAGTGTGTAGTAGGTGCGGTAAAGCGCACAGAGGAGTTTGTCGCTTTGGGATTACAGGATGTTACAGGTGCGGCCAGGAGGGACACATGGCTCGTGAGTGCCCTCAGGCAGCTTTCACGGCACCATCCCAGCAGACAGCTCCAGCTAGCATGCCACAGCCACCAGTTTCAGTTATGACGCAGGGCAGAGGCAGAGGGAGAGGGTCAGCCTCTTCATCTGCAGGTCCCAGAGGTGGAGGTCCGTCAGCTCCGGCGCGGATTTTCACGATGACACAGCAGGAGGCAAACACTTCTAACACCGTGGTGTCAGGTAACCTTCTCATTGGGTGTTCTGAGGTGTATGCTTTGTTAGACCCTGGTGCTTCGCATTCCTTTGTTGCTCCCAGAGCCATAGAGAGAGTGGGTTTGATGACGTCTGGGTTAGAGTGTCCCCTATGGGTCAGTGGCCCTAAGTGTGATCCATCGTTGGCAGAGACAGTCTGTCGACATAGTCCAGTGTTTATAGATGGTAGATGCCTTCCAGCTGACCTTGTGGTTCTAGAGTTGACAGATTTTGACGTCATTCTAGGGATGGATTGGCTATCTGCATATGGTGCTACCTTGGACTGTAGAGACAAGGTAGTTAAGTTCAGGGATGAGGATGGATCTGAGTTTGTCTTCAGAGGAGACAGGAGGGGCACGCCTAGAGGTCTGATATCAGCCCTACAGGCTCGTAGGTTGCTCAGGAGGGGATGTCAGGGGTATCTAGCTCATGTGAGAGAGCTAGACAGTCAGGTTAGGGACCCCAGTTCAGTGCCCGTGGTCAGAGAGTTCCCAGATGTGTTTCCAGATGAGCTTCCAGGACTACCACCTGTGAGGGAAATAGAGTTCGAGATAGAGTTAGTGCCTGGTACCAGACCGATCTCTATTCCTCCCTACAGGATGGCACCAGCAGAGCTGAAAGAGTTGAAAGAGCAGCTACAGGAGTTGGTAGATAAGGGTTTCATCCGTCCAAGTACCTCACCCTGGGGTGCTCCAGTGTTGTTTGTCAAGAAGAAGGATGGATCCCTTAGACTTTGTATCGACTACAGGCAGTTGAACAAAGTCACTACCAAGAATAAGTATCCTCTACCCAGGATCGATGATCTATTCGACCAGCTAGCAGGAGCAGGTTGTTTTTCTAAGATAGATCTGAGATCGGGCTATCATCAGCTGAGAATCAGGGAAGAGGATGTACCTAAGACAGCTTTCAGGACCAGATATGGGCATTATGAGTTCTTAGTGATGCCGTTCGGGTTAACTAACGCCCCTGCAGCATTCATGGATCTCATGAACCGAGTTTTCAGAGAGTACCTGGATCACTTTGTTATTGTCTTCATAGATGATATCTTGGTGTATTCCAGGAATGCAGAGGAGCATGCCCATCATCTGAGGATAGTCCTGCAGACCTTGAGAGAGCATGGTTTATATGCCAAGTTCTCCAAGTGTGAGTTCTGGCTAAGGAGCATTTCATTCTTGGGGCATGTAGTGTCAGATCAAGGTATAGCAGTGGACCCCAAGAAGATAGAAGCTGTAGCCAACTGGCCTAGACCCACCACAGTGACAGAGGTTAAAAGTTTCTTGGGTTTGGCAGGCTACTACAGGAGGTTCGTTCAGGACTTCTCCAAGATAGCGGCTCCTATGACCAGATTAACCAGAAAGAACCAGAGATTCACATGGTCTGACCAATGTGAAGAGAGTTTCGAAGAGTTAAAGAGAAGATTAACTTCAGCCCCGGTGTTAGCTCTGCCTACTAGTGATGAAGACTTCACAGTGTTCTGTGATGCGTCCCGAGTGGGATTAGGTTGTGTGTTAATGCAGAATGACAGAGTAATAGCTTATGCTTCTAGACAGCTGAAGAAGCACGAGCTGAACTATCCAACACACGATCTTGAGATGGCAGCTGTTATCTTTGCACTCAAGATGTGGAGGCATTACCTCTATGGGGTGACATGTGAGATCTTTACAGATCATAAGAGCCTACAGCACATCCTGAGTCAGAGAGAGTTAAATTTGAGGCAGAGACGGTGGGTGGAATTGCTTAGTGATTATGATTGCAGAATCCAGTATCATCCGGGAAAGGCAAATGTTGTAGCCGATGCCTTAAGCCGGAAATCACTAGGTAGTTTATCTCACATTACAGCAGAGAGGAGGCCGGTGGTGAAGGACTTCTACAGGTTAGTTGAGGAAGGGCTACAGTTAGAGGTAACTGGTACAGGTGCTTTGATTGCACAGATGAGAGTTACACCCGTGTTTCTGGAGCAGGTGGCTCAGAAACAACATGAGGATCCAGTGTTGGTCAAGATTGCCAGGACTGTTCAGTCAGGCAAGAGCGAAGAGTTCAGATTCGACGACCAAGGGATTCTCCGCTACGGGCATAGACTATGTGTACCAGACGACATCAGTTTGAAAGGAGACATTATGAGAGAAGCTCATAATGCGAGATATAGCATTCACCCTGGAGCCACCAAGATGTATCAAGATCTGAAGAAAGTTTATTGGTGGCCAGCAATGAAGAGAGAAGTGGCACAGTTTGTGTCAGCCTGCGAGATATGTCAAAGGGTGAAGCTAGAGCACCAGAAGCCGGCTGGAATGCTTAACCCACTGCCGATTCCAGAATGGAAATGGGAGAACATAGCGATGGATTTTGTAGTGGGGTTACCGGCGACGTCCAACAGACTAGACTCCATATGGGTGATTGTGGATAGACTGACTAAATCTGCTCACTTCATTCCTGTCAGGAGTGGCTACTCTGTGGACAAGCTAGCGCAGGTGTATCTTGAGGAAGTTGTGAGGTTGCATGGGGCGCCTATTTCTATAGTGTCTGACAGAGGACCC
This sequence comes from Manihot esculenta, assembly GCF_001659605.2. Classification (NCBI taxonomy): domain Eukaryota; kingdom Viridiplantae; phylum Streptophyta; class Magnoliopsida; order Malpighiales; family Euphorbiaceae; genus Manihot; species Manihot esculenta. The sequence goes on along the minus strand of NC_035165.2, from coordinate 30,016,177 downwards.
CAGTTTACCTCCAGGTTTTGGCGAAGTCTGCAAGAGGCTATGGGCACAAGATTAGACTTTAGCACTGCTTTCCATCCACAGACTGACGGACAGTCAGAGAGGACCATCCAAACCATAGAAGATATGCTTCGAATGTGTGTGCTAGATTTTGGCGGATCTTGGAGGCAGCATCTACCCTTAGTGGAGTTTGCCTACAACAATAGTCATCATGCTAGCATAGGGATGGCCCCATATGAAGCTCTGTATGGGAGGAAGTGCAGGTCACCAGTTTGTTGGGAAGAGGTTGGAGAAAGGTCCCTAGCAGGGCCTGAGTTAGTAGAGATCACGAACAGGGTGGTGCCCATTATCAGAGAGAGGCTCAAGACTGCTGTTAGTCGGCAGAAGAGCTATGCAGACGTTCGCAGAAAGCACATAGAGTTTGAGGAGGGGGATCTGGTCTTGTTGAAGGTGTCTCCAATGAAAGGGGTGGTTCGTTTTGGGAGGAAAGGTAAGTTGGCTCCGCGGTACATTGGACCTTTTGAGATTTTGCAGAAGGTCGGAAATGTGTCGTATAAGCTTGATTTGCCTATGTCTATGGAAAGAATCCATCCAGTCTTCCATGTTTCGATGCTAAGGAAGTTTGTGTCAGATCCGAATAAGGTTCTCAGCGAACCAGATGTGGAGATCCTAGGTGATCTCACGTATGTAGAACAACCAGTGCGGATCATTGACACCCAGATCAGAAAGCTAAGGAACAAGGAGATCCCGATGGTGAAAGTCCTCTGGAACCACCATAACATAGAAGAGTGCACCTGGGAGACACGGGAGTCTATGCTCCAACAGTACCCCCATCTCTTTTGAGGTTAGTGTTAGCTTCTTTTGTTCTTTATGTGCTTTATGTTATGTTTTTCTTCTGTTTTGCGTTAGAGAGGAACATTCGGGGACGAATGTTCTTAAGGGGGGGAGAATGTAATACCCGGCTAGACCCCGGTATCGGAATTCCTACGTTCCGGCGGATTTTCCGTTGGAAGTCGGGATTCGAGGATGTCGGAGCTTGCCCTAAGGGTATAAGAAAGGTTTTTAAGATGTTTTTAAGTGTTTTTATCATGTTTGCATGTTTTGAGTTAAGAACATTGAGTTTTGAAATGAAAAGGCCAAGGGGACAAAAGCCAGGTTCGGCCGCCGAAGGTGAAGTTCGGCCGCCGAAAGTTGCATGGTTTCGCATGCACGTTAGGCCGCCGAAGGAAGAGTCGGTTGGCCACTACAAAAGCCCTTTTTCCCGAGACTTGAGTGTGAAACACTCTGTTTTTGGGTCAAAGGTAGGTTCAAGCTCTCCTTGGTGTGATTTCTCATGTTTTTCTCAAATCTTGCATGTTTTAACTTGATTTGAGCTATGTTTTAGAGTTTTGAGCAAAAGGAAGCAAAGTTGAGTACTTGGAGATTTTGAGTGAGTTTTCCCCCATCTCCAAGCTTGGATCATCAATCCTCTAGTTCTTCAAGAGGTAAGCATGGATCCTCACCTCCCCTTATGTTTAAAGCAAGTTTTAGAAGTTTTGGAGAGGTTTATGGCATGTTTTGGGGTATAAGCATGAGTTTGAGCATATGTTAATCATATGAGTTCGTATGAGTTTTGTTGTTGTTTTTGGGGTTTGAGCTAGTTTTTAGGCCCCTATATGCATGAGATATGTTGTGTGTTAGTTGAGAAGTGTTGGTATGCATGTTATGGGTGTTTGATAGGATTTTGGAGGCTGAGAGCATGAGTTGTGCTCGGATTCTGCCTTTCTGGAGAATCCAGGTTCGGCCGCCGAAGCAAGGTTCGGCCGCCGAACCCCTTGTGGGGGCAGTTTCGGCTGCCAAACCTTGCCCCCGAAAGCTAGGCTTTTGGGTGAGAAAGGGACTTTCGGCCGCCGAAAGAGGGCGTTCGGCCGCCGAAAGTGCATGAGTTTCGTCTCTGGAGAGGGGTTTCGGCCGCCGAAAGTGCCGCCGAAGGTGCTCTGTCCAGCCTTCTTTTGCCCATTGTTCCATGCATGCCTATGATGTTTTAGAGGGGTTTTGGGGAGATATTAAGAATTCTGTTTAAGTCAGTTTGGTCCTCATTTGAGTCCACCTGTGTAGGTATGGACCCGAGAGACCAAGGAGGCCCACAGAGTTAGAGTTACAGAGACTGCCCAGCAGTTGACAGAGGTGAGTGGAACAGAACTTTATTTTAAAAGTTAAGAACTGTTTTAGCATGATTCATGCATCATGAATGCCATGTTTATGTAGGATGCTTTGCATTAGTATTCATCAAGTTGATGCATTGCATTATTACTTGTATATGTGGATTGGACCGAGGCGATCTCAATAGCCCATAAGTCTGTCATTATTGTATGTCCTGTGTGAGCTCCTTTGGGGCCGGGCATTTACCTTGGATGAGTCCTGTGAGAGCCCTTATAGGGTCGGGCACCATGAGTAGTTAGTGAAAGACCTGTGTGAGCTCCTTTGGGAGCCGGGCACTGACAGAGGGAGTTTTGGGATCATGTCCAATCCGAGATGTGAAATGTTTGTGCAGTGATGCATCATATGATAGCATGTTTTAAATGTGATTTTTTATAGATTCCGCTCACTGGGCTTTAGCAGCTCATCCCTCTCCCTAACCCCATTTTTCAGGGCCTCAGAGAAGAGAAAGAGAAAGAGAAAGCAAGGGTAAACGCATATGTACTAGTATAGAATAGTGGACATGATAATGATGTACAGTACAGTGTTTATGTAATGTATAGAAAGGATGTAATAACCAGTTATGTATTGAGTTATAGAATTGTGCTTGGCCCTAGTGTATGTTTATCCCTTTGCACATGATCATTGTATGTTTGAGATAATGTTGTTATGATGCGCTAGGCTTGGTGCATGGTAGTCTTTCTATCTCTGTAGTTACTGTATGGTACCATAGCAGGTATCACTCTTCGAGTGCATACAGACAGAGCATGCATAGTCCAGGCTTAGTTGATGAGAAAAGTTTCAAGAAAAGAAAGGATAGTCAAGCAAAGAAAGAAAGAAAACAAAAAAAAAAAAAGAGAGAGAAGAGTAAGTAACAGTTTTAAGTTTAAGTGTGATCATGTATGAGATTTATCAGGTACACAGAGTTGACAGTAGGCTTACTACGGGTCCCGGCGGCCTTAAGCCGATCTGGATCCTAGTGCCGGTGATGGTCCGGTAAGCGGGCTGTTACACACAACCTCAATTATTTTCTCTTAATTACACTTCAGATTTATATTTTCTTAATTTTTTTGTGGATTATTTTTCATCATGATGAATGAGAGCAGATCTAACGGTGGCAATAAGTTTATGGACACAAATATCAAATGTTTATTCATTTCGGTACATAAAATAGTGGGTTTTTTGAAATGCATACAATTATTTTTTGATTTTATGGGAGAGAATAATGAGTTTTCTTAAGGAGAAGTAAAAAGAGAAGGAAGGAGAGGGTGACTTTGTTAAAGGGTGTTTTTAGAATTTAAAATATTTTTATTTTTTTAAACATTTAATTTTAGAAATATAAAAATTAATTCATTAATTATATTAAAATTTTAAAATTAAAATATAATTTATTTTAATATATTTATCATTAAAAATAATAAAATAAATTAGTATTTGGAAACCGAATAATAATAATAAAATTATGTTCATAAGTGATGACCGCTGGATTTTCCTACCCCCAATCCTGGGCCTAGATTACGGCCACGGCCCATGAAAGGAAGGCCCGTACGCCCTCTCAAGTAAAACAGGCCCGGATCATTAGACCCCTGAGGCCGGACCCCACCAGATTCTTCCTCATCGAGATTGGCCCAGCCCGTATAACCTCCCCACGGATTCCTTCTCCTCCTGGGTTCAGCGTCCAGCACAGCTCTCGACCCAGCCCAGAATCCAGAACGAGACTCGTCATACAGCCTGGCAGATCCGCTCGAGTGTACGCACGGGGGAGAATCAGAGGCCGTTACGCATGGAGCAGGTGCCTGATATCCTCGTACGCCCATATCTGTATGGCAGAGACGCGTGGTCCAATCATGGGAGAGCCGTTATACGTCACCAGCCAGCAGGAAGAAAAGGATAAAAGGGATACCCCTCTAGAGAGATAGGCCAAGTTTTATTCTTCAATACAAAAACCCTTGTAAAACCCTATTCTATTGGATCTCAGATCATCAATTGGCGCTGTCTGTGGGAAAACGACGGAGATCTTTTCATCACCGGAGTTTTCACTCTTAACAAAACCTACTGAGATCCACGATGGCTAATCACCAAGAGAGTAACCTTAACGTCCCAAATGACCTAAGCTCTGCCCAAGAGGGGCAACAATTCTCCTTTTCTAGTCCTACGACATTAAACAACCAAACGCCTGTTCCTCTTAATCCCTCGCCAAGTTTGGCAGGGAATACTCCCACTGTTACCCTGTCTAACTAGGATCTTCAAAACATGGCTTTCCAGTTACAAAATACCGCCCACTGGTTGGGGCAGATAATGCAACAGAGAGGCCTCAGCACCCCAGTAAATACACTCCCGGTTGTAGAGGAACCTCAGACTAATGACCCCCGACCTGCACCTGACCGTCTTCAAACCAGCAGCCGCGATACTGGAGAAAGAGGGAGAAGAGCCGGGGAAGAGGAAGGACCGGAGGCCCGAATCCATACGAGGAGGGCTAGAGAGATGATGGAAAATGAGGAAGCAGATTTGCTTAGCCGATTATCCAAAGAAGAATTGGAACAGCTTCCCGATGAAGTGTACATACAACATGTCCATATACCTGCTTTTAATAAAACTAACACGATATTGCAGGTGGAACAGAACCCGACTTGGATGACCCCTTACTTAGAATACCTGGAGAAAGGTAAACTCCCCGAGGATAAAGATGAAGCCAAAAAGATAGCAGCTCGTGCCGCTAACTACTAAGCGATAAGGGGGACCTTATACAGAAAAGGAAAGTCCAGTCCGTGGCTCCGATGCGTGAGCCCGGAAGAGGCTACGAAGGTGATGGAAGAAATACATAGAGGCATGTGTGGAGCCCACGAGGGAGGAGGGACATTAGCTAATAAAGTATTCAGGCAAGGGTATTATTGGCCCACTGTTAAAAAAGAAGCAGAAGAGTTCGTCCGAAGGTGCGTCGTATGCCAGAGATTTGCTAATGCCATCAAAACTCCAGTCACTCCTCAAGCTAGCATATCCAGTCCATGGCCTTTCTCGCAATGGGGAATTGACATCCTGGGACCTTTTCCCAAGACTACGGGGCAGAGGAAATTTGTAGTGGTGGCTGTAGAGTACTTCTCAAAATGGCCAGAGGCGGAAGCAATAGCCACAATTACAGCTCAAAAGATGATAGATTTTGTGTGGGGACATATCATCTGCAGATTTGGTGTACCCAGAGTGCTTATTTCAGATAATGGCAGACAGTTTGATTGCAGCACCTTCAGAGCTTTCACAACGAACATGGGTATCTGGCATAAATTCTCCTCTGTGGCTCATCCTCAAACTAACGGCCAAACAGAGGTCGCCAACAGAGCCATCCTACAAGGATTAAAAAAGCGGCTAGATAGGGCAAAGGCAAATTGGGCAGAAGAGCTCAACAGCATCCTGTGGGCACTCCGAACCACCCCTAGAGCACCCACTAAAGAAACTCCCTTTGCACTTGCCTATGGTACAGAGGCCGTAGTCCCAGTTGAGTTGCAGCTTCCTACTCATCAAGTCCAATTTGCTAGTGAGAGCACTAACGATGACAAGCTAAGAAGCAACCTGGATGCCCTTGAGGAAATCAGGGAAGAAGCTCAAATCCGAACTGCCGCCTATCAACAACGGGCAGCACGATACTACAACCAAAAGGTCAGAGAAAAAAGCTTGAAAGTGGGAGACCTGGCCTTAAGAAACCTGGAAGCCACAGGAAAAAGGGCGGTAGCTGGTAAGCTAGCACCGACCTGGGAGGGCCCGTTCAAGGTAACAAAAGTAGTCCGGCCAGGAGTATACCGGATTGAAGATATGCAAGGGAACCATGAGCCCCACGCTTGGAATATTCAACACCTAAATAAGTATTTTCCCTGATATAGTTGTAAAGAAAAACATTGTATTCTGATAAATATGAAGGAAACAAATTGTTTACACAATAAGATTATCTTTATGAATAATACTCCTCCATGACAAAGAAAGAATAGAGCTCGGAGAGACCCCTTGGAGGAACAAGACCTCAGGGAGGTAGGTGTACAGGATCCCCTAGATTTCCTAACACCATGAACCAAACTGAGAAGACGAAGCGATAGTAAGGCCACAGAGCCCGAATCTTGCGCAGGACCTCATGGAGGTAGGTGTACAGGATCCCCTAGATTTCCTGACACCATGAACCAAACTGAGAAGACAAACAGCCAGCGGGACCCCGAGGTCACCCCAGAACAAAAACAACCAGGATCTCGTGAGATCTCCTGGAGCACAAACAGCCGGCGGGGCCCCGAGGTCACCCCGGAACAAAAACGACCAGGATCTCGTGAGATCTCCTGGAGCACAAACAGCCGGCGGGGCCCCGAGGTCACCCCGGAACAAAAATGACCAGGATCTCGTGAGATCTCCTGGAGCACAAACAGCCGGCGGGGCCCCGAGGTCACCCCGGAACAAAAACGACCAGGATCCCGAAAGATCTCCTGGAGCACAAACAGCCGATGGGGCCCCGAGGTCACCCCGGAACAAAAATGGCCAGGATCTCGTAAGATCTCTTGGAGCACAAACAACCAGCGAGGCCCCGAGGCCATCCCGGAAAAACAAAGAAGACCGGGATCCCCTAGAACTCCCGGGAAAACAAAACAAAAAACAGCCGACGAGGACCCGAGGCCATCCCGGAAAAATAAAAGAAGATCGGGATCCCCTAAGAACTCCCGGGAAAACAAAGCAAAAACAGCTGATGAAGGCCTTAAGGCCATCCTTAAGCAAAAATTCCCCATATCATATGCAGGGACAATTCATAAAAATACAGCTCCGACCTCACAAAAAGATGAGTCCAAAGGCATCAAAGAAAGGCCAAACTCTGATCTCCCGAAGGGGCTCGGAGCACTATAGCCAAAAGGCACTGAACTTAAAAAGTGATCGCTGACGCTAAGCTGGCTCAGCTTACAAAGAGGTCTAGACAGCAAATAGCCTGGAAGACACCCAGGGGTATGAGAAGCATCACAGGCCATAGGTGTAAAAGCCTAAGTGAAGAGTGAAGAGCTGAGCTCTCAGCTCGGATAGAATCACCAAAAAAAAAAAAAAACACAGGAAGACAAATGAAGCTGAAGGACCGTGCTCATAACTCAAGTCAGTTCGCCATAAATAGACATCCGAGCTCATAACCAAGGAAAAAGGAAAAATTATTTAAAATAAGCCCACACAAACATATACAGAGTTTAAGGATTTACCCCCTCAACACTCATGTAATGAACGGTTGAGGAGGCAAAGGGGCAACTTGGGAAGAAAGGACCTCAACTTCATTTCCTGACAAGTCAGAACTAAAAAGGAAGCCCAGCTAAGTACCATTAAAAGGTATGTGATCGGACTTCTCATAAGCTCAGACAATTAGCTGAGAACCAAGCTCATAACTAAAGGCTAGTTTAGTTCGGAAAAAGCTTATACAGTGTAAATATTACAATTACGAAAAGAAGAGATAAATTCCAAGATATATGAAAAACAATAAGTAATTCAAGTAAAAAGAAATTAAAATTCCATTGAGAGAAATGGCTATTACAATCTATTTATCTGACGAGGTTGAAGGGAAAATAGTCCTTAAGGGACTTACATTTTTAAGAACATCCTCGCCTACACTATTTTTATTTACAATCATATCTGAAGGAAGCCCGGTATCCTTTGGGTCAGATTTCTCAATATCAACAACCGGGGCAATCTCCAACCCTGGGTTAAGGTCTTCCCCTTCAGAATCGGGGTCGCCTTCTTCAGATTCAGGGACTTCCATGTCCTCCCCATCCGGCTCGGATTCTTCTTCAGAAGACACAACTGACGAGCCTACAACGCGACAATCACCTCTAGGCATAGGGAAATCATCTTCCCCATATAACACCGGCTCGCCATCAGAGTCCACTTCGGCCATACAAAGCTTTTCCAGAGGAGTATCAGGAGCATGTCTAGCTTCCCTTATGCCGCGATTGTAGCCAGTTACGTACATGCGGAAGGCTTTCTGAAGAACAGCAGCTTTCATGTCTGCAGAGGCTTTATATTCATCAAGATGTGATTCACAGGCCTCAGCTATAAATGTCTTCAACTCAGGGGAATCCTTGTAGTCTTGAAGGTAAGCTTCACAAGCCTGCTCAATCTTTCTTTTCAGCTCCTCCGACTCCTGATACTCCGCTAGACATTTCTCGCGTTCTAGTTGGACTTTGCTTTCAGCGTGTTTCACTACCTCGAGCAGGGCTGAACATTTACGTTCCAAAGTCCTGACTTCATGGTTAAGCTGTTGATGGCGAAGTTGGAATTCCTCCGCCGATGAAGCCAGGTCTCTGATACGTTCAGAACTCGTGCTCAGCTCCTGCTCAAGGACTTCCACCCGAGCTAGGGCTTTCTCTTTCTGAACATTCACCTCATTCAGGTGAACCTGAAGTCCTTCAGAATCAGCCTTTAAGGCTTCATATTGGCGCTGGACCTCATTTCTTTGACTCATAGCCTCGTCTCTTTCCCGAAGAGCCTCCGTCATAGAGGACAGCTGCTTTAAAACTCCTTCACAATGAACTTCCACGGCAGCCACCCTCTCATCAGACTCCTTGAGAACCCTGCGAGTACGAGATAACTCTACTTCCAGGGACTTGGTGTGCTCCTCTGTAGGGGAGAGCGTTTTTCGGTTTAAACCGAAAAACCGAACCGATTAATTTCAGTTTTTCGGTTCGGTTAATCGGTCTGATCGGTTTGGTTCGGTTAGTATATTTAAAATTAATCGGTTTTCGGTTCGGTTCGGTTTAAACATGTTAAATAATCGATCAAACCGAAAAACCGATTTGGCAAGGCCCAAGCCCATGCCTGAGCCCGAGCCCTCCCCCTGACCTGGCCTATCGTACGCTTCAGCAGCCCAACCCCTGAACCCCTTCATTCATCCCGATCTCCTCTGCAGTCTCCTCTCCTGAACCCGATTCCCCCCCGAACCCTATTCTCTCTCTCGAATCCCGATTCCTCCCCCTGGCCTCTCTTTCTCTTTCACGTCGACCTCCGACCGCTGACCGTCGACCATCAACCTCTTTCCCGTCGATTTGGTGAGTTTCGCCGCCGACCGTGGACTGATCTCTTGAGAGCAGAGGTACTACCGCTTTTCGGTTTAATTTCTTGACAGTAGAATCTTTTCCTCTTATATGCTATGTTTCTAGTTCCCTTCTTCCATATGTATACGAGAAGAGCTGAGGTTCCCATGGTTGTTTTCGTCTATCTCTATAACCAAATTAAGATGATCATAATGGACGCTTCTAGACCTTGTATTGCTGGTCTCTCTCTAATAATGGAGAGGACAGCCAGCCAATTTTAGCCTTTTGGAGTGACTCGCCAAAATGCATGGAGGGTAGCTGTAATACCCGGCTAGACTCCGGTATCGGAATCCCTACCGTCCGGTGGGACCTCGGATGTCGGAAACCTCTAGAAGGGTAAAACTATGATTTTATGAAATGTTTTCATGTATTTCATGTTTTTAAGTAAGAATTAAATGAGTTTTTGCATGAACAATCTTTGGAGGAAAACCCAGGTTCGGCCGCCGAACTTTGAGGTTCGGCCGCCGAACATGCATGCTTTCGGAGGGACTTTAGGCGCCCGAAAATTTTGAGTGAGGGAAATGCAGGTTCGGCCGCCGAACTCCAAGTTCGGCCGCCGAACCTTGCATGCATGCGGAGGCACCTTCGGCCCCCGAACGTGGCCTGGCCAGCCACCTATAAAAGGGGCACTTAGCCGAAATGGGAGAGTTTTCTCCCATTTTCGACCTCAGCGAGCTTCCGACCTCCCTCTCCCAAATCTTGTGTTTTTCCTTCAATCCCCACCATTTTCTTTGAGTTTTAAGGTTCCACAAAAGTTTTTGAGTGTTTTTAAGCAAGTTTGGAGCTTGGAAGTCTTGGAGCTAAATCCCTCCATTTTCCGAGCTAGGGTCGTTCTTCCTCTCGATCTTCAAGAGGTAAGCTTCGATCTATGTTTCCTTTATGTTTTATGAAAGTTTTATGCAAGTTGATGGGGTAGAATGCATGTTTAGGCTTGTTGTTAGGTTTATGGATTTATGTTGTGATTTGAACAATGTATGTTGGAAATGTGTTGTTTGAAGTGTTGTAGTTGGGGTATATTATGGTTTGAGACCCCTAGGTGTGATGTATGATGTGTATGCATGTGTAGAGACAAGTTTATGCAGGTTTTGAGGCGTTTTGGAGGCTGTGGACACAAGGGAGCCAAGTTTCTGCCCTTCGGCAGAAACTCAGGTTCGGCCGCCGAAGTGACTTTCGGCCGCCGAACCCCCTTGTGGAGGCAGTTTCGGCTGCCGAAGCCTGCCCCCGAAACTCAAGTTTCATCTCTGTCTGGGAGGTTCGGCCGCCGAAAGTGCCGCCGAACCTGCATGACTTTCGACTGCAGAGGGACTTTCGGCCGCCGAACCTGCCGCCGAAAGTGCCCTGTTCAGCCATTTCTTGCATGTTTTCATGTGATGTTTTTAGGATGTTTTAGGGGGTTTTTGGGGAGTATTTTTTAGAGTCATGTTCATGTATGTTTGGTGCCTCATTTGAGTCCACCTGTGTAGGTTCGGACCCGAGGAACCGAGACCCTCGGTTGTGAGATAGTCGTTCTGAGTTCGTTGTTAAAGCTTCAGTTACCTGGTGAGTGGAACAACCCCTTAAGCTTTAAAGTAAATGAATAAATGAATGAATCATAAAGCATTGCCCATGCATCATTATGCCATGAGATATATTAGGTTGTTTACATTAGAATTCACGAATATGTTGCATTGCATACTTTGTTGTTGATGTGGATGAATGTTGAATGATCCATTAGTCCTTGTATGTCATGATAGCCTATGTGAGTCCAGGTGTGCCTGCTACGGCTCTACGCCCCTGGCACTATGATAGATTATGGAAGTCCGGGTGTGCCTGCTACGGCTCTACGCCCCCGGCATGTATAAGTAAGAAAGATAGGGGCTAAATGGTGACAAGTTCATCCTTGTTGTGAAATGTTTGTGTTATGGCGCATACATGAAAGCATGAACAAGAAAAAGAAAGAAAAAGTTAAATGAATAATAATATACCTAAAAATGGAGGAATTAAAATAAATGTTTTTAGTTTCTGCTCACTAGGCTCTAGTAGCTCACCCCACTCCCTTTATTCCCAGAGTTACAGGTACAAGATAGATCAAGAAGTCGGCTAGAGTGAAGTCAAGTCTTGTATGTTGTAATAGATACTAGTGGACATGAACATAATGTATTGAGTATTTATGACCATGTAATGTAATGAATGATTTGATGATGTATTGAGGATTATAGTAGTGCTTGACCTAAAGGTGTGTGAATCCCCATTATGTACAGAGTGTTTGATGAGTAATGATGTTATGACTATGATTATCCAAGCTGATATGTATGACGATGATACCCCATTGGAGTATTTGATGAGGACTCCAGTGTGGGGTTTATGTATGATTTTGTGCATGCACAGGTTTTGCTTGGATAAGACAAAAGAAAAACTTTTACAGATCATGTATATGTTGTTATGTATGGGATTCCACTGGTTTACAGGATGTATGTAGGCTTGCTACGGGTCCCGGCGGCCTTAAGCCGATCTGGATCCTAGCGCCGGTAACGGGTCGGATTTCCGGGTCGTTACAGAGTGGTATCAGAGCCCTAGGTTCATATGATCGGACCTAGAGTGTCGGGCTCATAGATGTTCTAGAAGGTCAAGCACACTAGGAAAATCATGTCCACTAGGATAGGATGTAGAGTCCTGTCTATATGATGATATGATATGCCATGATGATATGCATGAGCATAAATGCTATGATGTGATGCTATGTATGTGATGAGGGTTCATGTGTTTCCACATGAACCATATGATGCTAATGATTGTTTATGCTATGTGCTGTTTTTCAGAAGCTAGAATGAGAGGAACTCGTCGATCTGCACGATTGACTGGAGTGCCACCTCAGGACGAGGGCGCTGATGCCCGTCCTCCAGCATTGCCTAGGGCAATGTCCAGTAGGTCCAACAGAGACAGAGTAGCTAGAGACCCTAGAAGGTCTTTGGATCTGGGTAGAAGCAGATCAGTAAGGGGAACAGTGCAGGGAGGAATGTCTGAGGATATGGAAGTAGATCAGAGGAGGGATGGCAGTCTCGGTGTGAGCATGCCGGAAGAGGGCATGGGAGAATCAGAAGGAGGCACTCAGGCCTCGAGTTATGTCCAGCCACATCACTACCCACCCTATTCACACCATCCAGGGTATTCGATGGGAGGTACATCGGATTACCCCAGTTTTAGCCCTTATCCTCCACATATGCCATACCCACCTTACTACCCACCATACTCTCAGTACCCCATGTACCCACCTCCACCTCCCTATACCAGTACAGCAAACCCTAACCCAGGGGATGTTGCACCTCCACCACCACCAGTACCTACTGTAACATCCTCAAACCCATAGCTAGAGCAGTGACATCACTAGGTATGGGTTAGGCTATTTCACTACTAAAGTAAGTGGCATTAGGGGAGGTGCTAGCTTACCCCGAGCTACTTAGGGGAGGTACTAGCATAACTCTAATCTGCTAATAACTGAATTATAGAAAACTCAAATATAGAAACGGACATATTCAGAAATAAAGTAGACAGTGTGATTAGCGAGTCGGGAACGAGTCACTTTTGGGAGGTGCTTAGGGTTTTCTGACGTGCTTGCTTGAGGTGTTTGTTTTAAATCCGTCATGCTTGCTTAAGTGGAAAGGACTTCTAAAGGCTAAAAGCATATTTTAGTAGGTCAATCTATGATTATTGAAAGTTTAAAAACTAAATTGAAATATGGTAAAAAGTTTAGTGGGTTAAAGTATAAATATGGAAAGTTAAAATATAAAAGTCAAATTTTACTTTCCATGTGTCACCTAGCTATTGGATGAAGAAATGACCAAGCAATTTGAAAAAGGGATTGTCATCTTCTCCATTTCACTTTGCCGTAGCTCACACCATAGGAAACCAAAGAATTTCTTTTCTTTCTCCCACCAAAGCCAAGCCAAAACCTCACCAAATCAACTTCTTTCTTTAACCAAAATTCATCCTAAGATCAAGATCTAAAGGAAGAGCCATATATTGAAGGGATTGAAGAAGAAAAGTTTAGGGTTCCATATACACCAAGCTTGAAAATCAAAGGTAAGTTTAGAAATGAGTAGAAAATAGCATCATCTCATTTCTTCATGCATGGATTTGAATTATAAAGCTTTAATTTATAGTTTATTCAATCCTTTCCTAAGACATAAATTGACCTAGGTGAAGGAACATCAAAGGGAAAGGAGATAGCTAGAGATTAGAAGAGGAAAAGAAAGGAGGAATTCAAGAAAGGTTTGGTGTTTGTATGATTTTCTGTTTTCCTTGGATTCTGCCATGAATAAGTGAAATTAGGGGTTGATTTTACTTGCTGGAAATGTTGCTTTGACTGTATAAATATGTTATATGAATGTTAAAATGATGTTTGAAAGGCTTAGAGTAAAGAAATTTAACATGAGAGCGAAAAGTGCAAATCTGCCAGAATAGGTTCTAACAGGACAGTCAGTGTTGGAAGCCTTATAACTTATTGTGTATTTATTGAAATTAGTCCTAAGATATACCAAATGAAAGATAAGACAAAGATCTAAAACTTTTATGAATTGACCAAATTCTGAATCTGTAGGTAAGATGATGAAAATTTGAAGTGAACCTAAACTGGATACAGAGTTAGTGCATCCGGAACAGTGTGTATTGATTATACTATAACTAATTATGTACTCAGTGAAATTTGTTAATACCAGTGCCAAATGAATCCTAAGAAGTATACCTAAAACTTTGTAGAAGACACTTAAGCTTGAATTTGTATAGAAATGTATGAATCTGATAATTTTTGTGATACTATAAACAGGTACTAATACTGGACTGATTAAGACCTGATTGAGCAGCTGGTAAAGAAAAATTCATAACTTAAGTTAGGATGATCAGAATTGCATGAATCATACCTTGTTGGAAAGATAAGACATAAATGTACATTTCTTATGAAGAAAATGAAGTTAAATTATAACTCTAAACTACTTGAAAAGTTGATGCAATATATGGCAGAATGTAGTTTTCTACATTAAAATGCTAAGTCAATAAAGTTTTGCACTATTTGCCATGAGTTTTCCATATTGTAAATCTTGGCATATGATATATGTAACTTGGAAAATGAATTCAAATAGCTTCAAATGGCATGCATTTTACATTGATACATTGAATTAATAGTGCTTGGCCCTGGTAAACGTAATAGGAGTCGAGGTTAGTATAAGGGTATGGCATGCCATATAAACATACAGAGTTCGCAGTACTGCTACCGATACATGATTTTTATTTGAGGTTACATATCAGGTACCTCATAAGCACGGTCATAGAGCCCTGCTATCACAGTTTTGGCCTCTGAGCCTACCGTTCGGCACTCTGTGCCTACCGTTATAACTCCTTATCTACCTAGACGATCCTACTATGTGTTTATAAGGGCTAAGATCTTAATTAAGATTGATACTTGATTTTGTGAACTTATTAGTGAGTGTTAATATGTTTGCATCTCTTACATGCACTAAGCTGTGGTAATTTATTATAAATAGAAAATGTGCAATAACGGAAAAAGAAGATGTTTTTATTCCGATTATCTGTATACGTGAACTTGTTTGCTCTATTTTGTTATTTGTTTGCTATCACCCACTGAGCATTAGCTCAGCGTGTTGGTTTTTACCTCACGCAGGTTGTAGATAAAATAGGGCAACAGAAGTTATCAGAGATCTACATCAGATATCAAGGCCATCATCATAGCTGGTTGTTTTGAGTCTCGGAGTCATAGTACAGTTTTATTTTGGCATGTACATATTAAATAGAGTGAGTTGTGAAGGTTATGTAAATCAAAGAATAGTAAGATATCAAGTGACAGTTGTTAGTATTATTATAAGTGTGATGTTCATATGTATTACAGGTTAAAGTGCTAATAAAACAGAGAAAACTCTGCCGAAAATTTTGGTTTAAAAATCTCACGCTTATTTTAATCTTGATGAAAGTTACATGCATTACCTAAAAACTTGGTATTTACAGATAAAAGAAATTGTTTAGTCCTGATATATCTAAAAAGGTATAGTTTGTGACATTCCTTGCTCTATCTACTCTTTGATAGGGTAAGGGGTGTTACACCTACTGTCCCGGAAACACAAGTACCCAAACCTACCTCATCTGGAGGGAGCAAGGTCAAGATGACCGATTATATGAAGCTGGGTGCTCCCCAGTTTGAAACCGGTGACGATCCGTTCGTGTACTTGGAGCGGGTCAAGGCAATTACAGATGAGATAGGGGCTGACGATAGTAGAGCCATTCAGATGGCCGGGTTCACGTTTAAGTGCAAGAAGGCACGGGAGTGGTTCAAGAATTATGTGAACCCGAGAGTGGACAGCATGAATTGGGAAGAGTTTGCAAACGAGTTTGCAGGATGGGCTTTCCCTGATAGTTCAAGGGAATTGAAGATGATAGAATTCGAGCAGTTGAGGCAAACTGATGACATGAGTATAGATGAGTACACAGACAGGTTCCTGGAGTTGTTGCCATATGCTGGGCTGAATTTGGACACAGATCAAAAGAAATCAAGGAGATATATTATGAGGCTGCACTCCAGGTATTCCTCTTTGGTACAGTCAGCAGAGAGGGAGAGTTTCCATGCCATAGTGGATATGGCTAGGAGAATGGAGGCTAGTGCTATCGTTGAGGGGAAGATAAAACAGTCAGTGGCACAGTCTTCTGGTTCCAAGACCCCAGGTGGGGAAAGGTTAGACTCTTCTTCTCTGAGTGCAGCAGTTGCAGGCAGTAAGAAGTGGGACAGAGGCCACAGAAAATCTAAAAAGAATAAGTTCTGGAACAAGATCAAGTCAGGTCTGGGATTAGGCAGTGGCTCAAGCTCTGGCGCAGAGGTTACAGCATGTATGAGATGTGGGAGACCACACAAGGGAGTATGTCTGGCAGGGACAAACACGTGTTTCAGATGCGGACAGGCGGGTCATTTGGCTCGAGACTGTCCTAGAGCAGCCTTTGCAGCACCGTCTCAGCAGACAGCCTCCGGCAGTGTGGTGCAGCCAGTAGCTCCAGCCGCAACACAGGCCAGTGGCAGAGGCAGAGGGAGAGGGTCAGCCTCTTCATCAGCAGGATACAGAGGTGAAGGTCCATCAGCTCCGGCACGGATCTTCACTATGACTCAGCAGGAGGCCAGCACATCCAACACCGTGGTGGCAGGTAATCTCATCATTGGTTGTTCTGATGTGTATGCCTTAATGGACCCGGGTGCATCTCATTCTTTTGTTGCTCCGAGAGTCGTGGAGAGGGTAGGATTGATGGTCTCTGGGTTAGAGTGTCCCCTATGGGTCAGTGGACCCAAGTGTGACCCGTCAGTGGCAGAGGCGGTCTGCCAATGTAGTCTAGTTTTCATAGAGGGAAGATGCCTTTCCGCCAACCTCGTGGTTCTAGATTTGACAGATTTTGACGTCATTCTAGGGATGGATTGGTTATCGACCCATGGTGCTACCTTGGACTGTAGAGACAAGGTAGTCAGATTCAGAGATCAGGATGGGTCAGAGGTCGTCTTCAGAGGAGACAAGAGGGGTACACCTAGAGGTCTGATCTCAGCTCTTCAGGCTCGTAGGTTGCTTAGGAGGGGATGTCAGGGGTTTCTAGCTCATGTGAGGGAGTTAGATAGTCATGTCAGAGAGCCCGCCTCAGTGCCTGTGGTGAGTGAGTTCTTAGATGTTTTCCCAGACGAGCTGCCAGGGTTACCACCTGCTAGGGAGATAGAGTTCGAGATTGAGTTAATGCCTGGTACCAGACCGATCTCTATCCCTCCCTACAGGATGGCACCAGCTGAACTGAAAGAACTGAAGGAACAGTTGCAAGAGCTGGTAGATAAGGGTTTCATCCGACCGAGTACTTCACCTTGGGGTGCTCCGGTTTTGTTTGTGAGGAAGAAGGATGGATCCCTTAGACTTTGTATCGACTACAGACAGTTGAACAAGGTCACTACCAAGAACAAGTACCCTTTGCCGAGGATCGACGATCTATTCGACCAGCTAACAGGAGCAGGTTGTTTCTCCAAAATAGATCTGAGATCAGGGTATCATCAGTTGAGGATAAGGAATGAAGATGTACCGAAGACAGCTTTCAGGACCAGGTATGGGCACTATGAGTTCCTTTTGATGCCGTTTGGGTTGACCAACGCCCCTGCAGCATTCATGGACCTCATGAACAGAGTATTCAGTCAGTATCTGGATCACTTCGTTATTGTCTTCATAGATGATATCTTAGTGTACTCCAGAAATGCAGAGGAGCATGCCCATCACCTGAGGACAGTTTTGCAGACCTTGAGAGAGCATGGCTTGTATGCCAAGTTCTCCAAGTGTGAGTTTTGGCTTAGGAGCATTTCATTCTTGGGGCACATTGTGTCAGAACAGGGTATTGAAGTAGACCCCAAGAAGGTAGAGGCTGTAGCTAACTGGCCTAGACCCACCACAGTGACCGAGATCAAAAGTTTTCTGGGTTTAGCAGGTTACTACAGGAGGTTCGTTCAGGACTTCTCAAAGATTGCTGCTCCTATGACCAAATTGACAAAGAAGAATCAGAAGTTCATATGGACCGATCAGTGTGAGGAAAGCTTTGAGGAGCTTAAGAGGAGGTTGACTTCAGCACCGGTGTTAGCTCTGCCAAAAAGTGATGATGACTTCTCAGTATATTGTGATGCGTCCCGTGTGGGACTGGGTTGTGTGCTAATGCAAAATGAGAGGGTGATCGCTTATGCTTCTAGGCAGCTGAAGAAGCATGAGCTGAATTACCCCACACATGACCTAGAGATGGCAGCAGTGATCTTTGCACTCAAGATGTGGAGGCATTACCTTTATGGGGTAAAGTGTGAGATCTTCACAGATCATAAGAGCCTGCAATACATCCTGAGTCAGAGAGAACTGAACATGAGGCAGAGGAGATGGGTAGAGCTGTTGAGTGACTATAATTGCAAGATTCAGTACCATCCGGGTAAGGCGAATGTTGTGGCAGACGCCCTAAGCCGGAAATCACTCGGCAGTCTATCCCACATTTCAGCAGAGAGGAGGCCGGTGGTGAAGGAGTTCCACAGACTTATGAGTGAGGGATTACAGTTGGAGTTGTCTGGCACAGGTGCCTTAGTGGCTCAGATGAGAGTGACACCCGTGTTTCTGGAGCAGGTAGCTCAGAAACAGCATGAGGACCCAGAGTTGGTCAGGATAGCCAGAACGGTTCAGTCAGGCCAGAGTAATGAGTTCAAGTTTGATGATAAGGGGATCCTCCGCTACGGGAACAGATTATGTGTGCCAGATGACATTGGTCTGAAGGGAGATATTATGGGGGAAGCCCATAATACCAGGTATAGTGTTCACCCTGGAGCCACCAAGATGTATCAGGATCTGAAGAGAGTGTATTGGTGGCCAGCTATGAAGAAGGACGTGGCACTGTTCGTGTCAGCCTGCGATGTGTGTCAGAGGGTGAAACTAGAGCATCAGAAGCCGGCTGGAATG
This sequence comes from Manihot esculenta, assembly GCF_001659605.2. Taxonomy (NCBI): domain Eukaryota; kingdom Viridiplantae; phylum Streptophyta; class Magnoliopsida; order Malpighiales; family Euphorbiaceae; genus Manihot; species Manihot esculenta. Next base: position 29,997,435 of record NC_035165.2, on the reverse strand, counting down.
TTGAATCCACTACCGATTCCAGAGTGGAAATGGGAGAATATAGCTATGGACTTCGTAGTGGGGTTACCGGCGACGTCCAACAGATTGGACTCCATATGGGTGATTGTGGACAGACTCACCAAATCTGCTCACTTCATCCCTGTCAAGAGTGGTTACTCTGTGGACAAGTTGGCGCAGGTGTACGTAGATGAGATTGTCAGACTGCATGGGGTCCCGGTATCTATAGTGTCGGATAGAGGGCCCCAGTTCACCTCCAGGTTTTGGCGGAGTCTGCAGAACGCTATGGGTACCAGATTAGACTTCAGTACTGCCTTCCACCCACAGACAGACGGACAGTCAGAGAGGACCATCCAGACAATAGAAGATATGCTCAGAATGTGTGTGCTAGATTTTGGCGGTTCTTGGAGGCAGCATCTACCTTTGGTGGAATTTGCCTACAATAACAGCTATCATGCTAGCATAGGGATGGCTCCATATGAAGCTTTATATGGAAGGAAGTGCAGATCACCTATCTGCTGGGAAGAAGTAGGAGAGAGGACTCTTGCGGGTCCGGAGTTAGTAGAGCTTACCAGCAGGGTGGTACCCATTATCAGAGAGAGGATCAAGACTGCTGCTAGTCGGCAGAAGAGTTATGCAGATATCCGCAGAAGACAGCTAGAGTTTCAGGAGGGGGATTTGGTTTTGCTCAAAGTGTCTCCTATGAAAGGAGTGGTTCGGTTCGGGAAGAAGGGTAAGTTAGCTCCACGGTACATCGGTCCTTTCGAGGTGTTTCAGAGGGTCGGTAATGTGTCGTACAAGCTAGACTTGCCTGCTTCGATGGAGAGAATCCATCCGGTTTTTCATGTTTCTCTGTTACGGAAGTACGTGTCGGATCCTGGAAAGGTTCTTAGTGAGCCTGATATGGAGATCCATGAGGATCTCACCTATGTAGAACAGCCAGTGCGGATCCTAGACACTCAGATCAGAAAGCTGAGGAACAAGGAAATCCCGATGGTGAAGGTCCTTTGGAACCACCACAACTTAGAGGAATGCACTTGGGAGACACGGGAGTCTATGCTCCAGCAATACCCCCATCTGTTTTGAGGTGAGTGTTAGTTGTTCTATGTATTGCATGTATGATATATTGTATGCTATGTGGTATGTTATGATTGATGCCATGCTTTGTATTAGTTGAGGAACATTCGGGGACGAATGTTCTTAAGGGGGGGAGAATGTAATACCCGGCTAGACTCCGGTATCGGAATCCCTACCGTCCGGTGGGACCTCGGATGTCGGAAACCTCTAGAAGGGTAAAACTATGATTTTATGAAATGTTTTCATGTATTTCATGTTTTTAAGTAAGAATTAAATGAGTTTTTGCATGAACAATCTTTGGAGGAAAACCCAGGTTCGGCCGCCGAACTTTGAGGTTCGGCCGCCGAACATGCATGCTTTCGGAGGGACTTTAGGCGCCCGAAAATTTTGAGTGAGGGAAATGCAGGTTCGGCCGCCGAACTCCAAGTTCGGCCGCCGAACCTTGCATGCATGCGGAGGCACCTTCGGCCCCCGAACGTGGCCTGGCCAGCCACCTATAAAAGGGGCACTTAGCCGAAATGGGAGAGTTTTCTCCCATTTTCGACCTCAGCGAGCTTCCGACCTCCCTCTCCCAAATCTTGTGTTTTTCCTTCAATCCCCACCATTTTCTTTGAGTTTTAAGGTTCCACAAAAGTTTTTGAGTGTTTTTAAGCAAGTTTGGAGCTTGGAAGTCTTGGAGCTAAATCCCTCCATTTTCCGAGCTAGGGTCGTTCTTCCTCTCGATCTTCAAGAGGTAAGCTTCGATCTATGTTTCCTTTATGTTTTATGAAAGTTTTATGCAAGTTGATGGGGTAGAATGCATGTTTAGGCTTGTTGTTAGGTTTATGGATTTATGTTGTGATTTGAACAATGTATGTTGGAAATGTGTTGTTTGAAGTGTTGTAGTTGGAGTATATTATGGTTTGAGACCCCTAGGTGTGATGTATGATGTGTATGCATGTGTAGAGACAAGTTTATGCAGGTTTTGAGGCGTTTTGGAGGCTGTGGACACAAGGGAGCCAAGTTTCTGCCCTTCGGCAGAAACTCAGGTTCGGCCGCCGAAGTGACTTTCGGCCGCCGAACCCCCTTGTGGAGGCAGTTTCGGCTGCCGAAGCCTGCCCCCGAAACTCAAGTTTCGTCTCTGTCTGGGAGGTTCGGCCGCCGAAAGTGCCGCCGAACCTGCATGACTTTCGGCTGCAGAGGGACTTTCGGCCGCCGAACCTGCCGCCGAAAGTGCCCTGTTCAGCCATTTCTTGCATGTTTTCATGTGATGTTTTTAGGATGCTTTAGGGGGTTTTTGGGGAGTATTTTTTAGAGTCATGTTCATGTATGTTTGGTGCCTCATTTGAGTCCACCTGTGTAGGTTCGGACCCGAGGAACCGAGACCCTCGGTTGTGAGATAGTCGTTCTGAGTTCGTTGTTAAAGCTTCAGTTACCTGGTGAGTGGAACAACCCCTTAAGCTTTAAAGTAAATGAATAAATGAATGAATCATAAAGCATTGCCCATGCATCATTATGCCATGAGATATATTAGGTTGTTTACATTAGAATTCACGAATATGTTGCATTGCATACTTTGTTGTTGATGTGGATGAATGTTGAATGATCCATTAGTCCTTGTATGTCATGATAGCCTATGTGAGTCCAAGTGTGCCTGCTACGGCTCTACGCCCCTGGCACTATGATAGATTATGGAAGTCCGGGTGTGCCTGCTACGGCTCTACGCCCCCGGCATGTATAAGTAAGAAAGATAGGGGCTAAATGGTGACAAGTTCATCCTTGTTGTGAAATGTTTGTGTTATGGCGCATACATGAAAGCATGAACAAGAAAAAGAAAGAAAAAGTTAAATGAATAATAATATACCTAAAAATGGAGGAATTAAAATAAATGTTTTTAGTTTCTGCTCACTGGGCTCTAGTAGCTCACCCCACTCCCTTTATTCCCAGAGTTACAGGTACAAGATAGATCAAGAAGTCGGCTAGAGTGAAGTCAAGTCTTGTATGTTGTAATAGATACTAGTGGACATGAACATAATGTATTGAGTATTTATGACCATGTAATGTAATGAATGATTTGATGATGTATTGAGGATTATAGTAGTGCTTGACCTAAAGGTGTGTGAATCCCCATTATGTACAGAGTGTTTGATGAGTAATGATGTTATGACTATGATTATCCAAGCTGATATGTATGACGATGATACCCCATTGGAGTATTTGATGAGGACTCCAGTGTGGGGTTTATGTATGATTTTGTGCATGCACAGGTTTTGCTTGGATAAGACAAAAGAAAAACTTTTACAGATCATGTATATGTTGTTATGTATGGGATTCCACTGGTTTACAGGATGTATGTAGGCTTGCTACGGGTCCCGGCGGCCTTAAGCCGATCTGGATCCTAGCGCCGGTAACGGGTCGGATTTCCGGGTCGTTACAGTAGCAGCTGGATTTTCTTTTTTCTGCTTCAATTAATTACAAATTACTGTAATTTTTCTCTTTCTTTTTTCTGGTATGTCAGTTTTCTCATCTGAAAATGTTTAGAATGTTTATTAAATTATTTTTTTGAAATAAAAAAAAATTAAAAAAAATTTCGGTTTGAACCGAACCGAACCGAACCGATTTTTATCGGTTCGATTCGGTTCGGTTATACCTTCAGAATCGGTTTTTTCGGTTTTAAAATTTTCAACAAATCGGTTTTCGGTTTTATCGGTTCGGTTCGATTCGGAACCGAACCGACCGATTGCACAGGGCTACTCCTCTGTCTCAGTTGCCCTTCCTTCAGCTCTTTTAAGGGCCTCCAACGCAGAATGCAACTCCGCCTGGAGGGATTGGGTATGCTCTCGGGCAGCTAAGAGATTGCCTCTGGCATCGCTGGTGGCAGATATATTCTCCTCCAAGCGCGCTTCTTCAATCCGGCGATCCACAGACTCCCGGAGAGAGTGGTCCCGAGCGTCCACCTCTATAAAGAGGCCCGTCACCTAACACAAAAGAACAACCGTCAAAAGAAAGAAATAAAGAAAACTAAAAGAGAAATAGAAAAATAACTTACCATCAGAAGCATCTCCCTGATTGTATTCCCAAGCTCTTCACGAGATCGAGATCGGAAGGATGCTTGTTCCTTGGTAGAACTGGCTAAAAGACCAGTAAGGGCAAGTAGACGTGGATCCGAGGCCTCTGTGGTTCCACCGAACATTTGTTTCCTAAGAAGTTCGGCGACAGCACTGGCCGGAGATTGAGAGGTGATATTCGCCACATTCAGAGTGTCGTTGTCAGGAGAAGACAACAGAGGTACAATAGGAACATTCTTCTCCTTCCCAATAGAAGGAAGGGCTGGAGAAGATCCTTTGGCAGCCCTGGATTTCTTCCGAGCAGGAGGCGGGGCAGACATTTCAGGAGGGGCTAGACGCTTGTCCCCAGTCTTCTCTATGATGCCTCCAGACCCAGACCCGGTCTCCGCAGGGGCAGAGACATCTGTGATAGGGACCTCTGGGACTTTATCCTCTATAAGAATGATCTCTTTCCCCTTCCCAGAAGCCTCCTTATCTTCAGTAATGGGGGACCTAAATTTTCCCCCTGACACCTCTTCAAAAGAATGAGCAAGACCCAACTGCGCTTGTTCAACGACCTCGGTCTGCTCCACGATGGCCAGAGAAATTTCCCTCACACCCTCTAAAGAAGATTGAGCAGACTTAGGCTCTTCAATAGGCTTAATAGTCAAGGCCGACTTGCCACGACTAGATAGCCGAGATGATTTGGTGCTGCAAGAGCTCGGCTTAGGATCTCGAGAGGAAGCCTTGGCAGGAGGTCGGCTAACTTTCTTGGAAGAAGCAACTTGAGCCACCTCTGCAGCAACCTCAGGCACCGAATGCCCAGCCCGAAGGGCATCGAAAATGGCATGCATATTATCCCGAGACAGGACTAAGTTCTTCGGATACCTGATCTCTTCCATTTTAACGTCAAAAGCTGCAAAAACACGAAACTACAAAGAATTAACGCATTTTATGATATCATTTACAAAGAAGAAACAGAATCGCTGGACAAGGCACTATACCCATGTCCCGAATATCCCTAAGATTAGACACGAACATACACTTCTCGACGTCATACTTCCTCTCAACAGAAGTCAGTCGAAGCAACCCCACCTGCTCAATAAGGCTTAATCGGGGCAGGTCATTGCAGCCCGGAGGAACATCCTCCCAACTTGGATCTACTCCCCACGATAAGGCGGATTCTAATTTCAGCTCTGCCACAAGGAAACTCTCTACCCATCCCTTTATGGAATCCTTATAGCCCGTGAAGAGAGATAACCCACTACGAGGGGAGAAATAATAAAAATTCTGAACCGCCTTGACAAGACGGAAGAAAGTGACAAACAGACATGCCGTGGGCGTAAAACCCCAACTTCGGCAGATGGACTCAAAGCAACACATGAACAGAATGGAATTCGGAGACAACATCGGGGGGGTTACTCCGAAGTATCGGAAAACCTCGATAAAGAAAGGGGTAAAAGGGAAAGGTAGACCAAAATCTCTCTGTTTAAGGAAAAAGACTATACAACGCTCCCTTTGGGAATCCATCAAACCAGGAGGGGGAGGGTTCGGAAGAACTATCCTTTCATTTTGAAAAGGAGCTCGAATAAGATAAAGTGGAGTATCTAAATACCTCCGAGAAATGTGTTTAGTTATGGTAGAGGAAGTACTATGCGACCTAAGATTAGCAACGTCGAGGAGCTTTGGACCCTCCATGGAAGAACAAAGAAGCGTACCTGAAAACGCAATAGGGTGGAAAAAGCAGAAGAAGTTGCAGGAAAACAGAGAGCAGAAGAGAGCGAGTTTCTTCAGAAGACAGGGAGAATTCGAAGTGAATGGCAATAATGAGATGAAACGTTGTTCTGAGCAGTTTTGTCTTGGAGCGGCGTGATCACTAATTACTCTCGAAGTTTACCCTCTCAACGGTTAGATAATAACCGGCGAGAAGGTAAAGGGGCAAAGAGATGACCGCTGGGCTTCTCCACCCCTACAAAGGGCCAGGCCCACAACAATAGCCCATCAGCCGAAGGCCCACACGCTATCTACATAAAACAAACCCAAATTGTCAAAACCTTGAGACCGAGCTCCAATTGAATCTCTCGCTCAAGACGACCTGACATGCAAAATGCACATCATCGCCACTCAGGCAACAAAAACTAAGGAAAAAGAGCAAGTCATAGAAAGATCCAAGAAGACAAACAGGGGGAAGCATGATAAAGGTCAGACTTGCTTATCACTTAAAAAGGTACAGGATTTGACTCATCATCATTAAGCAGAGGCTACGAGCCTAGAACGAAGCGATAAGGACGCCGCAGAATCATACAAAGTTATGGGTCAGAAGCTCAACTCATTGATCAAAAGCAGGGCTCACAAGTCAGTTAGCCCAGCTCGAAAAAAGTAAACCGAAAGCTCAGTTGGCTAGTGGAACTCAGAGCTCGACCCATTGATTAAAGACAAAGCTCGCAGGTCGGTTAGTCTCGCTTGGATAAAGTAAACCGAAAGCGAGCTCGCAGGTCGGTTGGTACAGCTCGGAAAGAGTAAACTGAAAACTCAGACTAGCTAAATGGATTCTGGGTCTGATCAATTAAAAGGCAAGACGGAAAAAACAATATCGCAGATTTCTCAGAAAAAACCACGAAGAAAGCAGTCTCAACACCTCATTCATAATAAAGAAGGAACAGTTCGGGTATGAACGAAAAAACGAAAGTTTCATTACAGCACGTTACGAATACCCACATTACAGAATAAAAAGCTATCCTCAGAGGATTTACATGACCAGATACATCATCTACGTTTACATCACTATCACCTATCACACTATCCTAGTTTTCGATACAGAGAAACTCTCGGATACGAAAAACGAGCCTTGTAGGCCGGCCGAGTTCTGCTTCGTTATTATAGGGGAATTGAATAAGTTGATTCCCATAAGTATTTCTCACTGTTCCCCTATAGGCAAACATTCTGTTGCCCAAGTGTGATTCACGATACATACGAACAAGCTCAGATATTATATGCTGTTCGTATATCACGCATGAAAAACATAAGTCTTCGAGTTACGGCTTCAAGAAGATCACAGAGCATATATTCGAGGCATCGACGGAAGCTTGACTGAGTGCAGCAGATCTCAGCCTCTCATAATTCAGGTATTCCACACCAAAGGGGACAATAAATTGATCATTTTCGCCACCTCCATTTATATCAAAAGTAGACAACAAGGGCATCGGGGAAATTTCCTTCTCGAAGGAAGGTAAAGTCAAAGCAGACCCCTCAACAGCCCATAGCCTCTTTGGAGCTCGAACAACAACTAGAGGAGGAGGCCAGCCAGACGATCTGGGTAAAACAGTTTCAACGACCTGCCAAATGGCCCCACCCATCAACCGCCCTACTAGGAGGACCTTTGAAGCAACCTTCAGACTCCCTCGAGGTAATATCAGATTTTCAAGAGGTTTGGACTGACCCATCTTTATCTCAGGTACTGCAAAAAGTTCCAAACAGAGATAAGTCAGGATAATCTTTTGTCAAGATAATGAAAGCAAGATTAAAGCAAACCTCTGGGGCAACAAAGCAATGAAGCCCCAGGCTCACCTCAATCCGTTTGAAGAAGGCGTCAAATAGATCCTTTGCAGAAAAAACAGGAGAATCTCGCTGGAAGAAGGAAATAGACAGAGGGCTGGAAGGAAAGACTCCCTTTCTCCGACAAAGGGCCTAAGAGTGAAGAGGAGTTAACGCTGATATATACTCAAAATCTGAAGTCTTAGCACAAGGTAAAGTAACTCTAGACTCTAAGCCCACGATGTCAGGATCTTTAAAAGATATTCATGGAAAAGGAAAAAAGAGGCATGTCCAGGCGATAATGACAGGAAAGTAAAAAGAGCAGAGTATATGAGGGGTAAGGAAAGGCCAGAAAGAGAAAAAGGCAGATAGGATTCAAGAAATAAGGAATGACAAAAAGATGAAAGGGAGTTATGAAGGCATCTACACGCGAACAGGCGCGGTCATAATGGTTCTCAATATTCACCCCCTCGGCAGTCGGAGCAATAACTGCCAAGAAGATGAAGGGGCAATTGATGACCGCTGGATTTTCCTACCCCTAATCCTGGGCCTAGATTACGGCCACGATCCATGAAAGGAAGGCCCGCACGCCCTCTCAAGTAAAACAGGCCCGGATCATTAGACCCCTGAGGCCGGACCCCACCAGATTCTTCCTCATCGAGATCGGCCCAGCTCGTATAACCTCCCCACGGATTCCTTCTCCTCCTGGGTTCAGCGTCCAGCCCAGCTCTCGGCCCAGCCCAGAATCCAGAACGAGACTCATCGTACAGCCTGGCAGATCCGCTCGAGTGTACGCACGGGGGAGAATTAGAGGCCGTTACGCATGGAGCAGGCGCCTGATATCCTCGTACGCCCATATCTGTATGGCAGAGACGCGTGATCCAATCATGGGAGAGCCGTTATACGTCACCAGCCAGCAGGAAGAAAAGGATAAAAGGGATACCCCTCTAGAGAGATAGGCCAAGTTTTATTCTTCAATACAAAAACCCTTATAAAACCCTATTCTATTGGATCTCAGATCATCAATAAGTATATAATATATCTAAAAATTATAGAAAAATATATGTAAAAATTTGAGTTTTAGTTTGTGTTTGGTATATTACAGATTTAATGTGGTTTTAGTTAAATTCTTAATTTTTTTGGGTCAAAATTTAATTCTTAATTAAAACTTAAAATTAGGTTTAATATGTTTTTTAATAGTTGATATGGTTTTTTAGTTCAATTTAGATCCAAAAACCGTACTATTCCTTGGACAGGAGATCCTCAAACATAGAAATACTGGAAACGACGCTGTTTGACATCATACAAAAGCAAAAAGACGAGGCAATCCCTCGATTATGACGCGGCATCTTGCAATTGATAGGAAAAGCGCGTAAAACTGTGTACTTAACCGCAATATATAAATACCCAAAAGACCAAGCAAAGTACAGCCAAGTCAAAACAAAACCGTGAAAACAGTGGGGAAAAGATTTGGGAGAAATGGGGCTATCTTGCTTCGCTTGCTTCGACGGTGGCAGCAAACGACAGAGACAGGAAGAGGATAGATTGGCCTCCGCCGAAGCGCGTGCCAAAGCCGCCGAAGCTGCCCAAAAACGGTAATAGTCCTTCCTCTGTTATTTCGATTAATCTTGTTAGTTTTATGCTTTAAATATGTACCCATCACCACCGTTTTAGTTGCATTAGGGATGAATGGAGGATCTGTTATGGTTGAATGGGTTTAGTCTAATTAAACTTAAAGATTAAGTTAATAAATCATGGTCCTTTGTTGCATCTCAATTTCCCTCTCTTTTGGATTTGGATGAGAACGATTGGTTGTGAGTATTATCGCAGCTTGTGGTTTAAGATTGGATGAATGGAAAATGACTATCTTGCAAAATATACAGATATGAGGTTGAAAGATTGGATTGGATTGGACTGCTCACTGATATTGGTAAAGGATATGAATTTAATTGTAGTCCAATGGCCATGATCTTCTGAATTAGTGCATTCGACTTGATATTTGCTGTTAATATGCTGATATTGTTGAATTAATATTGTTTGGTCCTTTTTAGTGAATGAAGAACAGGAAGAATTTGCTCATTGCAGTGATGGTTGTTTATTTGAGATTGTAAATATCCCTAGGGTTTTGACACTGAAGTAGTTTTTGTTTAATTTTCTGGTAAAAGTTGTTTGAAAATTTGGACTAGCCTGGTTTGGTTATGGTACACAGGAAAGTTTAATAGGAATATATCACATATATGATATTGTGATAACTGAAAGATTCATCCATCTCTTTGATTTTATGTTATTGTCAGTGGTGGATCAATATATAAAAAATAAATAATAAAATACAGTGAAAATATAATATTAATATCTTATACTTAGACTCGATAAAGTTTAATATCCTCAAAACAATAAAAAAGTTACTTTTTTGTTGATGCAATCAAATAAAAAGTTGCTTTCTATCGAATATTGATGCAATCAAATACATCTCTAAGTAATTAAAAGTTATTTGTCAATTGATCACATGCACTCGTACACCTCTTTATCTTGATAAACTTCATTACTAAAATTAGGTTTCACAGAATTTTAAAATAAATAAACTCTTGAATACACATGCTTTTTTGTCCCAACTAATTTTAAATTGTACATAAAAATGGCTCAACAATAAATTTATGAGGGGTCAACTGTTAGGGTCCTGCTTATGGGATCGAGTTATGGGTCTATGGAACAATTCTTCTGGTAGAGTAAGGGAAGGCATTGATGGGGTTTTTCTTTTTGCGACATATTTTGAAAGCTGACAGGCGCATTTGAGAGAACCTGCAACCTCTTGAGTTCAAGTGCTCAAAAACCTTTGGAATTTTTTTGATGCCATTTTTATTAATTTGATGTGCTTAAATACAAAGGATGGAGATAACCATCTCCAAATCACAAGGAACCACAACAATAATGGAGGATCACCTTCCTACAACTAAGGAATTGAAAATAACAACATTCCACTAATTACATCATGGCTAAACCACTAAAACCTGATTCCCTAAATTATGGCAGCTAAGGAAGACAAATTGGAACAGCACTCCGGTCATGGCATCTCGATCAGCAGTACCATGGACATAATAACTGGATTTCAACCGTCAGAATTGACTGGGTCCTGAGCCACCTGCATCCTTTTCTTCCTCCCATGAGTATATTGGCTGTAGATTTGCAAAGGCCTGTTAGCATCAACAATTACTAATATGTTTATGTATATATATATGAATATTTTCAAAAACATGAGGGATGAATTGACCCCCCTTTTTTAGTCTACATCCACCACTGGTTACCGGGAGCAAATCATCATAATTTTAGGACATGTATGCAATAGATCATGTTGTTATTGGGATCAATGTAGCTACTGTATGCCAAAGATCATGCTTTATGCAACGACTTTGTACCTGTTTACTTTTGGGTTTTGCCCCCTCCTAGTTCATTTTAGGTGGGCTCAAGAGATTAGTACTAAGTTATTAAATATCATGCTCCAGAGTCCTGAGAGAGAAAAACTGTTTTTTAGAACTCTTTGGTAGCCTTCTGCTTACTAAGATAATAAGCATTATAATGCAATTAAAATAACTTTGCATAATTTTCCTTAAGCATGTTGTTATTCTTATTTGCAGGCAAGAGGAATTTGAAAAATCTGCTGCAGGTAGAGCTGCACGTGCACAGCTACAGGGGATGGCAAAACAATCTGCAAATTCTAATAAAGGCGAACCAGTCTTAAAGGTTTTTTTTTTCTTTTCATTCGGTCCCCCCCTCCCCCCTCACCAAAAAAGGTCCTTCCTAATAGCTATTGTAATGATACTAATGCAACAGCAGCTAAAATTCAAAATATTTTCACTAGGACTCAATCTCTTCGACTATGATGACACCTCTTTGTTATGCCATACTGCATCCTTCTAGTCATATGTCATGATAACCTTTGATATGAAACCTTAACATGCGGGTTCTTAGCTGTTGTTCATTTTTTGTTAGAGAAAATAAATAAATAAATAACCTGAAATTTGATTCATTTTGTTGGTGGGCTCTTTTGATGCAGTGGCAGATGGGTTGATGTAAAGCTTGTGTCTGTGCGTCAGCAGATTCTATTGTGAGGTAGTGGTTGTGTGTGTATATATATATTCCATAACATGCTTGATAAGCCCTCATTTTGGACATTTTATTATTAACATTCTCAGTATCAGTAAATTGTTTGAGATTTAAAGCTAATGAAATGCCCCATTCACTATGCATCAGTTTTTAGCACCGACTCTTGGTGCGATGTTTGCTTCTGATGATTTCAACTTCATGTTTAGGATATCCCAAACTGAGAACACTACAATAGAACTTTCAGAGTTCCATGAGATTCTCGATGCATATAACTTTCAAGTATTACTGGTTTTCAATTGCACTAGAAAATGAGGAATTACAAAATGCGGTTGTGGAAACTAACTTTATCTTTTTTTCTGTTGTGCTGTATTGGTGATAGGATTCAACCACGTCATCCGCATTTCCCGTTTCTCTCATTCTGAAGACAAATTGTTAATATCTTTGTAACATATTCCCAATGAAAAGCTGTAAATATCTGTCAAGTTTGCTGTCACTTTTCAGAGCACAGAAATAATGTAATGTTTGAACCCAACATGAAGGGAGTTTATGAAATATCTATTTTTCTCCTTGCTCTTGTACATATTCATAAATTTAGTGTCAGCTGTCAACATCTCATTGTGAGGAGAAAAGATAATGCAAATCAGAAAATGAAATGCTGATGATCCATCCTCAATGCACAACATGGTAATAAGCTAGTATAGATGCCATTTTGAATGTAAGAGCATACAAGTTGATTAAAATTGAGCAAATTCAATTTATTCGGCGCATAAGTTTATGGAAAAGATGCTCTCATTAGGTCGCTGGAACCCAGCAAGTCTTTGTGAACCCTCTTGGCGAGACTTTTAGTGCTAATCATCAATTTTCAGTTGAATATCCAGTACGTTGACAGAATGTTTAAATTATCAATCAAGACATAATTTGTTTCAGAGCCTAGGCAGAAACAAAGAGAAAACAGAAGTTAGAATGGATATTAAATCTTATTACAAAATAATAGTGGTAGACCTAGTGATAGCAATTAAGGATTCTGGAATTAATCTAACTTGTCACTACGTTCCTGAAGGTGACCTTCCCCTTATTATACCTCCTCTTTGACTTACCCCTGTAATTAGCGAGAGAAGCAAACTCAATTAGCAGCTTTTTTGTTGTACATTTTTGGGGGACCCTGAAAGCGTACGTGAACAGAAGCTAATAGTGTGGACAAGCTGGATGACTATTATTTTGAATGAATCCTCCAAGTGGACGTAACGGGACAATCACGTTGGCTTTTGTATTCGTCCCCATGCCATTATGTGAATATGATGAGTGGTAGCAATTCCTGAATTATCAGTATGAACTCTGAAGCGGATTCCCACTTGCATCACTCGAGCCCCATTATAAATCCAGCCGTCCTCAAAAGATTCACATCCTAAGATTCCATCTCTCATTAATCAAAGAGATCCCACATTTTTCTAGATAAAGTGAGGGAGAGCAAGATGGTTAAAAAGAATCATGACAATGGGAGAGAAGATAAAGTTGAGTATGATTTAGATGTGGAACATGCAGAGTCCAACAACAACATATGCAAGAACCCTGGGAGAGAAGAAGAAGAAGAAGGAAAGGATGAAACAGGAGGAGGAGAGTTATCAGTTGAGCAGATATTTGAGAGCCAAGGTGTTCCATCATGGAGGGAGCAGTTGACATGGAGAGCTTTTTGGGTGAGCTTTGTTTTGAGCATATTGTTTAGTTTTATAGTGATGAAGCTTAACCTCACAACAGGGATTATTCCTTCCCTCAATGTTTCTGCTGGTCTATTGGGATTCTTCTTTGTAAGAACTTGGACAAAGATCCTTGAAAAATCTGGCCTCTTGAAGCAACCTTTTACCAGGCAAGAAAATACTGTGATTCAAACATGCGTTGTTGCCTCCTCTGGCATTGCCTTTAGCGGTATTACTCATCTTCTTTTTCTTCTTTCTCTTGTCTATTTTCTCTGAGTTAATTCACATCAGAATCTGAAGCTCTGTACCTTTTTTTCTTTTTTGGTTTAAATAGGAGGCTTCGGGAATTACCTGTTTGGAATGAGCAAACTCGTTGCCCAACAATCAGCAGAAGATAATGGGAGAGATACTAAAGACCCTGCTTTGGGATGGATAATTGCCTTTCTCTTTGTTGTTAGCTTTCTTGGTCTCTTCTCTGTTGTGCCTCTGCGGAAGGTGATCACAGTCATTCTACTAAAGCAAAAAAAAAAAAAAGAAAAAAGAAAAATATTTTTAGACAAATCAATTGGTTAATTTAAATTTCATAATGTATTATTGGTTTCAGATCATGATCATAGACTTCAAACTTACGTACCCAAGCGGAACTGCAACTGCTCATCTTATAAATAGCTTCCACACACCTGAAGGAGCCAAGCTGGCAAAGTAAGGCACTGGCAGATCTACTTGGCTTCAATTTATATACAAAAAATTTTTTGGACATATTTATCTTTCCTGTTCCACACTTGTAGGAAGCAAGTACGAGAGCTAGGCAAGTTCTTTTCCTTCAGCTTCTTGTGGGCTTTCTTCCAATGGTTCTTCAAAACCGAAGATTATTGTGGATTTTCCAACTTCCCCACATTTGGTCTCAAAGCTAGAGACAACATGTACGTTCTTTGCTCATTCAAAGTCTGCAACTTTCTAGGAATTTTGTTTTAATAAAGCATACCCCATCATTGTTTTTGTCTAATTATCCATCTTTAAGTCTGCAGGTTTTACTTTGATTTCTCAGCAACCTATGTAGGAGTAGGCATGATTTGCCCATACATCATAAACATATCAGTGCTACTTGGGGGAATTATTTCGTGGGGTTTAATGTGGCCTCTGATAGATACTAGAAAGGGACATTGGTATCCTGCAGATTTGAGTCCCAAAAGTTTACATGGTCTTCAAGGTTACAAGGTAAGGTTCAGACAGAAGGTGTAATCCTTAAGGTTTGGAACTAGTTGCCTTATTCTCTGAGTCCTTTTTCTTTCAGGTGTTCATCGCTATTGCCTTGATTCTCGGTGATGGTCTATACAACTTCTGCAAGGTGCTAAGCCAAACTCTCACAAGCTTGTATACTCAATTCCATGCCAAAAGCAACAGAATAGATCTCCCAGTTGCAGACAATCCCTCTCCAAAGATGAAGAAGCTCTCTTTCGACGAGCAGCGCAGGACCCAACTCTTTCTCAAAGATCAAATTCCAACATGGTTTGCTGTTACAGGTTATGTGACTGTTGCTGCCATCTCCACTGCCATTCTCCCACATATTTTTTCCCAGCTCAAATGGTATTACGTAATAGTTATCTACGTCTTTGCACCAACCTTAGCTTTCTGTAATGCATACGGCTGTGGGCTAACAGATTGGTCCCTTGCATCCACGTATGGAAAACTTGCCATTTTCACAATTGGGGCATGGGCTGGCGCCTCGCACGGCGGAGTCCTAGCTGGTTTAGCAGCATGTGGAGTCATGATGAACATAGTCTCCACAGCTTCTGATCTCATGCAAGATTTCAAGACTGGATACTTAACCCTGGCTTCACCTAGGTCCATGTTTGTGAGCCAGGTGATTGGCACAGCAATGGGTTGTGTAATTTCCCCTTCAGTCTTTTGGCTATTCTACAAGGCCTTTCATGACCTTGGGCTTCCAGACAGCGAATATCCTGTTCCCTACGCTGTCGTATATCGAAATATGGCAATTCTGGGCGTAGAAGGCTTCTCATCTCTACCAAAGAATTGCCTTCTGCTTTGCTACTGCTTCTTTAGTGCAGCAATTCTCATAAATTTAATGAAGGATTGGCTGGGGAAGAAGTGGGGAAGATTTGTTCCACTTCCAATGGCAATGGCCATACCTTTCTATTTAGGGCCATATTTTGCCATTGACATGTGTGTTGGAAGCTTGATTTTGTTCATTTGGGAAAAAATTAACAAGGCTAAGGCAGATGCTTTTGCACCAGCAGTAGCTTCTGGTTTAATTTGTGGAGATGGGATATGGGCCTTGCCTAGTTCAATTCTGGCTCTTGCAGGGGTTAATGCTCCCATTTGTATGAGGTTTCTCTCCAGGAGGACAAATAGTAAGATTGATCAGATCATAGGGCCACAGTGAGAAGGTCAGCTTGATTATATTATTATACTACTGTAAAATACTTTCAATGTATTTTGCTTCTTTTTCTTGCTGTTTTCTGGTGTTTCAATGAACATTGTACATCTTATTGCTTCGTATGTATAAATTTAGAGCAAAAGCAACTTCCTCTCTCCATATCTCTCTTCGGAATCTCGATTCTCCTCACTTCGCCTAATAATTTTGTGGAAACAAATATATAATACTAAACGCACATGCACTTTCAATCGCAATATAAAAAAAAAAAGACATAAGAAATTTAATATGATTCAACCAAAAGAGAAAAAACATAAAAAATTTAATATGATTCAACCAAAATGAAAATAAAATAGAGATAAAATTCTATCACGATAGAAAAATAGTGATAAATTTAACTCCAACTTATTTTTTAAAATCACACGAAACACAATACAGAAACAAATATAATTATTTTCCATCCTATTCAAGCCGCAGTATGAAATTTTTTGGGTTGTCACAATTCGTCTAATAAAAATATCTACCCAAAATTCAAGTCACATGATTACCATATTACACAATTTTGTTTGCCATAGAGGATGTTGATCATTATAATCATCTTCGTATCAGTGACACTTCCGAAACAAAATGTAGTTTGCTGAGAAAAGTTCGCCATAACTAACCTACAGATTCCTGTATGACAAATTTAGCCATAAAACCAATGAAACTAACCATTGTGATCAGTGACCAAGTAGAATAAGCATAGTTGTCCAGACATTGCACTCCACTTTTCGGTTGATGTTAAACAGTTGAACCCAATGGTAATCTGATGATTTATAGAATCCAAGATGGTATTTGTTTTCAGATACTTTCTACTTGAAATAATTGGAAAATTTTATCATGCTAAGCTTTGCACAGGAGCTGACAGCTTGAGCTCATATGCAGCTTGGAAAAAGTCTGCAGCTTGCGTGTAATGAGCCTTCCATTTTTGAAATTAAGCAAAAGATTGAATCATTGCTTGATGATTTGTGGGGTCTAGACACACAATGCATTCATTAAAAACCTCCTTGCAACAGGAAATGACTGGTTTCCAAGTTTCATCAACACTTTCTGTAATACCCGGCTAGAGTCCGGCATCGGAATTCTGCTTTCCGGTGGGATCCGGGATGTCGGAAGTCTCTAGAAGGATTTGATTTATGTTTTTCTTAACGGTTTTGCTATGTTTATCAAGTTTTATGCATAAGGAAATGAGGTTTTGAGTGAAATGACCCAAGGCAGAAAAGCCAGGTTCGGCCGCCGAAGTTGAGGTTCGGCCGCCGAAGATGCATGGCTTTCGGTTTCACGTGTGGCCGCCGAAGGTGGTCTGACCAGCCACCTATAAATGGCCCTCAGTCGGTTGAAGAGGTAAGAGCACCGTTTCTTTTGTCTTCTGAGGTGAGACCCTGTCCTTTGTGAGTATTTCTTCATGTTTTCATTAACTCATGCATAGATTTGATTAGTTTTCATGATTATTTGAAGGTTTTAAGCTAAAAACTCAAAGTTGTGAAGTTTGGAGAGTGTGAAGGGAAGTTGCTCCAAAACTCCACGTTAGGATCCTTCATCTACTTGTTTTCACGAGGTAAGTGAAGATCCTGAGCTTGTTTTTATGTTTTCTGAAGGTTTTATGGGGTTTGTGGAGAGAGTTGCATGAATAGGGTTATTTGTGAGGTTTTGATGATTTTGTGCATAAAGCTTGTTTCTGTGTTGTATGAGTTGTGTGTGTGGGGTTTTTAGGTAGTTTTTGACCCCTTTGAGCATATACATGAGTGTATGCAAGTGGAGGAAGTGTGGTGTGCAGTTGGAGAGGAGTTTGGTGCATTTGGCGAGAGGCAGGGCAAGTTTCTGCCCTGCTGATGAACTCAGGTTCGGCTGCCGAAGGTACATTCGGCCGCCGAACCCCTGAAGAGGTGTGAGGAGGTGGCTTCGGCTGCCCAAGCTTGCCCCCGAGCTTTTGGACTTTCGGCTCTGGAGGGAAGTTCGGCCGCCGAAGGTGCTGTCGAAGGTTAGAGACTTTCGTCTCTGGAGTGCCTTTTGGCCCCCGAAACTTGCCTCCGAAAGGGTTCGACAGCCGAAAGTGGAAGTTCGGCCGCCGAAGGTGCTTGAGTTTCATCTCTGGAGAGGACTTTCGGCCGCCGAACCTGCCGCCGAAAGTGTTCTGTCCAGCTTTCCTTTGCATGCTTTGCATGAGTTTTAGAGTGAGTTTAAGGGGATTCTTAGGGAGTTTCATAGAGTTATTCATGAGCTAGTTTGGTCCCTCATTTGAGTCTATCTGTATAGGTACAGACCAGAGGAACCAGAGAGAGCAGCAGTGAGTTCTGCTCCAGAGTTTTCAGAGCCTGCAGAGTTAGTCCAGTTAGCCAGAGGTGAGTGGAACTAAATTAAACTTAATGTTTTACTTGAGAAATAAACTGCTTTTAGCATCAGTCATGCATCATGAGTATACAGTAGGTTGTTTGCATTAGCATTCACGAATATGGTGCATTACATAGTTATTTGTTAATGTGGGTAAATGCTGAATGATCCAATAGTCTCAGACAGGAAGTCCAGGAGCCTTTGACTATGCCCTGGCAGGTACAGAGAAGTCCAGGAGCCTTTGACTACGCCCTGGCAGGTATATAGTAAAGACCAGGAGCCTTTGACTACGCCCTGGCAATGGTAAGTACAGAGGTGTTATATACACATATACATATATGACAAGAAGACCAGGTGCTCGATTCTACGCCCTGGCACAGAGTTATTGGGACTATGTGGTGACAGGTTTACTCTTGATGTGGCTTGTCTGTGATATGGTGCATTCCATGAGATCATATTTTACTGAGATGTTTTACTGTTCTACTCACTGGGCTATGGAGCTCATCCCACTCCCTTAACCCCAGTTTTGCAGGTTCAGTGTACAGTGTAGAAAGGAGATCAGCAGAGTACCAAAAGAGTAAAGAGAATTGTAATAGTGTAGAGTGGACATGTAATATGAAAGAGATGTACTAGTTGTGTTTTCAGTTACAGATGTGCTTGACTTCATAGTTTGTGTTGTAAATCTGCTGTTATGTACATGATCTGTATATGTATATGTTTTACAGAGTATGTGAAATACCAGGCTTAACAGGTATGAGTTAACCCATCTAGAGCAAGCTCTAGTCAGGGGTACAGAGTACAGAGTACAGAGTACAGAGTACAGAGTACAGAGATAGTGCATGCACAGGTTAAGCCGTGGTTCAGACAAGAGTTTTTATTTTCACAGAAAATGTATGATCATGTATGAGATTTACAGGTACACAGAGAGTATAGCAGGCTTGCTACAGGTTCTGGCGGCCTTAAGCCGACCTGATTCTTAGCGCCGGTGACGGTCCATTTTGGGGTCGTTACAGATTGGTATCAGAGCAAAAGGTTCACATGATCGGACCTATAGAGACAGTGTCGGGCTCATAGAGGGTAGAAGTGGTCAAGCACAATAGGAAATCATGTCCACTAGGATAGGGTATTGAGTCCTATCTGTGTAATGCCATGAGTTATGCATGTGCCTTATTGCTATGTGCTGTTTCTGTACTAAAATGCTATGCTATGTGTTGTTTTTTCAGAGAGTAAAGATGAGAGGAACTCGTCGATCAGCTCGATTGACTGGAGTCCCACCAGAGAGTGAGAGACCAGCTGCTCGTCCTCCTGCATTGCCGAGGGCAAGGTCTCAGAGATCTATCAGGGAAGGTACGTCAATAGACCCTAGAAGGTCTGTCGACGAGAGCAGAAGAGGAACAGCTAGGGGAGGAAGATCAGAGGAAAGGAGGGAGGCGATGGAGATTGACCAGTCTCGAGATGACAGCATGGGTATAGGCCGATTTGAGGAAGGTATGG
This sequence comes from Manihot esculenta, assembly GCF_001659605.2. NCBI lineage: Eukaryota > Viridiplantae > Streptophyta > Magnoliopsida > Malpighiales > Euphorbiaceae > Manihot > Manihot esculenta. Next base: position 29,977,747 of record NC_035165.2, on the reverse strand, counting down.
GAGAGTCGCAGGGAGGCGCTCAGACCTCAGGTTTTGGCTATCCAGAGTATCCGCTGGGAGGTATGTCGGAGTACTCTAGTTTTGTCCCATATCCTCCTTACATGCCATATATGCCTTATCCTCCTTACTATCCACCATATCCTATGTATCCATCCTCCCCTACTCATCCAAGTGCAGCACACCCAGAGCCAAATGAACCAGTACCACCACCAGAACCAGTAGCCCCTGTTGTTGACAGACATCAACCTAGCTCATCTGGAGGTAAAGTACAAATGACGGAATACTTGAAATTGGATGCTCCAAAATACAACACGGGAGATGATCCATTTGACTACCTCAGAGCAGTTAGGATGATAACCAGTGAATTGGGAGCAGATGATAGGAGAGCCATTGAGATGGCAGGGTTTACACTTAAATGTAAGAAGGCCAGAGAATGGTTCAAGAATTGTGTGGAACCTAGGATGACCAGTATGTCTTGGGGAGAGTTCGCCAATGAGTTTGCAGGGTGGGCTTTTCCTGACAGTTCCAGGGAGATGAAAGTAATTGAATTTGAACAGTTGCGACAAACAGATGAAATGAGTGTTGATGAATTCACAGATAAGTTCCTGGATTTGCTTCAGTATGTGGGTCAAGCCTATGATACTGATCAGAAGAGGGCAAGGAGATATACTATGAGACTGCATCCCAGGTATTCTTCCTTGATTCTTCCAGCAGAAAAGGAGAGTTTCCACACTATAGTAGACGCAGCCAGGAAAATGGAAGCTAGTGCCAATATTTAGAAACAGTCAAAGGCACAGGCTTCGGGTTCGAAAGCCCCCAGTTCAGGCAGAAAGAGATGGGATAGAGCAAAAGGAACAAAGAGTAGGTTCTGGAGTAAAGTCAAGTCAGGTCTGGGAATAGGTAGTGGCTCAAGCTCTGGCACAGTTCCAGTATGCAGAAGATGCAGAAAACCACATGGAGGAGTTTGTCGGTTGGGATCTACAGCTTGTTTTAGATGTGGACAGGAAGGGCATATTGCTCGGGATTGTCCGCAGATGACTTTTGCACCATCCCAGCAGATGAGTTCAGGCAGTGTGGTACAGCCAGTTGTACAGCCAGTAGCTCCAGTCATGCCTCAGAGTAGTGGCAGAGGTAGAGGGAGAGGGGCAGCCTCTACTTCAGCAGCAGGTTCCCGAGGTGGAAATCCGGTAGCCCCAGCACGGATTTTCACTGTGACACAGGAGAAGGCTAACACGTCGAACACAGTGGTGTCAGGTAATCTCATCATTGGGTGTTCAGATGTGTATGCTTTGATGGACCCCGGTGCTTCTCATTCCTTTATTGCTTCGAGAGCCATAGAGAGATTGGGGTTGATCAGTTCTGAGTTAGAGTATCCTCTCTGGGTCAGTGGACCTAAATGTGACCCATCAGTGGCAGTGTCAGTCTGTCGTTTCAGTCCAGTGTTCATAGAGGGTAGATGCCTTCCAGCTGACCTTGTGGTTCTAGACTTGACAGATTTTGATGTCATTCTAGGGATGGATTGGCTATCTGCATATAGTGCTACTTTGGACTGTAGAGAGAAGATAGTTCGTCTCAGAGACCAGGATCGGTCAGAGTGTGTCTTCAAAGGAGACATGAGAGGTACACCCAGAGGTATGATTTCAGCCCTTCAGGCTCGTCGTTTGCTTAGGAGGGGTTGTCAGGGGTTTCTAGCTCATGTGAGAGAGCTAGACAGTCAGGTGAGGGAACCAGCCACAGTACCAGTAGTCCGAGAGTTTCTCGATGTGTTCCCAGACGATTTATCAGGACTCCCACCTGATAGGGAGATAGGGTTTGAAATCAAATTGCTGCCAGGTACCAGACCGATCTCTATTCCTCCCTACAGGATGGCGCCAGCAGAGTTAAAAGAGTTGAAAGCACAGTTGCAGGACTTGGTAGATAAGGGTTTCATCCGCCCTAGTACCTCACCTTGGGGTGCTCCAGTGCTCTTTGTCAGAAAGAATGATGGATCACTCAGACTTTGTATCGACTACAGACAGTTGAACAAGGTCACTACCAAGAATAGGTATCCTCTACCTAGGATTGATGATCTATTTGACCAGCTAGCTGGAGCAGGTTGTTTCTCTAAAATAGATCTGAGATCCGGATATCATCAGTTGAGAGTCAAAGAGGCAGATGTGCCAAAGACAGCTTTCAGAACTAGATATGGGCATTATGAGTTCTTAGTGATGCCGTTCGGGTTGACTAACGCCCCTGCAGCATTTATGGATCTCATGAACAGAGTTTTCAGTGATTTTCTGGATCACTTTGTCATTGTTTTCATCGATGATATTTTAGTGTATTCCAGAGATGCAGAGGAGCATGCCCAGCATTTGAGGATAGTTCTGCAGACACTGAGAGAGCATGGTTTATATGCCAAGTTCTCAAAGTGTGAGTTTTGGTTGAGGAGCATTTCCTTCTTGGGACATGTGGTATCAGCAGAGGGTATTAAGGTAGATCCCAAGAAGATAGAGGCTGTAGCTAACTGGTCCAGACCCACTACAGTGACTGAGATTAAAAGCTTTCTGGGACTGGCAAGTTACTACAGGAGGTTCGTTCAGGACTTCTCCAAGATAGCAGCTCCTATGACCAAACTGACTCAGAAGAACCATAAATTTGTCTGGTCAGACTAGTGTGAAGAGAGCTTTGAGGAGCTCAAGAGGAGATTGACCACAGCACCAGTGCTAGCTCTTCCTGTGAGTAATGAGGAGTTCACAGTGTTCTGTGATGCATCTCGAGTGGGATTGGGCTGTGTATTGATGCAGAGTGATAGGGTGATAGCTTATGCTTCTAGACAGTTGAAGAAGCACGAGTTGAATTACCCCACCCATGACCTAAAGATGGCAGCAGTTATCTTTGCACTTAAGATGTGGCGGCATTACCTCTATGGGGTTAAATGCGAGATCTTCACTGATCACAAGAGTTTACAGTACATCTTGAGTTAGAGAGAGCTGAATTTGAGGCAGAGAAGATGGGTCGAATTGCTCAGTGATTATGATTGTAAGATCAAGTATCATCCGGGTAAGGCGAATGTTGTGGTAGACGCCCTCAGCCGGAAGTCACTAGGCAGTTTATCCCATATAGCAGCAGAGCGGAGACCAGTCGTGAGGGAGCTTTACAAGCTCTTAGAAGAGGGGTTACAGCTAGAGTTGTCTGGTACAGGTGCATTGATCGCACAGATGAGAGTGACACCTGTGTTTCTGGAGCAGATCGCTCAGAAACAGCATGAGGACCCTGAGTTGATGAAAATTGCCAGGACTGTTCAGTCAAGCAATAGTATAGAGTTCAGATTTGACAACAAAGGGATCCTCCGTTATGGAAGTCGACTTTGTGTACCAGATAAGAGCAGTGTGAAGGAAGACATTATGAGGGAAGGTCATAATGCGAGGTATAGTGTTCACCCAGGAGCCACCAAGATGTACCAGGATCTGAAAAGGGTCTATTGGTGGCCAGCCATGAAGAAAGAAGTGGCGCGGTTTGTGACAGCCTGTGAGGTTTGTCAGAGGGTGAAACTAGAGCATCAGAAACCAGCCGGAATGCTTAACCCACTGCCGATTCCAGAGTGGAAATGGGAGAGCATAGCTATGGATTTTGTAGTGGGTTTACCAGCAACGTCCAATAGAATAGACTCTATTTGGGTGATTGTGGACAGACTCACGAAATCTGCTCATTTCATTCCAGTTCGGAGTAACTATTCTGTGGATAAGTTGGCACAGGTATATCTGGATGAGATAGTGAGAGTACATGGTGTTCCAGTGTCGATAGTTTCAGATAGAGGACCTCAGTTTACCTCTAGATTTTGGCGTAGTCTGCAGAGTGCGATGGGCACGAGATTGGATTTTAGCACTGCTTTCCACCCACAAACTGATGGACAGTCAGAGAGGACCATCCAGACCATAGAGGATATGCTTCGACTGTGTGTGTTAGACTTTGGCGGTTCTTGGAGGCAGCATCTACCTTTGGTGGAGTTTGCCTACAATAACAGCCATCATGCTAGCATAGGGATGGCTCCGTATGAAGCTTTATATGGGAGGAAGTGCAGATCCCCTGTTTGCTCGGAAGAGATAGGAGAGAAGGCTCTTGCAGGGCCAGAGTTAGTAGAGATGACCAGTAGAGTGGTGCCCTTGATCAGAGATAGAATCAGGACAGCTCAGAGTAGACAGAAAAGTTATGCAGACGTTCGCAGAAAACATTTAGAGTTTCAGGAGGGTAGTATGGTATTGCTGAAAGTGTCTCCAATGAAAGGAGTGGTTCATTTTGGAAAGAAGGGTAAGTTAGCTCCACGGTACATTGGACCCTTTGAGATTTTGCAGAGGATCGGAAATGTGTCGTATAAGCTGGATTTACCTACTTCTATGGAGAGAATTCACCCGGTATTTCATGTTTCTATGCTACGGCAGTTTGTGTCAGATCCGAATCAGGTTCTGAGTGAGCCTGAGGTGGAGATTCATACAGATCTCACCTATATAGAGCAGCCAGTGCGGATTCTGGACACACAGATCAGACAGCTAAGGAACAAGGAAATTCCGATGGTGAAAGTTCTGTGGAACCACCATAATCTCGAAGAATGCATCTGGGAGACGCGAGAGTCGATGCTTTAGCAGTATCCATATTTGTTTTGAGGTTCGTTTCCTCCTTTTCTGCTTTCCGGTGGGATCCGGGATGTCGGAAGTCTCTATAAGGATTTGATTTATGTTTTTCTTAACGGTTTTGCTATGTTTATCAAGTTTTATGCATAAGGAAATGAGGTTTTGAGTGAAATGACCCAAGGCAGAAAAGCCAGGTTCGGCCGCCGAAGTTGAGGTTCGGCCGCCGAACATGCATGGCTTTCGGTTTCACGTGTGGCCGCCGAAGGTGGTCTGGCCAGCCACCTATAAATGGCCCTCAGTCGGTTGAAGCGGTAAGAGCACCGTTTCTTTTGTCTTCTGAGGTGAGACCCTGTCCTTTGTGAGTATTTCTTCATGTTTTCATTAACTCATGCATAGATTTGATTAGTTTTCATGATTATTTGAAGGTTTTAAGCTAAAAACTCAAAGTTGTGAAGTTTGGAGAGTGTGAAGGGAAGTTGCTCCAAAACTCCACGTTAGGATCCTTCATCTACTTGTTTTCAAGAGGTAAGTGACGATCCTGAACTTGTTTTTATGTTTTCTGAAGGTTTTATGGGGTTTGTGAAGAGAGTTGCATGAATAGGGTTATTTGTGAGGTTTTGATGATTTTGTGCATAAAGCTTGTTTCTGTGTTGTATGAGTTGTGTGTGTGGGGTTTTTAGGTAGTTTTTGACCCCTTTGAGCATATACATGAGTGTATGCAAGTGGAGGAAGTGTGGTGTGCAGTTGGAGAGGAGTTTGGTGCATTTGGCGAGAGGCAGGGCAAGTTTCTGCCCTGCTGATGAACTCAGGTTCGGCTGCCGAAGGTACATTCGGCCGCCGAACCCCTGAAGAGGTGTGAGGAGGTGGCTTCGGCTGCCCAAGCTTGCCCCCGAGCTTTTGGACTTTCGGCTCTGGAGGGAAGTTCGGCCGCCGAAGGTGCTGCCGAAGGTTAGAGACTTTCGTCTCTAAAGTGCCTTTTGGCCCCCGAAACTTGCCCCCGAAAGGGTTCGGCAGCCGAAAGTGGAAGCTCGGCCGCCGAAGGTGCTTGAGTTTCGTCTCTGGAGAGGACTTTCGGCCGCCGAACCTACCGCCGAAAGTGTTCTGTCCAGCTTTCCTTTGCATGCTTTTCATGAGTTTTAGAGTGAGTTTAAGGGGATTCTTGGGGAGTTTCATAGAGTTATTCATGAGCTAGTTTGGTCCCTCATTTGAGTCTATCTGTATAGGTACAGACCAGAGGAACCAGAGAGAGCAGCAGTGAGTTCTGCTCCAGAGTTTTCAGAGCCTGCAGAGTCAGTCTAGTTAGCCAGAGGTGAGTGGAACTAAATTAAACTTAATGTTTTACTTGAGAAATAAACTGCTTTTAGCATCAGTCATGCATCATGAGTATACAGTAGGTTGTTTGCATTAGCATTCACGAATATGGTGCATTGCATAGTTATTTGTTAATGTGGGTAAATGCTGAATGATTCAATAGACTCAGACAGGAAGTCCAGGAGCCTTTGACTACGCCCTGGCAGGTACAGAGAAGTCCAGGAGCCTTTGACTACGCCCTGGCAGGTATATAGTAAAGACCAGGAGCCTTTGACTACGCCCTGGCAATGGTAAGTACAGAGGTGTTATATACACATATACATATATGACAGGAAGACCAGGTGCTCGATTCTACGCCCTGGCACAGAGTTACTGGGACTATGTGGTGACAGGTTTACTCTTGATGTGGCTTGTCTGTGATATGGTGCATTCCATGAGATCATATTTTACTGAGATGTTTTACTGTTCTACTCACTGGGCTATGGAGCTCATTCCACTCCCTTAACCCCAGTTTTGCAGGTTCAGTGTACAGTGTAGAAAGGAGATCAGCAGAGTACCAAAAGAGTAAAGAGAATTGTAATAGTGTAGAGTGGACATGTAAGATGAAAGAGATGTACTAGTTGTGTTTTCAGTTACAGATGTGCTTGACTTCGTAGTTTGTGTTGTAAATCTGCTGTTATGTACATGATCTGTATATGTATATGTTTTACAGAGTATGTGAAATACCAGGCTTAACAGGTATGAGTTAACCTATCTAGAGCAAGCTCTAGTCAGGGGTACAGAGTACAGAGTACAGAGTACAGAGTACAGAGTACAGAGATAGTGCATGCACAGGTTAAGCCGTGGTTCAGACAAGAGTTTTTATTTTCACAGAAAATGTATGATCATGTATGAGATTTACAGGTACACAGAGAGTATAGCAGGCTTGTTACGGATTCTGGCGGCCTTAAGCCGACCTGATTCCTAGCGCCGGTGACGATCCATTTTGAAGTGGTTACACTTTCACAGTGGAGAGAACACATACTCTGGATCTACAAAGTTAAACACTCTGCTGTTAAAACACTAGTGTTTAGAAATTGAAAGAATAACTTATGAAAAATGATTTTTGTAATCGTTTGACTAACAATTACTGCGGCCAACTAGTGTTGTCAAACATGACGATGAAATTTTTATGGAGTTCATAAAAATTCAAACTGTAGTTAGAAAAATTTTTAAAATGCAATTAATAATATTTTAGAGTATATTAGCAACAAGAAATTATTTTTCCGACTGCACAAGAGCTCGTTTGAGTCTAAACCCTGGTTGGACCAACCATGTACGGGCCTTCTTTGTAAACCGCCCGAAATAAGAATTGGGTCGAAGTTGCTTAACCTTAACGTTAACGTCCGTTATAATATCATCCATTGTGTATATTTACCAGTAGCAAACAAACTCAAAGCAGCAGAAGCTGAAAGAGAGGAGCTGAAGAAGAAGAAGAAGAAGAAGACGAAGCTATTTGGAATCGATCTCAATCGCATCACAATCGCACCTCTTCTAGAGGCTAAAGATGCCTCGAAAATGTGGAGGGAAATCAGAGACAGAGAAGCGGGAAAAACCCGCCCTAATTCCTTCACCAATCGAATTAAATCCAGCCGAATCGCTAATCTCCATCTCTCTAATTACAAAGATATTGTCTCCCCTCACAGAGGATCCATCAACTCTCTTCAGGTACATAAATTCAATTTTGATAATTGCTTTTGATCACCGCAAATGGGCAATTTGTTTGATCATCAAATCAGGTCGATTTGACAGAGGGGCGATATTTGTTATCTGGTGCATCAGATGCATCAGCCGCCTGTTTTGACGTTCAGCGGGCCTCGGATTATGAGGGAAGAGGGCTTATTGCTAAGCACAAGTGCTTATTTACTGTTGATAAGCAACACGAAACTGGGCATAAATATGCTGTTTCTTCTGCTATATGGTATCCTGTGGATACTGGGCTCTTCATCACTGGTTCTTATGATCACTATATAAAAGTCTGGGATACTAATACCTCTCAGGTTTTATGCCTGCTTTGCTTGAATTTTGATTTATACTTTGGTGGGTTTTTTGTATTATTGTTATGTTTAATTATTTGTGGGTTTTCATTTATGGTAGGTGGTGGTGAATTTTAAAATGCCTGGGAAGGTTTACAGAACTGCAATGTCGCCATTGGCGACGTCTCACATGCTGATAGCTGCAGGTACTGAAGATGTTCAAGTTCGACTTTGTGATATTGCTTCTGGTGCATTTGCTCATACCCTTTCTGGTCACCGTGGTATGATGCTTGTCAATTCTTCTTCTTTTTATTTATTTTTCTTTTTATTTTTTCCCTTGGGTATCAGAATAAGATGCATATAATCAGTGCTATTAAAAAAAACTTTCTTCAAACAATTTGTGTTTTGTATCTCACTGCAATATAGTTTATAAGTAAATTACCATCATGGGTTGATAAGGGCATTTTGCTATTTCAGATGGTGTTATGACAGTGGAATGGTCTACATCAAGCGAGTTTGTTTTAATTACTGGAGGATGTGATGGTGCTATCCGTTTTTGGGATATTAGACGTGCTGGATGTTTTCGTGTTTTAGATCAGTCTAAGTCTCAACTCGGGAGACGCCCACCAATCCTTTCTTGCTCTACCACAAATAAGGTATCTTTCGTGTGATCCTTTTATCTCTCTTCCAAGAAGAATTCTTGATTTTTTTTTTTTTTTAACCAAAAAAAATTCTTGGTTGGTTCTCATATTGCAATCTGTCAACCTCTTAATAACTTTTCTTTCTTATCTGTTCTTTTGTTGTAGCCTTAAATATTCATAAAATTACAATCTTCAGGAAGAAAATTTCCCCTTTATTTTATTTTTTGAAAAAATTCTCCAAGCATTGAGTTGTACTTGTCATTATTCTGCTTGGGCATTGATGGAGTGTTTCTTGCATTTGTTCTGAATTTCTGGCTGTTGATTGTTTCATCTGTTAACAATATTCAGGTTTCAGTTTCGAAGGCCTTATCAGCAGGTCAAAGTTTGTCTTCAAAACCCCGGGCACAGCAAAAGAAATCTGCGGGTGGGAATGGAATAAAGCAGTCACCTCTTTGTAGAACTCCAGCCAAGGGACCTGTCAGGCAGAGATTGCATCCAGGGATGTTGTCTAGTCAGGATCGTGCCACTGCACATTATGGTGCTGTTACTGGTCTTAAAATAACTGAGGATGGAATGTATCTTCTAAGTGCAGGTTGATTACCTAAAGTTAATATCACTTTGAGCATGTTGATTTTCTAAACCAAGATCAAACATGTGATGTGAAAGTGCGTAACATAGCTTCTACATATTTGAAATATAAGTGGCATATGGGTAAATTATTCTGGGTCTAACCTGGAGATTGATAAAGGTCCTCAATCAATGTTCTAATTCGATGCTTCAAACTTGAGCATTCATTGATGTTGCAAAAGCTGTCTAGAAGGATACCCACAGGACACAGCAATGTTGCAACAATATTCTGACCTTAAACCATTTGATGTACTTATAAACATCTACATAAATAGGATGATTTCTGTTTAGATGATTAGCTAAAGAAAGTGGAAGTGGTGTCTCAATGAGCTAAAACAGCAAGCAGTTGCCTCAAAACTGGTGCACTTTAAATATAATATTAGAGTAGTAACCTTCGTAATGTAAAGTTCATGTGGTTCTTTTACATAGCACAGTCAAAAGTTTATTAATAGACCTCAGATTAGAAGCTACTGAAAATGTTTTTCTTCACTCAGTTTTCTTCCCAAATAAGTTCTTATTTCCTGTGCGTATCTCATTAACTTAAAGAAAGGAATTCAATTTATGTAGAAGCAATTGATTTTCTTTTTATTATTGATTGAATCTTTCTCATTCTCCTTCTCTCAGTGCCTCCTGACCCCACCCATACTTCTGGATTTCAGGATCAGATTCAAGAATGAGGTTGTGGGATGTTGAATCTGGTTGCAATACACTCGTGAACTTTGAAACTGTACGCCTACAGACTAGCAAAGCAATTCAATTGGCCACAACACAAGATGCATCACTTGTTTTTGTTCCATGCATGACAGCTGTGAAAGTAGACATTCGTTCTGCCTTCTCATTATTTACATTTAATTTTGAATGGAAATATACTGTTCTACTGGAACCTTAACCGTTCTTTAAATGCTAGGCATTTGATTTGTGGTCGGGTATGACATTCAGGACATTTCGTGGTCATTATGAATACGTGAACTGTTGCTGGTTTAATTCTCAAGATCAGGTGTAGTCCTATTCCCAAGCATTCTTTTCAGTTTTTCCTAAAATAGGCAATTCATCATACTTGTTACTCTGCTAGTTAGGTCATCATGCAACTTGAGTCCTGATACCTTCATCATATAAGATTCATGAAATATCAGATCTGAAGTCAAAGATAATGATTAGTGTTTCTCTAGCTTTCTTAAATTTGTTTCGTCATACTTGAGTAATATTCATGCAAAGGCAGAAAAGCTTTGCTTTTATTTGGTTTTGGGGCTTCCACCAGGAGGAAGGAGAAAGAGGAGGAAGAGATAAAACTTGTCAAAGTTGAATTGTTGTTTCCTTCAAACTTTTAACAAAACAAAATTCTATCTGGAGATAATAGTACTGTGCTGCTGAATTAGTATTGTTACTTGATCATTCTTTTTTCTTCCTCAAAGTTGTTACTTGATCATTCACAACTATTATAAAAAGTGGGGCAGTAAATCCTACTACATTAAAGTTCTAGTGTAGGACTGATACATAGAAAAAGTTTGCTTCCCTACGCTGCATACGTTGCTGCAACTTTTTGACTGATTTATTCTTGTGACAGGAAATGTATACGGGTGGAAATGACAGGCAAATTCTAGTCTGGTCTCCATCCAGATTGATTGCTAATGATATGGTAAACCCTCTGCTATTCTTCACTTTAAGTTTATTACTTTTTTCAGTTTACTCCTACATATTCGAAGTAAATAGATTAAGCAATGGTGCTGCAATGGCTGCGTTCTTACCGAGCTTCGACATGGACATGCAGGACATGGGACCAGCTGAGGATCAGGATAACTGGAGTGATTGACAGTTGCTAGGTTATCTGTTTATTCTAGATACATGAACAATCTGCATCTCTTACACGTTGTAAACCGCTGTACACGGACATACTTCCTAGTTTATCATTCTTTATCGCCGTGTATTCGCTTCTACAGATTGTGGTGTTTGCTCGATAATTTTATATTTTCATTGTTATGATGGAGAATTTTCCCCCATTTTTTTGGGTAGATATGAATTTAGGTTTACAATGTGAAGGCATAGAACATCCGTTGGAAAAAAAATGTAAATTTACAATCAGGATATGTTAGGAAAAACTTATCTAGGCTCAATATATTATGAATTGAAAACACAAAGGAATAGGTTTTATGTAATTTTATATAAAAAGATTTATTTTTTTTGTATGGACTAGACTTGGTAAGAATTGCCCGAATATGTTATTGGTTATCCAATAACAATCTGAGGACTCAGGCTTTGTGACATGGAATTTATACCTTTCTCGGGAATGTCTGGTATAGTTATCATAACTTGAAATTTCTGTTAGCATTCGTAGTATTTTTACATAATGTGTATAGGTTGTTTTTTTTATTATGTATTTCTACTGTGTTCTAGTTAGCATCATGTGTTTATAATTACGATGTATTGAGATGTATATTACATCTTCTGTATTTCCTCTCCTCAGCACTCTACAATTTAATAAAGAAATACTTTCTCTAAAACCAAAATAGTATCAGAGCGGGTTCTCTAAAAAGGCACTGCTCCCAAACCAAATAATGTGTTTCTCATTTTATTTAAGATCTGTGTTATGGAGGAGACTAATTTTGCCAAATCACGTAATTCGGTGACTAACACAAGACTCGATGAAAAATGTTCTCGACGACGTTTTGATTTTACAAAACTCCGATAATTCGGCGATGCCTTTTATTTTCATTTAAGTAATGGGTATAACTACAGAGGATGAAATCGAGCGATGAAGATAACTCTCGAAGCGAAGAACAAACTCGGCTTTGTAGAAGGAAAAAATAACTATTCCTGAGGAAGGATCTTAAATTCCATATCAAAGAATCTAGTAGGCATTTTTTTCTATGCACAAATGTCAAAGAACTCTGGAACAAACTAGCTGAACGGTACAGCAAGAGTAACAACCCGATGATCTATCAAATTAAACGCAAAATCGCGTCTATTTGACAAGAAAGCTTGTCAGCGACCACATATTATAGTAAGTTAAAACAACTTTGGGATAAGTTGGCTAATATCAAGACCATACCGCAATGCAGCTATGGATTTGATAAATTGGAGATTGAAATGCACAATACGATTCATTTGATACAGTTCCTCATGGGACTCAACGACACTTACAATCTAGTGTGAAGCCGAATCTTACTTCAAGACCTGTTGCCGACGATGAATAAAGCATTCTCAATGGTGTTGCGTGTTGAGTCATAGAAGGAAGTTCAAGTCAATTTCTCTGACCAAACAAAGGTGATGGCCCTGGTCATTAGCACATAAGGAGATCGCAAGGAAAATCGGAGATACAATCCAAATAAAGGTCGTTGCGATTATTGTAATCGAGACGGATACACCAGATCAGGTTACTTCAAGCTCATAGGGTATCCGGAGTGGTTCAAAGCACGACACAAGTACTTGTTAACCAAGGACCATCTTAACACAAATTTATTGCTTGTGCCTCACAATCACAAGGACATAGCATCAAGGAAACATAGTTGGTAGATAAGACTCCTTCACTCACCGTCGAGCTGAGTAAATATGATGAAGTCAATGCAAAACTCGAGTTGCTGTAGTAAGAAAGAACAAGCTCATCAAAGGTAAGGTAGTTGCTATTATGAACATGGTGAGCTCACACTCAGCTCGTCTGTCAACATGTAGTCCATTTGATTACTCTTATAATGTCTCTCAAACTCAATCTGTAGTCAATAATAGTGCTAGTTCATTTACTCAAATCTGTCATTCAGTGATACAAAGAAATGAAATGCGGATTATTGACATCAATGCATCTGATCACATTACACCATATGCTCATTTGATGTCATGCATTTCGTTTTTTCAATTTCCTATCATGGTGCACTTACCAAATGATTCCAATACAAGAGTTTTTCATACTGACACTGTTGTTTTGCATTAAACATTATAATTACTAGATGTTCTATTAATCTCTGACTTCACTTTAAACTTGTTATCTATGCCAAAACTTCTTAAAGATACTACATTAAAATTACAATTTTACTCAAACTGTTATTTCTTTTAGGACTAGAGGAATAACTCTGTAATAACTGTTGGAAAGCTAGTTAATGGTCTCTATATCCTTGATTACACAAGTTTCTATATTTTTAATATTCAGGAGTTAGTTGCATCTGCTGGTAATACTTTGTTCTCAAAGCCCATTAATGTAAATACCAATGTCTCTAGAAAATACAACAAAGAGACCAATTTTTTTTTGCTAATTATATTATTCAAATTCTTTTCATTGTTGTACATACTATATTAGGTCATACATCTTGTCATAAAATAACATATATTTCTGAGTTTGCAAACTTTATTGATAAGAATCTTAGTTGCTCTATTTGTCCTTTGGCCAAGATTAGATTTCCTTTTTATGCTAGTACTAGTGCCATATCACAACCTTTTGAACTCATTCATGTGGATTTATGGAGACCTTTTGCTGTTACGTCTATAACTGGGGCAAAATTCTTTGTTACCATTGTGGATGATAATACTAAAGTTACTGGACTTACATGATTAAGTTCAAAGACCAAGCATATTTTGTCTTGTGCACTTTTATTCAATATGTTGAAATTCAATTTAGGAACAAAGTTAAAGTCATAAGAAGTGACAATGGAGGAGAGTTTGTTAATGAAAAATGCGACCAACTATTCACGTTTAAGGAGATTGTTCACCACACCACATATCCCTATACTCTTCAACAAAATAGTGTGGTCAAGATAAAACATAAACTGTTTTAAACATAGTACATGCTATTCAATTTCAAGCTAACTTCCCTAAAACATATTGATCATAATGCATTTTAGCTGCTACATATCTTCTTAATAGAATACCTGTTAAACAACTTGGTTGGCTAACTCCTTTTGAGGCACTTTTTCATAAACCTCTTAGATATGTTCATTTGAGAACTGTGGGTTGTCTTTACTTTGCTGTTAATCATGGTCCTAGAATAGATAAATTTGACCCTAGGGTTGTAGAATATGTCTTTTTGGGATATTTTGCTACTAAAAAAGGATATAGATTGCAATAATCATCTTCCAAAAGGATTATCATTAGTAGAGACATTATATTTCATAAATCAATTTTCCCTTTTGCTTCCAAACATTTAATTTAGTCTTTTGTTATAAATCATGTCCTGCCTATGGTTCATGATGATGATACTATCAATACTCATCCAATCACATTTGGTTTTGATAATGACTCCTTTTCACATCTCATACTAGTGTGATTGATCTACCCACGCCTATTAGTGAAACTTGTGTTTTATCTCCACCATCTAGAAGAAGTATTAGGCCTCATAATAAACCTTCTTGGATGCAAGATTTTATTGTTAATAATCTTGTTTCAAACTCATCTCATGAATGCTCCATCAATTTCACCCCCTCCTATTACACTTCAACTTTGTTTCACAAATTCATAAACTACACACCTTTCTTCAAGCTTCCATTGATCCGAATTAGATTGAGGCAATGAACTAAGAGCTTTTGGCTCTTGAACAAAATGGGACTTGGATCCTTATATCCTTAACTAAAGGAAAAAAGGCCATTGGGTCTAAATGGATTTATAAGGTCAAGGTCAAACCTAATGGAGAGGTTGATCGATATAAAGCTAGATTAGTAGCAAAGTTTATAGTTAAGTGGAAGGTTCTAACTTTAAAAAATGGTTTTCTCCTGTGACTCATTGTTAGAATTTTTATATCTTTAGCTACTTCTAAGAATTGGCTCATTTTTCAGCTTGATATTAACAACGCTTTCTTACATGGTTTCTTAGACGAGGAGGTCTATGTGCAACCTCCTGCAGGCTACTATAAGGCTGCTCCTGGACAGGTTTGTCTTTTGAAAATTTCTCTTTATGGCCTTCGGTAAGCCTCTTGGCAGTGGAACTTAGAATTTATTCATTTTTTTCAATCCTTGGGATTTATTCAATCTATTCATAATTACTATCTTTTTACCAGACATATGGATAATGAATTTCTTATTCTTTTGATATATGTTGATGATGTTATCATTACGGGCACCTCAGTACATGATATGCAGCAAATTAAGACAGATTGGCACAAGAAATTTACTATTAAAGATTTTGGTTCTCTGAAATATTTTCTTGGTTTGGAAATTCCCAGGTCTTTTTTTGGTACTGTAATAAGCCAAAGAAAGTTCATTTTAGATGTTCTATATTATACTGGAATGGTTAATGCAAAAGAGGTTTCCACCCCTTTGCCTCAAGGCTTACATCTTGAGCCTTGCTCTGGTGATCTTTTATCTGACCCAAATAAATACAGGCGACTGGTTAGCAAGTTATTATATATAAACATTACTCGACTTAATATTAGCTTTGTTGTCCATTATCTGAGTAAGTTTATGTCTTCTCCAAGACATCCTCATTAGGATGCTGCTTGTCATTTATTAGGATATCTTAATTCTTGCCCATCACAAGGTTTTTTTTTTCTGCTCACTCATCTGTTTCTCATTTAAAAGCTTATTGTGATGCAAATTAGGCCACTTATTCTTTTTTAGGAAATCTATAACTGCCTTCTGTATTTTTTTTGGGTGATTCACTCATTAGTTAGAAAACAAAGAAATAGCCAATCGCTTCTAAGTCTTCTGCTGAAGCAGAGTATCGCAACATGGGAGCTGCTGTTTGTGAGCTTTTTTGGATTTCTTATATCCCTAAAAATTTTTGTATTAACTTAGATCTTCCTATTTCTTTGCAATGTGACAATCATGCTACTATACACATTGCTAATAATCCTATTTTTAATGGACACACCAAATATCTCGATATTGATTGCCATTTGTTGCGTGAACAGCTACGAAAAGGCTTCATCTCACCTACTCATGTTTCTTCAGTACACCAACTTGCAGACATTTTCCCCAAGTCTCTGCCACCTTTGCTCCATCGTGCTTTTCTGTCCAAGTTGCGTCTGATTGATCTAACCTCAGCTCCAACTTGAGGGGGGCGTGTTAGCATTCATAGTATTTTATATAATGTGTATAGATCATTTTTTGGATCATGTATTTCTATTGTATTTTAGTAGGTTCTAGTTAGTATCATGTGTCTATAAATATGATGTATACTACATCTTCTATATTTCCTTAGCACTATACAAGTTAATAAAGAAATACTTTCTCTAAAATCAAGAAGTTCAAGGCACTATTATTTTGAATTCCAAAAAATAAAAACTTTAGAGTTAGGAACAATCTCCTTACACTATTGTCGCTAGTACCCTCTAACCCATTTATTTGTTGGCTCAGATCTATCGTTGCCCCATCATAAAAAAAAAATTCACATTGTTGCTCCAGGCAAGAGGAAGAAAAAGTAACAGTAGAGCAAAAAGCTTAGAACACCCAGCTCGAAAAAGGAGCAATAGAAGCCATTCTCCATGACTAGCATACTCAAAAAACACTATGTTACATGCGATATCTCCATTGAAATTTAAGACAGGAGATCTTTCCATAAATAAGAAGATTTAAAAAGGGAAAAGTCTAGGTCTGAGCACATGCAACCAGAGATATAGAGCCATGGAAGGTGAAGATTGAACAATCAAAGATTTTACACTAGCCTAAAAGGGTGGTGGCCAGCACTCCTTACCCCGATAGTTTTAAGTGTCACCAAAAATTATAAAAACGCCTAGCACCAATTCCAGCATGTTAACTACTACCTAAATGCATACCTCTCATCGATATTTTGTTCAACCAATAGAGAAAATCAATAGGAAACTATAAATCTCACTATGACTCGCATAAAATATGAAAAAGAAAAATAAAAGAATAAAAAATAAAAATACTTATTTTCAACTCCCACTCAGAGGCGATAAAAACAACTTACGCTTCAGACAAGAAGAAGGGAGCCTCCCTAATTCAGAAGAGAAAGTTGCAAATCCTATAAGAACAAGTACTCATTCCCAATAAAAGAAATAAAAATGGGAAGAAAATCTATCTTTAAAAAAACTAGAAAAAGATTGTATAAACTTGAGTTGCCTGTTTACCTATTCTAATTCTTGACTTTGCCAAAGCTATATAATTGAATTATTTAATAGTTGATGTACAACACTTTTGATCCCCCGTTACTTTATTTACTTATTAATCCAATTATTAAATCTTAATTTTTTCGGTTCATAAGTTGAATTTTGTAATTTTAGATAGTTTATTAGAAAAAAAAATCAATAATTAAAATTACATACAAGTTGGATTTTGTAATTATTTAATATGAATATTATCAAATTTAAACTACTTAAAGATTTTCCTTAAATTATTATGAATTTTAAGTTAGGTGTGTAGGTAACCCTCCTAAACTAATTTTTACGACATATTTAATCCGATATTTGCCTTCTTATGAGGGTATGCAATTGTTGGGTTAGGTTTCATACCAAAATCAAAAAATTGAACAATTAAAATTTTATTTTTGTCTTTTTTTTATTAAAAAAATATTTTTTAAATTAAACTAAAATTAAATTAATAGGAAAATTCAATTAAATTGAATTGAAAAAAAAATCAATTTGATTTGATTGATAGACTCAAATCAATCCCACTCCTTGACTACAGAGCCAACTCTTCCTCCAAAATCCTCAACTAATCGTTTTTCCCAAATTTTGAATTAACAAACACAACACTGAATTCTCAAGATAAAAACTCAATTAAGATTAAAAAAAAAAAGAGATTAATGATTTAGACAACAATATTGTAATAACGGGTATAAAATTATTTACTTTCATATTATTAATATTATAAAAAAATTATTTTTTATTGAATAATATATTTTAACAAATAATTTATTTTATATTTAATAAAATTATAACTTAACATCACATTTTTATCTATTATAAAAAAAAAAATTATTGCCTCACATTATAACAAAAAATATAAATGCAATAAATTTTAAATTATTACGATTAATTTATATCTATAATTTTTTATATAAAATAATAATTTTTGAGTACTACCTTAAATAGATTTTTATATTAAATAAAAATTTAGTTTATCAACATATATAATACAAAATCACCAAACATTTAAGCATTTAAACACAAAAATAAACATGAAAAATCAAATTTTCACCTAATGAACAAGACTTGGAAACCAAAGGCACAGGTAGCAGAGGACTTGCAAACCAAGCAATTCCATGTTGGTAGCCTGCCGATCAAGAGAAGGACTAACGAAGTGATCAACTGGTAGAAGAACTACTCTGTCGGTAGAGGTGTTAGGTTTAGGTTTCAACACGGTTCTAATTAAAATTTAAAATCGAAACTAAATTTATAATCAACAAAAATATTGAAACTTAATTTTTATTTTTAAAATATTTAAAAATCAAATTTTGATTTTGATTCTGGTTCAATTCTAAATAATTTCATTAGCATTTAGTTCTTGTTTAATTCAATCTTAATTTTTTACATAAAATTACAATATTCTTTTGTTCATTTTAAAAACAGTGAATAATTTTTAAATATTGAACATAAGAAAATAATGATTATTTAATATTAATATAAAACCATGTTATATTTGATTCCTCATAAGAACCCCATATTATTCTTCTCTATATTTCTTAATTATATAGTTTTTAATTTAAAAAATTACATACATAATTAACATTAAAAAAATAATAATTAATATGTAATTCAGACATAGAATTAAAGAATATAAGATAATATAATTAATATAATACATTTCTAACTCGAATTATTTAATATACTCCTTTCCTTTTTAAAATGATAATTTGCATATTAGCTTTCTATTATACATTGAAAATGTAAAATTTATTAGTTGTTGATATATGAACTCAAATAATATTTTGGATTTTTTTAGCACTATTTTATAGTTTTTATATTTTTATTAGATATATAAATATATAATATTTTTATAATATATCTAATTAAAATTAATAGAATAATTAATTAGTAAGATGTTAAAATGTTAAAAATATTTTAATATTTTTTAAAATTAAAAGATCAATTAAACAGTTTTCTGTAGAGATCAACTAATAGTTTTCTTTTTTTGAATCAAAGATCAACTAATAGTTTTCTAAAATTAAAAAAAAAAAGGAAGAAAAAATATCGAATGCGGCATAACACTACCGTCAGAGGTCGAATGAGATAAAGTGTAAAAGAGTAAAATGAGTGTAAAGGTCACTTCGGTTTTGATTAGTATTTAAAATAAGGGTAAACTGCAATTTAGTCTCTTTAGTTCAGTAAAATGCAACCTTTCGTCCCTCTGTTTTAAAAAACCTTCAATTTAGTCACTGTGATTTTTAAAAACTATACCATTGGTCCCTCCCATTTGATTTTCAGTTAAATCACCGTTACTTTTAATTAAAAGACTAAAATACCCATAACAGCTTTTTCACTCCTAACCTCACCTACTTCCTCCCAAATGGCCACTTCGGCATTCAGGTCCACCACCAAGCGAACCCCATTGCGAAATCCTCTTCTTCCAATCGATTGTTTTCTGCTTGTGTTTTTAATTCTCCACGTGTCAATATCCAGTGTACTTTGGGGTATTGCAGAAGAGCTATGTCGTGGAGGAGAGCGACGAGGAAATTGAGGATAAGGAAGGTCCACAAGCAGAGCCTGAAGAGGAAAAAGAGGAGATGGTGATAGTTTTCTTAGCTTGGGATTGGTGTGTGCTTGCTTGTTTTGATTGTTTAGTTTTGGGAGTGCATGATATTTTACAGCTACTGTTTACATTAAAATGAAGAAACCCAATGCTGCCATCCGGGATGCCAATGCTGCTCTTGAGGTTGTTGCTTTTCATTAGCTTATTTGCACAGTTGCTTGCATGAAATCAAACACAGAAGAAGGAGGAGGAGGAGGAGATCGGGAAGAAGAAGAAGAAGAAGAAGAAGAAGAAGAAGAAGAAGAAGAAGAAGAAGGAGAAGGAGATCGAAAAAGAGAAGAAGAAGAAGAAGGAGGAGGAGGAGGAGGAGGAGGAGGAGGAGGAGATCGGGAAGGAGAAGAAGAAGAAGAAGAAGAGGAAGGAGAGAGAATGGGTATTTTAGTCTTTTTAACTAAAACTAACGGTGATTTAACTGAAAATCTAATGAGAGGGACTAATGGCATAGTTTTTAAAAATCACAGTGACTAAATTGAAGGTTTTTTAAAACAGAGGGACGAAATGTTACATTTCACTAAATCAGAGGGACTAAATTGCAGTTTACCCTTAAAATAATTAGGATCAATCATTATAATTAATCATCCATATTTATTAATTTCTATACTTAATAATTACATAATTTTTTTAATATTTGCGTTCACATTTTATTTTATTTTTAATTCTTTCATGGTTAAAGGCTTAAATCATATTCTATCCCTAATCTTCACTTTAAAAGTCATTTGATATTTTAAATTTTAGTTGCAGTTAATCTGGCACTAGACTTACAATAATGTAACTGTCTAATTGTTGTAATTAGTAAACATGTGAATGACGTAAGTGACGTGATATATATATATTTCTTCTTACTCTATCATACGGGTCTTATAATACGTGATTTAAATTTAAAAATGAAGACCTGTGAAATGGACAACAAAGTGTCAGGGATATATTGGAAATGCTCCGGTAAAAACACTCTGACGTTCAAGTCAAATTTAAAAAATTATTGAGCAAGATTTTAATAATAGGAAATGTAAAAGAAAATAAATAGAAAAGAGAAGAAGAAGAAGAAAAGGCTGAATAAGAAGAGAGATAGCCCCTTCTCATGGGGAGGAAGACTCCATAAAATGGAGAAAAAAACTCTCTTATCAAGGTATGTTCACCTTGAAAAAATGAGCTATTTTTTATCTTATCAAATGTTGTTTATGAAAAAGCCTGAAAATATTCTTTGATATATTTAGAAATGAGGCCTGTTCTTTTAAATGAAATAATATTATAATTTTTATATGTTATCAATGCATATTGAACCTTTTTTTATACTTATAAAATTTAAGTTTTACTAGTTGTCATTTATAAGTTTAGAAGTTCAATGATTACATTTTTATTCATTTAGGTATTAAATGAAACATGAGCAATCATAAAGATAAGCGTAAAAAATAGGAAAACTTGAAAAGAAAGAGGAGAAAGAAAGCAAAGAGAGAGGACGAGAAGCGCAAAGCGGCTATGGGGTTTCCTTCACCCCACAGGGCAGAGGAGGTTTATTTCTTCGCCTGATGGAGAAGTAGGCCTCGCCTCAATTGTTTTTATGTTCAAGGTTAATGTATATTTTTGTGTGAGTTTTTTAATGGATTTGAGTTCTGCTTAGGATATTTCTTTTTCTTTGCTCATTGGGCATCAACAATCTAGGGACCATACTACCATATGTAGTGATTCACACTCTTGATAGCTTTTGAGTAGTCATGGGCTCTAGGGTGTTGGGCAACAATAGAAACTTGATAACTGCAACTCTGTATCAAGTTAAACAATAAGAATAGAAAGATTAAGAGACTAACAAATAATGAAAGTAGATGAAAGAAGCACTCTTATTGGATGATTAAATCAAGTGAATTGTTGGCTTATATATAGTCATACAATAACAGAAACTAAAGAAAAATATGGTACTATCAGTAATGTGCCTTAACTCAACAAATAATGAGAAAAAATAGGAGTATTATTAGCAACTATCTTAACAAAGCATGAGCTGTCAAAATATCTAACTTTGAGTCAACTTCTAATACACCCCCTTATTCAAAATCATAGACTCCAAAACAAGAACAGAAGTATGAATGCTTTTTGAGCGAGAGTGCCTTAGTCAAAACATTTGTAAGTTGTTCTTCGGTGCTGCAATAAGTCAAATCAATTTTTTTACTTGTGACTAACTCCTGAATGAAGTGATGACAGGTGTCTATGTGTTTAGTCCTCCCATGAAATGCTAGATTCTTTGACATTGAAATTGTGGACTTGTTATCAGAGAAGATCTAAGTTGCTTGCTTTTGTTCCGGGTTAAGATCCTTCAGTAACCTTCAGAGCTAAATTGCTTGACAAGCTAAGGTAGTTGCAGCCATTTATTATGCTTCCATTGATGACAAGGCTGTTGTTAGTTGTTTTTTTGAGCTCCAAGATACTGCACATGAGCCAAGAACAAAAACCTAACATGAAATATTTCTTCTATCTTCAAAAGAATTTGCCCAATCGCTATCCATAAAGCCTATTAACTTGAAATCTGAGCTTGCAGTATACCAAAGTCCAAAATTTAGAATTCCTGCAACATATCGTAGAATTCTTTCTGTTGCTCCAAGATGTTGCTTAAAAGGACTATGCATGAATCTAGAAACAACACCAACAGAAAAAGCTATATTTGACCTTATATGACATAAATAAATCAGTCCACCCACCAAGCTTCTATAAAAATTTTCCTTCTGCAGGTTCTGAACCATCATTGGCTTGTAAATTTTCACTAACATTCATTGGAGTTGCTATGGAGTTACAATTTAGCATGTTAAATCTTCAAAGAAGATCAGCTGCATACTTCTTTTGGGATATAAAAATCCCATCTGCTATTTAAATAATCTCCACACCAAGAAAGTAATGAAGCTTTCCCAAATCTGTCATCTCAAAAGTCTTCATCATATTTTCTTTAAATTTAAAAACAAGAGAAGAAGATGACCCCATGTAAATCATATCATCTACATAGAGACATACTAGTAACAAATCATTCTCTTTTCTTTAAGATAAAGAGTTGGTTTATTTTCACTTCTAACAAAATCAACGAAAATAAGAATCAATCTTACTGTACCAAGCTCGCGGTACTTGTTTTAGTCCGTAAAGAGCCTTTTTTAACTTATATACATTACTCTTATTGCCTTTGATTATGAACCCATCTGGTTGTGATATATAAACTCCTTCCAAGTCACCATTTAAAAATGCCGACTTAACATCAAATTGAAAAACATGCCGGTTCAATTGAGCAATTAATGCTAAAGCAATCCTTACTGTTTCAAAATGCACCACAGGAGAAAAAGTTTCTTCATAATAAATACCTTGTTGTTGGCGGTACCTCTTAGCTACAAGCCGCGCCTTATATTTTTGTATTCTTCCATCTGCTTGGTACTTTGTTTTGAAAATCCACTTCAGTCCGATTGCTTCTTTTTCTGTAGGTAAATCGACAAAATTTTAGGTACCATTTCTTTCAATGGCTGACATTTCTTCTTTCATTGCATTACACCACGCTTCTTTATTTGCTGCTTTTTCATAAGATGATAGACCAACATTTGCGAACATTGCAAATTGAATTATATCTCCTTCATCATTAATGGCATCATCTTGAATCACCTTAAAATTTCTCAAACGAGAAGATGGTTGAATATGTCGTCTTGGCATGATCGTTAGTTGGGGAGAACTCGAAGAATTAGATGTTGCATGAGAGTTGAAGGGTACCTCTTTTTTGGTTGTCTGAATAGAATCTTCATCTTCTACATGAATTTCAGCAGCTGATGTTGTTTGACTTTCATTCCAATTCCAGCTTGCAAGTTCATCAAATACAATATTCCTGCTAATAATTATTTTGCCACTAATAGGATTATATAACCTATAAGTTTTGGATTGAGATGAATAACTAACAAAAATACACTTTTCAGCCTTGCCATCTAGATTTTGATGATTTTGTTGATTAATTAAAGTATAAGAAATACAAGCGAAAATTTTCAAGTGGCTAACAGAAGGCTTCTTACTTGACCAAACCTCAAAAGGAGTCTTGTTCCAAACTGCTTTTGTAGGAGAGATATTCAACAAATACACTGTTGTAGCTATTGCCTTTTCCCATAAACTGTTCGGAAGATTTTTTGCTTGCAACAAGCTTCTTGCAATTTCAACGGTAGTGCGATTTTTTCACTCAGCTATGTCATTTTGCTCTGGTCTATCTAGGGCTATCAACTCCCTATAAATGCCATTGTCTTCACAAAAATCATTAAATTCACCGGAGAGAAATTCTCCTCCCTAATCAGTGCGAAGAGTTTTAATGATTTGGTTATTTTGCTTCTCAACCAAGGTCTTGAACTTTTAAAAATTTTGAAATGTTTCTGCCTTGGTAACTTGAAAATATACCTAACTAAAACGACTACAATCATCAGTAAATAATAAAAAATATTGACTTTCTCCAATAGATTTTGTTTGTATGGGTCCATATAGATCGATATGTATAAGCTCAAGACATTTAGTTGCCCTCCAAGGCTTCCCAACAGGAAATGATTTTTTACTTTACTTCCCATAAATACAACCTTCACACAACCCAATTGACTCAATTTTAGGCAGCCCATAGGCTATTTTCTTCTTACTTAACAATTTTAAACCTTTTACATTGAGATGACCATACCTTAGATGCCACAAGGTAGAGTCATTTGGTTCATTGCCAGCAACTAATCCACACCTTTCAACACCAAAGACATCAAGTGGGAAGAAATTGTTTTGTGCCATAGGGACACTAACAATAATTTGGTTTTATTTTTTTTCTTTGATCTCACAACAATCATTATCAAATAAGATTGAATATCCTTCTGTCATTAATTGATCAACACATAATAAATTATCTGCCAAACTTGGAGCAAAGTAAATATCATCAAGAAATTTTACATTACCATTTTTGCTTTGAATGGCAATAGTACCCTTTCCTTCCACTTTGATTTCAAAATCATTTCCAAACCTTGCTTATTTCTTGAAGCTTATATCAAGTTCTTTGAATGCAGATTTTTCTCCCGACATGTGGTGTGAACAGTCGCTATCGATGAGCCAAACTTCCGTTGGCACATTCACCTCTTGCTTTTGCCCTTGAGCCATGAACAACTTCTCTTCTACCTCAACTTCTGCATAATTTGCTTTTTCTTTTTTTTTTTTGAGCTTACAACGATATGCTTTCACATGGCCATAATTTTTGCAGTAGTTATATTGAACACTACTTTTGTAATGTCTTTGTTCGTCATTCGTCTGCCTATAATCAGCTTGCTCATAGGATCTTCCTCTACCTCTGCCTCTGCCATTAGCTCTACCACTGTGACCTCCTCTACTGAATTCCATGCCTCTACTAGTTGATGGGGATGCTTTAACCTGAAATATCTTTTCTTTTGCTTTCTCAATCGATCTACTTGTCATTCTTGCTTCATGAGATTACAAAGAACCTTTTAGATCATAAAAAAAAAGAGTAGACAAGTCTTTGGATTCTTCTATAGCAACAGCTACATGATCAAATCTAAAAGTTAAATTCCTTAGAACTTTTTCAACTACAACCTGATCGGTGTATTTTTCACCATATGACCTCAAATGATTCACTAGTGTGGCTACCCTGGATAAAAAAGCTTGCATTGTCTCATCATCCTTCATTGTCAAATTCTCAATTTCACGATGTAGTGATTGAAGTTTGACCATGACAGATTTGTTTGTGCCTTGATATTCTTTCTGCAGTGTTTCCCATGCCTCTTTGGAAGTGTTAGCTGCTACAATTCTTGAGAATATTGTCTTGTGAACAACTTGTTGAATGCTGAATAAGGTCTTGTTATCTTTTTTCTTATTCTCTTTCAGCCTCGCTTTATCAGTATCAGGATTTACAAAATCTTTTTCAACTAATTTCCATACGTCTTGGGACTTGAAGAGTGTCTTCATTTTGATGCTCCAAAACTCATACTTCTCTCCATTGAAGATAGGTATGAGTTGTAATACCCGGCTAGACTCCGGTATCGGAATTCCTACCGTCCGGCGGAATCTCGGATGTCGGAGACCTCTAGAAGGGTAGATTCATGTTTTATAAAATGTTTTCATGTTTTTAAATGAGTTTTTGCATGAAAATAGCATTGGAGGAAAACCCAGGTTCGGCCGCCGAAAGTCAAGTTCGGCCGCCGAACATGCATGCGTTTTGGAGGCACGTTAGGCCCCCGAAAGCATGAGTTAGGGAAGTCCAGGTTCGGCCGCCGAAAGTGAAGTTCGGCCGCCGAACATGGCATGCATGCGGAGGCAAGTTCGGCCCCCGAACGTGGTCTGGCCAGCCACTATAAAAGGGTCCCTTAGCCGAAAACGGGCGAGCTTTTCCCCATTTTCGGCCAAGGTGAGCTTTCCGCCGTCCCTCACCCATTTTTGATGTTCTTCCTCTAAATCTTTCAAGATTTTCACTTGTTTTCACTTGGTTCGGAAGGATTTAAGCTTTTGAAACAAGTTTTGGAGCTTTGGGAACTCAGGAGCTCATTTTCGTGGATCTCCAAGTTTGGGTCATCTTCCTCTCGATCTTCAAGAGGTAAGGGCCGATCTTAAGCTCCTTATATGTTTTAAGTAAGTTTTAAGTGATTTTATGGGGTAGAATGGCATGTATAGGGTTGTATGAGTTTTTAAGCAAATGTTAGGTTTTATGTGATTTTTGAGCAATGTGGCATGTTTGAGTATGTTTGAAGTGTTGTAGTTGGGGTATTTGATGTTTTGAGGCCCCTAGGATCTTGTATGCATGTTGTAAGTGAGGTATATGCATGATTTGTGAGTTTGGAGGCGAAAATGCACAAGGGAGCCAAGTTTCTGCCCTTTGGCAGAAACCAGGTTCGGCAGCCGAAGGCACTTTCGGCCGCCGAACATGGCTGGGGAGGCAGGCCTTTCGGCTACCGAAGTTGCCCCCGAAAAGAGACTTTCGTCTCTGTCTGGGACTTTCGGCCGCCGAAGGTGCCGCCGAACCTACCCGAGTTTCGTCTCTGTCCAGGACTTTCGGCCGCCGAAGGTGCCGCCGAAAGTGCCCTGTTCAGCCATTTCATGCATATTTTCATGTGATGTTTTCATGACGTTTAGGGGGGTTTTTGGGGAATGTATTAGAGTTATGTTTATGTATGTTTGGTCCCTCATTGGAGTCCACCTGTGTAGGTTCGGACCCGAGGAACCAAGGACCCCAGCAGTGAGCCAGCTGCTACAGAGTTTGTCAGAGTCTGCCAGAGGTGAGTGGAACTAAACTTAACCTTTTAAATTGAGAAATGAAATGCTTTTATCATGCTTCATGCATCATGATCATATTATAGGTTGTTTGCATTAGAATTCACGACTATGCCGCATTGTATTGTTGTGATAGATGATAGTGGATGGACATTAGGATGATTCATTAGCCTTCTATATACGAAGTCCTGTGGTGCCCATAATAGGGCCGGGCAATACGAAGTCCTGTGGTGCCCATAATAGGGCCGGGCAATAACTCCGAGTACGAAGTCCTGTGGTGCCCATAATAGGGTCGGGCAATACGAAGTCCTGTGGTGCCCATAATAGGGCCGGGCATGGAGTTGAGGGATTTTTGAATCAGTCCATCCGTGGTGTGATTTAATTGTGCAGTGACGCATTTCATGATAGCATGTTTTAAATATTCTTTTTACAGTTCTACTCACTGGGCATCTAGCTCACCCCTCTCCCCTAACCCCCAGGTTTGCAGGTACGGGATAGATAGAGAAGGCAAGAAGAGAAAAAGTCTTATGTATGTAATAGTTAGTTTGTGGACATGACAATTGTATTATGATGAAATGTAAAAATATCCAGGATGTTATGTAATGAGGTTATTGAGGATAGAGTTGTGCTTGACCATAATGTATTGTTAATCCCTTTTGTATATACATGATCTTATGTTATGATGTTTATGTAAACTAACTCAACACAGGTTGTTTTGCCTTTAAGGCGTGATGAGATCCCACAGAGGGACTATGTTATGTATATGATCAGAGTATGCATAGGTTGAGTTAGTTGATGACAGTTTGAATGAAGAAAAGTTTTAAATTTTTTTTATGCATGTTGTTGATCATGTATGAGATTATACAGGTTTACAGGTTATATGTCAGGCTTGCTACGGGTCCCGGCGGCCTTAAGTCGACCCGGATCCTAGCGCCGGTAGCGGTCCGGATTTCCGGGGCGTTACAGAATGGTATCAGAGCCCTAGGTTCATATGGTCGGACCTAGAGTGTCGGGCTCATAGATGTTATAGAAGGTCAAGCACAATAGGAAGGTCATGTCCACTAGGATAGGATGTTGAGTCCTGTCTTGCATGATGATGTGAAATGCCATGACTTTATGCATGTGCATTAATGATATGATATGCTATGTGATGTATGAGATGAGGGTTCATGTGTGCCCACATGAACCATATGATGCTAATGTTTGCTTGTTATGAGCTGTTTTTCAGAGAATAGGATGAGAGGAACTCGTCGATCTGCGCGATTGACTGGAGTGCCACTTGAGGATGAGGGCACGAGCGCCCGTCCTCCTACATTGCCTAGGGCAATGTCTTGTAGAGCCAACAGAGAGAGAGTGTCAAGGGACCCTAGAAGGTCTTTTGATGCTAGCAGAAGGGGGACAAATAGAGGAGGAAGTTCTTCAGATGTGAGGGAGGTTATGGAAGAGGATCAGAGGAGGGATGGGAACCTGGATGTGAGCATGCAGGAAGAAGGGACAGGGGAGTCTCAGGGAGGCGTTCAGGCCTCGGGGTATGGTTTTCCACCCCATTATCCACCCTTCCCACAGGGTTCAGGGTATCCGATGGGAGGCACATCGGATTACTCCAGCTTTAACCCCTACCCTACCTACATGCCTTATCCACCTTTCTATCCACCCTACACACAGTACCCAGCTTATCCACCCTCACCTTTCTATCCAAACCCGGCAAACCCCACCCCGGGGAATGCTGCACCTCCACCTCCACCACCTACAGAACCAGCAGCCCCAGTTACTCAACCTCCTAGACCTAGCTCAGTCGATGGGAGCAAGGTAAAGATGACAGATTACCTCAAGCTAGATGCTCCCAAATACAAGTCAGGGGATGACCCCTTTGAGTATCTGAGAGTGGTAAAGACAATAACTGATGAGCTAGGGGCAAGTGACAGCAGGGCCATTCAGATGGCAGGGTTCACTTTAAAGTGCAAGAAGGCACGGGAATGGTTCAAGTGTTATGTGGACCCGAGACTAGACGGTATGACATGGGAGGAATTTGCGAATGAGTTCGCTGGATGGGCTTTTCCAGACAGTTCTAGAGAACTGAAAATGATTGAATTTGAGCAACTGAGGCAGTCAGAGCACATGAGTGTAGAGGAGTTCACGGATAAATTCTTGGAGCTATTGCCTTTTTCAGGGCAAGCTCTAGATTCAGATACGAAGAAAGCCAAGAAATATGTTATGAAGCTGCATTCCAGGTACTCCTCGTTGGTTCAGTCAGCTGAGAGAGAAAGTTTCCACACTGTGGTGGATATGGCTCGAAGAATGGAGGCAAGTGCTATAGTTGAGGGGTCAGTGAAGCAGTCAGTGACCCAGTCTTCAGGGGTTAAGACCCCAAGCAGAGGAGGACCAGGTTTCTCTTCTCAGAGTTCAGGTAAGAAGAGGTGGGATAGCACCACCAAGAAGCCGAAGAAGAATAAGTTTTGGAACAAGTTGAAATCCGGTCTGGGATTTGGCGGTGGCTCGAGCTCAGGCTCAGATGGTACGGAATGCCAGAGATGTGGAAGACCACACAGGGGAATGTGTCGAGCTGGGACTAATGCATGTTTCAGATGTGGACAGGAGGGACACATAGCTCGGGATTGTCCTAGAGCGCCTTTTATGGGCCAGCCCCAGCAGACAGCTTCTGGTAGTGTGGCACAGCCAGCAGTTCCAGCCACAACTCAGGGCAGTGGCAGAGGTAGAGGGAGAGGGGCAGCCTTTTCTTCTGGTTCCCGAGGTGAAGGTCCATCAGCTCCAGCCAGGATCTTCACCATGACACAGCAGGAGGCTAACACATCCAACACCGTGGTGTCAGGTAATCTCGTCATTGGGTGTTCTGATGTGTATGCATTAATGGACCCGGGTGCATCTCATTCATTTATTGCTCCGAGAGCCGTTGAGAGGTTGGGTCTGATAGTCTCTGGGTTAGAGTGTCCCCTATGGGTCAGTGGACCCAAGTGTGACCCGTCAGTGGCAGTGTCAGTCTGCCAGTACAGTCCAGTTTTTATTGAGGGAAGATGCCTCTCCGCCGACCTTGTGGTTCTAGATTTGACAGACTTTGACGTCATTCTAGGGATGGATTGGCTATCTACCCATGGTGCTACCTTGGACTGCAGGGACAAGGTAGTCAGGTTCAGAGATCAGGACGGGTCAGAGGTCGTCTTCAGAGGAGACAAGAGGGGCACGCCTAGAGGTCTGATATCAGCTCTTCAGGCTCGTAGGTTGCTTAGGAAGGGATGTCAGGGGTACTTAGCTCATGTGAGAGAGCTAGACAGTCAGGTCAGGGAGCCGGCCTCGGTGCCAGTTGTCAGAGAGTTTCAGGATGTCTTTCCTGATGAGCTTCCAGGTTTACCACCTGCTAGGGAGATAGAGTTCGAGATAGAGTTGATGCCTGGAACTAGACCGATCTCTATCCCTCCCTACAGGATGGCTCCAGCCGAGTTAAAGGAGTTGAAAGAGCAATTGCAAGAGCTGGTAGAAAAGGGTTTCATCCGACAGAGTACCTCACCTTGGGGTGCTCCGGTCTTGTTTGTGAGGAAGAAGGATGGATCCCTTAGACTTTGTATCGACTACAGGCAGTTGAACAAAGTCACTACCAAGAATAGGTACCCATTGCCTAGGATCGATGATCTATTCGACCAGCTAGCCGGAGCGGGTTGTTTCTCCAAAATAGATCTAAGATCGGGGTACCATCAGCTAAGGATAAGGGATGAGGATGTGCCAAAGACGGCTTTCAGGACCAGATATGGGCATTTTGAGTTCCTTGTGATGCCGTTCGGGTTAACTAACGCCCCTGCAGCATTCATGGATCTCATGAACAGAATGTTTAGCCAGTACCTGGATCACTTCGTTATTGTCTTCATAGATGATATCTTAGTGTATTCCAGGAATGCAGAGGAGCATGCCCATCATCTGCAGTTGGTCTTGCAGACTTTGAGGGAACATGGCTTGTATGCCAAGTTCTCTAAATGTGAGTTCTGGCTGAGGAGCATTTCGTTCTTGGGACATGTAGTGTCAGAGAATGGTATTGAGGTAGATCCCAAGAAGACAGAAACTGTGGCTAACTGGCCTAGACCCACTTCAGTGACGGAGATCAGGAGTTTCTTGGGTTTGGCAGGTTACTACAGGAGGTTCGTTCAGGACTTCTCAAAGATAGCAGCTCCTCTGACCAGACTGACCAGGAAGAATCAGAAGTTTCTGTGGACCGACCAGTGCGAGGAGAGTTTCGAAGAGCTTAAGAAGAGGTTGACTTCAGCGCCAGTGTTAGCTCTGCCAT
Source organism: Manihot esculenta (assembly GCF_001659605.2). NCBI lineage: Eukaryota > Viridiplantae > Streptophyta > Magnoliopsida > Malpighiales > Euphorbiaceae > Manihot > Manihot esculenta. The sequence continues at coordinate 29,946,388 of NC_035165.2, read as the reverse complement.
CTAGTGATGAGGACTTTACAGTCTTTTGTGATGCGTCCCGTGTGGGACTGGGTTGTGTACTGATGCAGAATGAGAGGGTGATCGCTTACGCTTCTAGGCAGCTGAAGAAGCATGAGTTGAATTACCCCACACATGACCTTGAGATGGCAGCAGTAATCTTTGCACTCAAGATGTGGAGGCACTACCTCTATGGGGTGAAATGTGAGATCTTTACAGATCATAAGAGCCTGCAGTACATCTTGAGTCAGAGGGATCTGAATCTGAGGCAGAGGAGGTGGGTAGAGCTGCTGAGTGACTATGATTGCAAGATTCAGTATCATCCGGGTAAGGCGAATGTCGTGGCAGACGCCCTAAGCCGGAAGTCACTAGGCAGTCTATCCCACATCGCGGCAGAGAGGAGACCAGTGGTGAAGGAGTTTTACAAGCTTATTGAGGAAGGTCTACAGATGGAGTTGTCTGGTACAGGAGCCTTGGTGGCCCAGATGAGAGTGGCACCCGTGTTTCTGGAGCAGGTGGCTCAGAAACAGCATGAGGACCTGGAGTTAGTGAAGGTTGCCAGGACTGTTCAGTCAGGCAATGATAGCGAGTTCAGATTCGACAGTAAGGGAATCCTCCGCTATGGGAGCAGACTATGTGTACCAGATGACATTGGGCTAAAAGGAGACATTATGAGAGAGGCTCATAATGCAAGATACAACATTCACCCCGGAGCCACCAAGATGTATCAAGATTTGAAGAAAGTTTATTGGTGGCCAGCGATGAAGAAAGAAGTGGCACAGTTCGTGTCAGCCTGCGAAGTGTGTCAGAGGGTGAAGCTGGAACATCAGAAGCCGGCTGGAATGCTTAACCCGCTACCTATCCCAGAATAGAAATGGGAGAATATAGCTATGGACTTCGTAGTGGGGTTACCGGCGACGTCCAACAGATTGGACTCCATATGGGTGATTGTGGACAGACTCACCAAATCTGCTCACTTCATTCCTGTCAGGAGTGGCTACTCTGTGGACAAGTTGGCGCAGGTATATGTGGATGAGATCGTCAGGCTGCATGGGGTTCCTGTTTCGATAGTGTCAGATAGAGGGCCCCAGTTCACCTCCAGATTTTGGCGGAGTCTGCAGAATGCCATGGGTACTAGGTTGGATTTCAGTACTGCCTTCCACCCCCAGACTGATGGACAGTCAGAAAGGACCATCCAGACTATCGAGGATATGCTCAGAATGTGTGTGCTGGACTTTGGCGGTTCTTGGAGGCAGCATCTACCTTTGGTGGAGTTTGCCTACAACAACAGCCATCATGCTAGCATCGGGATGGCTCCATATGAAGCTTTGTATGGAAGGAAGTGCAGATCACCTGTTTGCTGGGAGGAAGTTGGAGAAAAGGCCTTGGCAGGGCCTGAGTTAGTAGAGATCACCAGCAGGGTGGTACCCATAATCAGAGAAAGAATCAAGACTGCTGCAAGCAGACAGAAGAGCTATGCAGACATCCGCAGAAGACAGTTAGAGTTTCAGGAAGGGGATCTGGTATTGCTCAAGGTGTCTCCAATGAAGGGAGTGGTTCGCTTCGGGAAGAAAGGTAAACTAGCCCCACGATACATCGGACCCTTTGAAATCTTGCAAAAGACTGGGAATGTGTCGTACAAGCTGGATTTACCTGCTTCGATGGAAAGAGTCCATCCGGTTTTCCATGTTTCAATGTTGAGGAAGTTTGTGTCAGATCCGAGCAAGGTTCTTAGTGAGCCTGATGTGGAGGTCCAAGAGGATCTCACCTATGTTGAACAGCCAGTGCGGATCATAGACACCCAGATCAGAAAGTTAAGAAACAAGGAAATCCCGATGGTGAAAGTCCTGTGGAACCACCACAACTTGGAAGAATGCACTTGGGAGACACGGGAGTCTATGCTCCAGCAGTACCCTCATCTCTTTTAAGGTTAGATCCCTATGTGTTTAGGTGCCTTGTATGTGTGTTATGTTCCTTGCCATGCTATGTGTGCTAGTTGAGGTACATTCGGGGACGAATGTTCTTAAGGGGGGGAGAATGTAATACCCGGCTAGACTCCGGTATCGGAATTCCTACCGTCCGGCGGAATCTCGGATGTCGGAGACCTCTAGAAGGGTAGATTCATGTTTTATAAAATGTTTTCATGTTTTTAAATGAGTTTTTGCATGAAAATAGCATTGGAGGAAAACCCAGGTTCGGCCGCCGAAAGTCAAGTTCGGCCGCCGAACATGCATGCGTTTTGGAGGCACGTTAGGCCCCCGAAAGCATGAGTTAGGGAAGTCCAGGTTCGGCCGCCGAAAGTGAAGTTCGGCCGCCGAACATGGCATGCATGCGGAGGCAAGTTCGGCCCCCGAACGTGGTCTGGCCAGCCACTATAAAAGGGTCCCTTAGCCGAAAACGGGCGAGCTTTTCCCCATTTTCGGCCAAGGTGAGCTTTCCGCCGTCCCTCACCCATTTTTGATGTTCTTCCTCTAAATCTTTCAAGATTTTCACTTGTTTTCACTTGGTTCGGAAGGATTTAAGCTTTTGAAACAAGTTTTGGAGCTTTGGGAACTCAGGAGCTCATTTTCGTGGATCTCCAAGTTTGGGTCGTCTTCCTCTCGATCTTCAAGAGGTAAGGGCCGATCTTAAGCTCCTTATATGTTTTAAGTAAGTTTTAAGTGATTTTATGGGGTAGAATGGCATGTATAGGGTTGTATGAGTTTTTAAGCAAATGTTAGGTTTTATGTGATTTTTGAGCAATGTGGCATGTTTGAGTATGTTTGAAGTGTTGTAGTTGGGGTATTTGATGTTTTGAGGCCCCTAGGATCTTGTATGCATGTTGTAAGTGAGGTATATGCATGATTTGTGAGTTTGGAGGCGAAAATGCACAAGGGAGCCAAGTTTCTGCCCTTTGGCAGAAACCAGGTTCGGCAGCCGAAGGCACTTTCGGCCGCCGAACATGGCTGGGGAGGCAGGCCTTTCGGCTGCCGAAGTTGCCCCCGAAAAGAGACTTTCGTCTCTGTCTGGGACTTTTGGCCGCCGAAGATGCCGCCGAACCTACCCGAGTTTCGTCTCTGTCCAGGACTTTCGGCCACCGAAGGTGCCGCCGAAAGTGCCCTGTTCAGCCATTTCATGCATATTTTCATGTGATGTTTCAGGACGTTTAGGGGGGTTTTTGGGGAATGTATTAGAGTTATGTTTATGTATGTTTGGTCCCTCATTGGAGTCCACCTGTGTAGGTTCGGACCCGAGGAACCAAGGACCCCAGCAGTGAGCCAGCTGCTACAGAGTTTGTCAGAGTCTGCCAGAGGTGAGTGGAACTAAACTTAACCTTTTAAATTGAGAAATGAAATGCTTTTATCATGCTTCATGCATCATGATCATATTATAGGTTGTTTGCATTAGAATTCACGACTATGCCGCATTGTATTGTTGTGATAGATGATAGTGGATGGACATTAAGATGATTCATTAGCCTTCTATATACGAAGTCCTGTGGTGCCCATAATAGGGCCGGGCAATACGAAGTCCTGTGGTGCCCATAATAGGGCCGGGCAATACGAAGTCCTGTGGTGCCCATAATAGGGCCGGGCATGGAGTTGAGGGATTTTTGAATCAGTCCATCCGTGGTGTGATTTAATTGTGCAGTGACGCATTTCATGATAGCATGTTTTAAATATTCTTTTTACAGTTCTACTCACTGGGCATCTAGCTCACCCCTCTCCCCTAACCCCCAGGTTTGCAGGTACGGGATAGATAGAGAAGGCAAGAAGAGAAAAAGTCTTATGTATGTAATAGTTAGTTTGTGGACATGACAATTGTATTATGATGAAATGTAAAAATATCCAGGATGTTATGTAATGAGGTTATTGAGGATAGAGTTGTGCTTGACCATAATGTATTGTTAATCCCTTTTGTATATACATGATCTTATGTTATGATGTTTATGTAAACTAACTCAACACAGGTTGTTTTGCCTTTAAGGCGTGATGAGATCCCACAGAGGGACTATGTTATGTATATGATCAGAGTATGCATAGGTTGAGTTAGTTGATGACAGTTTGAATGAAGAAAAGTTTTAAATTTTTTTATGCATGTTGTTGATCATGTATGGGATTATACAGGTTTACAGGTTATATGTCAGGCTTGCTACGGGTCCCGGCGGCCTTAAGTCGACCCGGATCCTAGCGCCGGTAGCGGTCCGGATTTCCGGGGCGTTACATGAGTGGCTGTGTGGAAGAGGAAACACCATTCACAGCCATGACCTAATTTTCTATTGTGTTTCACTCCCTTACGTGTTTCTCTCTCTCTCTATTTTTACTCACACTAGCGTAGTCAAGAACTGTACAGGCTCTGATACGACAACAGAAACTTGATAACTGCAACTTTGTATCAAGTTAAACAATAACAATAGAAAGATTAAGAGACTAATAAATAATAAAAGAAAATGAAATAAGTACTCTTATTGGATAATTAAATCAAGTGAATTGTTGACTTATATGTAGCCATACAATAACAGAAACTAAAGAAAAATATGGCACTATTAATAATATGTCTTGACTCAACAAATAATAAAAGAAAATAGAAGTATTATTAGCAACTATCTAACAAAACATGAGCCATAAAAAATATCTAACTTTGAATCCACTTCTAACATAGAGCATCCTCTCTTTCTATGAGTGGTTCTATGTGGTTTTGAAGTCTTGAGCTAATCTTGCTGCTTTATTTTGGATGACAGTGGTTTGTCATGCACTGGTGTTTTTGTAAAAACTTATTACTGCTTTTGGTTCTAGGGAGTGTTGGTGTCTGCATATCTCCTTTTGTTTAGTCTTTTGAGCGTTTTTGTTTTCTAAGCATTGCCATGTGATGGTTGGTTTATTCCTACAGTAGCCGGTTTACATGTTATCTTTCCTTCTGCATCTGCATAGTAGTGTAAGGCGGTGGGATTCAGGTTCCAGAAGTTTTCAGGTGAGTAGAGACTAGAGAGTATTGGAGCAGGATGTGTTGGGTTTTCCTTCTTTGGGTTTGGGGCTTCTTTTGTTTTCGCTTTAAATGTAATTTTAATTGTATATGTTAAAAAAAAAAAGTAAGCATACCAATTAATATTTTTTATAAAATTAAGACTTCGTTTATTTTGCAGAAAGAAAAATATTTTTTTAAGAAAAATAATTTATTTTTTATTATTTAATTATAATTAAAAAATGATATTAATATATTTATATATACTAATTTTAATAAGATTATCAAAATTTTAGAAAAACAATCCTTGAAAAAAAATAATTTTCTTAAAAATAACTTATTTTCTTTTTATTTATTAATTCTTTTAACACATCAAATATCAAAAAATATATAAATTATTTTTTAAAAAATATTTTGTACGGAACAAATATAAACTCGGTCATTAAAGATATATAAATATAAACTTATAAACTTAATCATTAAAAAAATTACTATTTATAATGTTTAATTAATCACTATCTGAACAATCATTTGCACAGTTATTACAATTGCCAATATTATAAAATAAAATATAAGAAATGTTTTAAATTTTTTAAAAAATAAAATAAAATAATAATAATTAATTTATATATTATTATAATATAAAAATAAATAATAATTCTAAAATAATAAAAAAATTTATAAGATGTAAGGAGTATAAAATAATTTGAACTGTAAGAGCCGGCCCTAAGCAGTTCAAAACCGCCGGTTTCAGCCCCACGCATATTCTTCTCGGTAATAATTACGAGTATGAAATGTTGCCTTTTTTGGGTCTCTGGCAAAACAGTAGACCAAGTCCACAATGCACAAGAAAAGGAAGCATAATAAAAAGCCTTAAAAGCAATCACCACTTGCTGGTTCAACAAACCCACCATATTACTGCCACAAGCTACCTTTGCTTCTGCTTTCTTTCTTACTCAATCGAGAAATGCAACCTTTCTCTCGTAATTCTCACATTTGATTCAAGCTGAAACTTTGATTTCTCTCTCCCTTGTACTCATGTTTCAGTTACAGAAGAATCCCATCAAACCCAATTCCCCTGTTTCTCCCTCGAAGATCAGAGAACAAGCAGTGATGCCTTACAAATCAAAATCTTCATCATTGTTGCCTGATATGGATCCTGGGATCTGGAGCCGGCTGCCGGAGGAGCTTCTTGATCTTGTATTGTCTTTCTTGCCGCTTAAAACATTCTTGAATCTGAGATCAACGTGTAAGCACTTTAGTTCTCTTGTATTTTCTCCTGCTTTTATGTCCAAACACTCCTCTTCTGGGTCTCCTTTTTGTTCGTTTGTTCTTCTCTCTCACCCTCAGTTTGATCATTGCTACTCTTTATATGATTCTGTGCTTGGCACCTGGCGCAATTTAACTTTATCTCTCTCTTTTTTGCTACCCTCTTCTGCTGTTTCTGGAAATTCACAGTCCTGTAATCTTCTCTCATCTTCTAATGGTCTCTTTTGTTTCTCGATTCCAAGCTCGTGTTCTTTCCTTGTGTGCAATTTCTTGGCCAAAACTTCAAAGGTTATTGAATTCCCAACTTATCCTTTTGCTTTTGAGTCGCTAACTTTTGTTTCAACCCCATTTGGGTACAAAATCTTCGTATTATGCTCCAAGTTTTCATCAATTTCAGCTTTTATTTACGATTCAAGACTCAATTCTTGGCAAAAAATTGATAGCCTTGAGCCAATTCTAAGGGACAATTGTCATCAAGGAGGTGTGTTCTTTAATGGGTCATTGCATTATCCCACTCCAGAGCCATTTTCAGTAGTGTACCTTGATTTGGATAGCAGAGAATGGAAGAGATTTAGCAACAAAATGCCAGAAGAGCTGACATTTGTAAGATTGGTGAGCGATGGAGAAAGGAAACTGTATATGATTGGTGGGATTGGGAGAAATGGGATATCAAAGATGATGAAATTGTGGGAGTTTTGTAATGGAGAGAATTGGGTGGAAATTGGAAGTTTGCCTGAAATGATGTGTAGAAAATTTGTATCAGTTTGCTACCATAATTATGAGCATGTGTATTGTTTTTGGCATCAGGGGATGGTCTGTGTTTGCTGCTTTACATGGCCAGAGATTTTGTATTACAAGGTTTCAAGGAAGACGTGGCATTGGCTGCCTAAATGCCCTTCATTGCCTGATAAATGGAGCTGTGGCTTCAGGTGGTTTTCTTTTGTTCCAGAGCTTTATGCTTCAGTTTGATGCACTGATGTTGTCTTGTTTCATTATTTGTTTTTGTTGGTTAATTCACAAATGGCTTGTGGATGTATGTGTAATGAGTCGGAAGCCTGGGGACTTGCTGTTTGATTTAGTTCTGTTGATACATATGCAGAAATCTTGTTTTTGGATTATTCCTAATTACTTTGTTTTGTCCAACTAGAAGTATCATGTTCCCACCAGCTCGGCCAATAAAATATTTTTAGGAAGCATTTGCTTCATTTATAAAAGTTCTTATTCACATCAGGTCAGGTCATACTTTAGCAAGATAAAGTGCTGAAATACTCGACCCACTTATTATTATTATTATTATTATTATTATTAGAGAAATTTAGCATTTAATCTATGTATAATAAAAATTTATTAATTATATTATGTAGAAATTTATTAATTAATTTTTTATTTTAAAAAATATATTAAAATGTAACTCATATTTTAAAAGATTTATTAATTAATTTTTTTAATTTTATCTATTAAATATTATAAAAAAATATATAAATTATTTTAAATAATTAATTAGTAAATTATTTAAAAATTTATTAATAAATTTTTTAAAATTATATATACTAAATAATAAAATATTTAATGATTAAAATTAATGAAAATTTTAATTAATATATTTTTTAAATATTAAAAATATTTTAATATATTTTTTAAAATTAAAAATAATTATTTTGTAAAAATTAAATAAAAATTATTTATTATTATTATTATTATTAATAAATTAATTAATTTAAATAATCCAACCGTTTTGATCCATATATCATAAACTTTTAATTTAGATAATTAAACTAAACTTTTAAGATTCGTAGTCATTTTTATCTGTGAATTCAAATTAATTTTAACTAAAATCTAATATTGTCATTAACCAAAATATGAGATTGTCATTCTATTATTTTATTTGGCATTTTTATTATTTTTTAATTTATATTTTTTATTTGTTAACTAAAATAATCCATTGTGATGACCGCTGGATTTTTTCACCCCGGACCAGGGGCTTAACCACAACTAAAGGCCCATAACATAGAGGCCCACGTATCTGATATTCCCAACAAGTCTGGCTCATTCAACCTTCAAGACCGGGCTCGGCCCAGCTTCTTTACTCATAACGACCCAGCCCACACGAAGCATGCTCTCTCCTCTCAGGCCTAGCGTCCGGCCCGACTCTCGGCCCAACCCAGGATCCAGAATAATATTCACCAGACAGCCTGACAGATCCGCTTAAACGTACGCACGAGGAGAATCAGAGGCCGTTACGCATGGAGCAGGCGGCTGATACCCTAGTACCTCCGAATCCGCATGGCAGAGACGCGTGGCCCAATCCTGGAGAGGCCTTTACACGTCACCAGCAAGCAAGACAATGTATAAAAGAGGAGTCCCCTCCTCAGGAAACTTAAGCCTTATTCCGTAATACAAAAACCCTTGTAAAACCCTATTCTATTGGATCTCAGATCATCACAGATCATCAATTGGCGCCGTCTGTGGGAAACGAAGGAGATCTTTTCATCACCGGAGTTTTCACTTTCAAAACCCACTGAGATCCACGATGGCAAACCACCAAGAAAGTAACCTTAACACCCCAAATGACTTGAGCTCTGCCCAAAAAGGGCAGTAGTTCTCTTTTTCTAGCCCTACAACGCTGAATAACCAAACGCCTATTCCTCTTAATCCCTCACCAAGCTTGGCAGGGAATACTCCCACCATGATCCTGTCCAACCAGGACATTCAAACTATGGCTCTCCAGTTACAGACTACTGCTCACTGGTTGGGGCAGATAATGCAACAGAGGGGACTTAGCACCCCAATGAATACACTCCCAGTGGTGGAAGAACCCAGAACCAATGAGCCTCGACCCACCCCTGACCGCCTCCAAACTAACAGCCATGACGCCAGGGAAGAAGAAGAACCGGAGGCCCGAATCCATGGGAGGAGGGCAAGGGAGTTGATAGAAAATGAGGAGGCGGACAACTATTCCGCCGAAACAACCAGGGAAACGGGAACTGAAACGGAGGAGGAGGAATGCAGCTTGGGCAAAAGCACCAGCCCTGAAGATGAGAAGATGAACCAAAAGCTGAAAAGGTTGAAAGAGCAGCTCCTAGCCGAGCTAGGTAAGAAAGATCAGAGTCAAACCTCCTTGCCTACTTCTTCTCCCTTCTCAAAGTTAATGCAGCAGGAGACCGTTCCCAAGAAGTTCATGATGCCGCCGATGGCGGCCTATAATGGGACTGGTAACCCGAGAGAGCATGTCATGAACTATAAGACCTTCATGGAGTTGCAAACTCTGTCAGATGCTCTGATGTGCAAGGTGTTCCCAACAACGCTCTCGGGACCAGCGAGGGCATGGTTCAACAGCCTGGAAGCCGGAAGCATTAAAAGTTTCGGAGATCTTGCCACCCGCTTCATCAGCCGGTTCGTAGCCGGGGTGCCGGCAGATAGGAAGACGAGCTATCTGGAAACAGTGAGACAAAAAGCTGGTGAATCCCTCAGAGAGTATGTCGCCCGTTTCAATACGGAGGCCCTGCAGATTCCCGAGCTCGACGAAGGAAGGGCGGTAGAGGCCATGCAAAAGGGAACAACCTCTGCCGAGTTCTTTGGTTCACTGAGCAGGAAACCTCCGACCTCACTGGCCGAGTTGATGAAGAGGGCGGAAAAGTATATAAGGCAGGATGACGCCTTAGTAACAAGTAGATTTGCCAAAGGGGTGGCAGGAAAAGAGAAAGCCCCGGAGGAGGGGAGGCCGGAGAAACACGAGAAGAAGCGTGGAAAGAGGCCTGAGCCGTATAAGCAGGCCTGGGAAAGAAGGGATCAAAGGCCTCCTCCTCCTCGGGTTCTTGAACCAAGAGTGCTTCCTCCTTGGGTCCCGGAGAAACCGACTCCATTAAATGCGTCCAGAGCCGAGGTGCTCATGGCTGTCCAGGATAAGGAGTTTCTCCAGTGGCCTAAACCTTTGAAGTCGGAAGCAGACCAACGGAATCCGGACAAGTATTGTCAATATCATCGGACGCATGGCCACGATACCAACAGCTGCTTCCAGTTGATAGCAGAAATCGAGAGGTTGATAAAGAGGGGGCACCTAAAGAATTTTATGAAGAAATCGGAGGGGCAGAGGCCTCAGCCCGGTCCGGCAGCTCAGACGCCGAGAAGAATTGGAGGTGGTCCAGTGAATGATGGGTCCAGTGGGACCATCAACATGATTGTTGGAGGAACGGGAGGACGGATGAGCCGTCGAGTTAAGAAAAGAAACCGGGAAGGAGAGACCAGCAATGCGGAAGTCATGTAGATCGTTGACCATTCTCCCCTGACCATCACCTTCTCCTCAGAAGATGCTCAGGGCATTCAGATGCCCCACGATGACGCGCTTGTCATTGAAGCCGTCATTCATAATTATCGGGTAAAGAAGGTTTTGGTAGACGACGGGAGTAAGGTCAACTTGCTGCCATACAGAGTGTTCCAGCAGATGGGGATTCCGGAAGAGCAGCTAGTCCGAGACCAGGCACCAATCAAGGGGATCGGAGGAGCACCGGTACTCGTAGAAGGAAAAGTGAAGCTGGCTCTTACCTTGGGAGAAGCGCCCAGAGCTCGCACCCATCATGAGGTGTTTTTGGTGGTCAAGCTCCCGCTGAGTTACAATGCGATTTTGGGGAGACCGGCGTTGTTCAACTTTGAAGCTGTTACTAGCATCAGATATTTGGCACTCAAGTTCCCAACGGAGGAAGGAGTGGGGATAGTACGGGGCAGCCAGGAAGAAGCAAGGGCAGTATACTTGGCCACAGTGACGGAACTGAGCTCAACCGGAGAAGCGCTTGACTCGAAAGTTTTGGAGGTCAGGGATGAGACAAAGGAAGCCCGGACAGAGCCCGTTGGAGAGCTGGAGACCTTCTCCCTATCAGAAGAAGAAGCGAGTAAGGTCTTCAGTCTCAATGCCGGCCTCACCAAAGAACAAAAAGGTGAAGCCATGGCCCTGATCCGAAGTCACTCGCCGACCTTCGCATGGAAGCCCTCGGACATGCCGGGAATTGACCCCAAAGTGATGACACACCAACTGAATGTCCTCCCCGAGGCCAAACCTGTAAAGCAGAAGAAGAGAGTAGTGGGAAGAGAGAAGCAGCAAGCCACCCGGGAGGAAGTGCAGAAGCTAGAAGAGGCAGGTTTTATTAGGGAAGTTATGTACCCGCAGTGGTTGGCAAATCCTGTGTTAGTTAAAAAAGCAAATGGCAAATACAGGATGTGCATAGATTTTACTGACCTGAATAAGGCCTGCCCTAAAGATTGTTACCCCCTCCCTGACATTAATAAAATGGTCGACTCAACGGCCGGATTTGATTATATGTCCTCTTTGGATGCTATGTCTGGTTACCACCAAATCCCAATGGAAAAGACGGATGAGGAGAAAACCTCATTTATAACTGAAGATGGAACATACTGTTATAGGGCTATGCCCTTTGGGTTAAGAAATGCGGGGGCAACTTATCAGAGGTTGATGAATAAAATTTTCAGAAACCAGATCGGCAGAAACGTGGAAGTGTATGTGGATGACATGGTGGTCAAAAGTTCAACTTTCCAACAACACACGGCAGATTTGAGGGAAGTATTTGAGGTATTAGATCAGTACAGAATGAAGTTGAACCCAGCAAAGTGTGCCTTCTTCATCAGAGGAGGAAAGTTCTTGGGATACATGGTAAGCGGAAAAGGCATCGAGCCCAATCCGGAGAAGGTAGAAGCCATATTAAATATGCCAGAGCCGACCTGTGTAAGGGACGTCCAGAGATTAACTGGGAGAGTAGTGGCGCTTAACCGATTTATGTCGAGGTCGGCAGAAAAGTGTTTGCCATTTTTCAAAAAATTGAGGAAGGTTCCAAATTTTGAATGGACAGAAGACTGCCAAAAAGCCTTCACAGAGCTTAAGGAATACCTCAGCTCGCCTCACGTGCTCAGCAGCCCCATAAAAGGGGAAGAACTCCTGATATACTTGGCAGCCTCAGAGCAAGCAGTCAGCGCAGTACTAGTAAGGGTGGAAGAAGGAGAGCAGAAGCCTGTCTTCTACGTCAGCAAGGTGCTCAGAGATACCGAAGTCAGGTATTCAAACATAGAAAAATCGGCTTATGCCCTGCTGTTGGCAGTCCGGAAATTCAAAGTTTATCTAGAAGGCCACCAAGGAGTTGTGATGACAGATCAACCCCTAAAGAAGATTTTACGCAGGCCGGAAACTTCAGGGCGAATGTTGGCTTGGTCCGTAGAGATCAGCCCCTATTGTTTGGAATACCGACCTCGGACAGCTATAAAATCTCAAGCGCTGGCTGACTTCATTGCAGAATGCTCATTCAATGAGGAGAAGGAAGGATCATCCTCGGAGATACCAAGAAAGGAGGGAGAGGGAGAGCTTTCCCAAGAATTTAGCTGGAAGCTATATGTAGACGGAGCATCAGGTGCTGAGGGCAGTGGCACTGGAGTAATGCTTAAAGGGCCGGAGGGCTTTAAAGTATGTTATGCTTTACGGATGGAGTTCAAGGCTTCCAACAATATGGCCGAATATGAGGCCTTGGTGAATGGGATGTTGGTAGCCTTGGAAGTGGGGGTAACCGACCTCGAAGTAAATAGCGACTCTCAGTTGGTGATCAACCAGGTGACGGGAGTATAACAGGCTAGGGACCCTATCATGCAGAACTATCTTGATAAAGTCAAAACTATAGAGGCCGAGCTTACGGGTCGGGGAGTTATCGTCAGGTTTCAAAGGATACCTCGGGATGAAAACGAGGAGGCAGACCTGCTTAGTCGGTTGTCTAAAGAAGAACTAGAGCAGCTTCCCGATGAAGTATATATACAGCATGTCCGTACACCTGCTTTCAAAAAGGCAAACACGACACTGCAGGTGGAACAGAGCCTAACATGGATAAGTCCTTATCTAAAATACTTAGAGAAGGGTGAGCTCCCTGAAGATAAAGACGAAGCCAGAAAGATAGCAGCTCGAGCTGCCAATTACCAGGTAATAAGAGGAACCTTATACAGAAAAGGGAAGTCCAGCCCATGGCTCCGATGTGTGAGCCCGGAAGAGGCTACGAGGATAATGGAAGAGATACATAGAGGCCTATGTGGAGCTCACGAGAGAGCAGGGACATTAGCCAACAAAATATTCAGGCAAGGATACTATTGGCCCACTGTTAAAAAAGAAGCAGAAGAGTTTGTCCGGAGGTGCGACGTATGTCAGAGATTTGCTAACGCCATCAGGACCCCTGCCACTCCTCAAGCAAGCATATCCAGTCCATGGCCTTTCTCACAGTGGGGAATTGACATCCTGGGACCTTTCCCCAAGACTACGGGGCAAAGGAAATTTGTAGTAGTGGCTGTGGAATACTTCTCGAAATGGCCAGAGGCAGAAGCAATTGCCACAATCACAGTCAGAAAGATGATAGATTTTGTATGGGGGCATATCATCTGCAGATTTGGCATACCCAGAGTGCTTATCTCAGACAACGGCAGACAATTTGACTGCAGCACTTTCAAAACCTTCACGACAAACATGGGCATATGGCATAAGTTATCCTCCGTGGCTCATCCTCAGACTAATGGCCAAACAGAAGTCACTAATAGAGCAATCCTCCAAGGATTAAAGAAGCGGCTGGATGGTGCAAAGGAGAATTGGGCAGAAGAACTCAATAGCATCCTATGGGCACTCCGAACTACTCCAAGAGCACCCACTAAAGAAACACCGTTCGCACTCGCTTACGGCACAGAGGCCGTAGTTCCAGTTGAGTTGCAGATCCCCACTCATCGAGTCCAATTTGTTAGTGAGGACACTAATGGGGACAAGTTAAGAAGCAACCTGGATGCTCTTGAAGAAGTCAGGGAAGAAGCTCAAGTCCGGACTGCTGCTTATCAACAACGAGCAGCACGATATTACAACCAAAAGGTCAGGGAAAAAAGCTTGAAGGTAGGGGACTTGGCATTGAGAAGCCTGGAAGCTACAGGAAAAAGAGCAGCCGCAGGCAAACTAGCACCAACCTGGGAAGGACCTTTCAAGGTAACCAAAGTGGTCAAGCCAGGGGTATACCGAATCGAAGACATGCAAGGAAACCCCGAGCCCCACGCTTGGAACATCCAGCACCTAAAAAGGTATTTTCCTTAAAATATTCGTAAAGCAAAAACGTTGTATTTTGACAGACATGAGTAAATAAAAATTGTTTATACAATGTGATTATCTTTGTGAATAACGTTCTACATAAAAAGATCCCCTGAAACAAGGCCTCAGTTAGGCACAAAACCAGCTGAGATGACGAAGCGACAGTAAGGCCAACGAGCCTGAATCTTGTACAAAACCCCAAAGTAAGTACCAAAGACAACCGGCGAGGCCCCGAGGTCGTCCCGGAAATTCAAAGAAAACCAGGATCCTGTAAGATCTCCTGGAAACAAAAAACAACCGGCGAGGCCCCGAGGTCGTCCCGGAAATTCAAAGAAAACCAGGATCCCGTAAGATCTCCTGGAGTCAAAAACAACCGGCGAGGCCCCGAGGTCGTCCCGGAAATTCAAAGAAAACTAGGATCCCGTAAGATCTCCTGGAATCAAAAACAACCGGCGAGGCCCCGAGGTCGTCCCGGAAATTCAAAGAAAACCAGGATCCCGTAAGATCTCCTAGAATCAAAAACAACCGGCGAGGCCCCAAGGTCGTCCCGGAAATTCAAAGAAAACCAGGATCCCGTAAGATCTCCTGGAATCAAAAACAACCGGCGAGGCCCCGAGGTCGCCCCGGAAATTCAAAGAAAACCAGGATCCCGTAAGATCTCCTGGAAACAAAAAACAACCGGCGAGGCCCCGAGGTCGTCCCGGAAATTCAAAGAAAACTAGGATCCCGTAAGATCTCCTAGAATCAAAAATAGGTCGGTGAAGGACTTAAGAGCCTCCCGAAATGAAAATTTTCCCCACACCACATGCAGGGACAACTTATAAAATCCAATTCCGACCTCGGAAAGAGAAGAGCCCAGAGCTGTAAAAAAAAAAAAAAAAAAAAAAAGAAGCGAGAGACCGAGCTCCCAGCTCGGATAGACTTATCTTCTCAAAAACTCAAGGTACGAAGGAAGAGGCCGAACTTCCAGCTCGGATAGTCAGATTCCGACCTACTAAAAAGGTGCAAGGCCTAATAGCTAAAAAAGCGCCGATCTCGAAATAGATGCTAACAATAAAAGTTTAGCTACAAAGCAAGAGACCTCGCTCTCAGCTCGGATAGATCTATGTTCACCAAGGCTGAAGACCGAGCTCCCAGCACGGATAGACTTACATCCTCAAAATCTGAAGGTATAAAGGCTAATAAAAAAGGCCGAGCTCTCTCCAAAAGCACTCATAAATGAAGAAATCCTTAGGAGGATAAAAAGGCTATAATCAAAGCCTAAATCAGTTTATATAAAACAAATATACAAAGTCACAACCAAGAAGGAAGGACTAAAAGCAAAAAACAGACATGATAGTTGCCATTAAAAAGGTACGAGATTTGATCTCTCAGACTATCAGCTAAGAGCTGAGCTCGCAACTTAAGATTAATTCAGAGCTTATGAATGAAAATATGTAGTTTACATCACAAATACGAAAGATAAATTTCAAGAAATATGAAAAACAAAAAAGAGGAAACTGATATTTCATTAATGACTGTTACAATTTATCTCTCCGGCGAGGTGGGAGGATAAATAGTCCTTAAAGGACTTACATCAGTAAGAACACCCTCGCCTGCATTATCTCTATTTACAGTCACCTCCGAAAGAAGCTCGGTGTCCCTTGGGCCAGAGCTCTCAACATTAATAGTAGGGGCAACTTCTGACCCAGGGTGGAGGCCTTCTTTCTCAGAATCAGGATCATCTTCCTCCGACCCTAGCTCGGATTCCCCTGAAGAAGACTCAGCTGGCCGGTCTATGTTCCTCCGGGAATCTCCTCGGGGCAAAGGGAAATCATCCTCCCCGTATAGCACTAACTCGCCATCTGAGTCCACTTCACGCCTACGAAGCTTGGCCAAAGGAATATCAGGAGCCTGTCTAGCTTCTCTTAAACCGCGATTGTAGCCAGTTACATACATGCGGAAGGCCTTATCAATGATAGCTTGTTTCATTTCACCAGAAGCTTTATACTCATCAAGATGTTCTTCACAAGCCTCAGCTACAAATTCCTTAAATTCAGAAGAGTCTTTGTAGTCCTGAAGATGAGCTTCACAGGCCTGTTCAATTTTAACCTTCAGCTCATCAGACTCCTGATACTCCGCTATACACTGTTCACGCTTTAGCTGAGCCTTCCTTTCGGCATACTTTACCACCTCGAGCAGGGCTAAACATTTACGTTCCAAAGCCCTGACTTCATTTTTTAGCTGTTGTTGGCGAAGGTTGAACTCTTCAGCCGATGAAGACAGATCTTTGATACGTTCAGAACTTGTGCCCAATTCCTGCTCAAGGACCTCCACCCGGGCTAGGGCACTTTCCCTCTGAGCCCTCACCTCATTCAGGTGAGCTTGAAGCCCTTCAAAATTGGCCTTTAAGGCCTCATATTGGCGCTGGACCTCAGCTTTTTGGCTTACAGCCTCATCCCTCTCCTGAAGGGCCGCTGTCATAGAGGACAGCTGCTTTACAACCTCTACACAACGAGCTTCCACCTCAGCTGCCCTCTCATCGGACTCCTGGAGAACCCTGCGAGTACGAGACAGCTCTGATTCCAGGGATTTGCTATGTTCTGCCGCCTCAGCCGCTCTGTCCTCAGCTCTTTTAGAGGCCTCCAGCGCAGAATGCAACTCCACTTGGAGAGACTGGATCTGCTCCCGGGCGGCTGCCAGGTGGCCCCTCGCGTCGCTGGTGGCAGTCAGGTTTTCATCGCGACGCGCTTCCTCGATCCGGCGGTCCACGGACTCCCGGAGAGAGAGGTCACGGGCATCCACCTCCATAAACAAGCCCGACACCTAGTACGGAAGAACAATTGTCAAGAAAAGAAACAAAGCAAACTCAAAGAGAAGTGAAAAAATAACTTACCATCAGAAGCATTTCTCTAATCGTGGATCCGAGCTCCTCACGAGAGCGAGATTGGAAGGACACCTGCTCCTTGGTAGAACTGGCCAAGTGACCAGTCAGGGCCAGAAGACGAGGATCCGAAGCCTCTGTTATCCCGCCGAACATCCGCTCCCGGAGAAGTGCGGCAACAGTAGAGGCCGGAGACTCAGAGGAAATGCCTGACAGGTCCAGAATGTTGTCAGTAGGGGACGACGAAGGAACAGCAGAAACACCCTTCCCCTTCCCAATGGGAGGAAGAGGTGGGGAAGGACCCGCAGCAGTCCTGGATTTCTTTCGAGCAGGAGATGGGGTAGGCGTTCCAGAAGGGGTTGGACGCTTGCCCCCGGTCTTTGATGGGACGCCCTCAGATCCCTCAGGCTCAGTCCTCACAGGGGCAGGGGCACCTTCAGCAGAAACCTCTGGGCTTTGACCCTCTAGAACGATGATCTCCATCCCTATCCCAGAGGTCTCCTTGTCTTCAACAGGGGACTCAGACTTTCCCCCTGACACCCCCTCAGTAGAATGGGCAGCACCCCGCTCCACTTGTTCAGAAACTTGGGTCTGCTCCACAATAGCTAGGGAAGTTTCCCTCACGACCTCTGAGGAGGCTGGAGCAGCTCTAGACCCTTCAGCAAGCGACAAAGTTGAGCTCGACCCACCGCGGCTAGATGGCCGAGCTGACTTGGTGCTGCAAGAGCTCGGCTTGGAAGCTCGAGAAGAAGCTTTGACGGGAGGTCGGCTGACCTTCTTGAAGGAAGCAGTTTGAGCCAGCTCCGCAGCAATCTCAGTTACCGAACGCCCATCCCCAAAGGCGTCAAAAATTGCATGCATATTCTCCCGAGACAGGTCAAAGTTCTTGGGGAAATTGATGCCATCCATTTTCACCTCAGAAGCTGCAAAAAACAAGAAGTTACAAAGAGTCAGCATATTTTCTGATATTACGAGCAAAGAAGAGACAGAATAACTGGACAAAGCACTATACCCGTGTCACGGATATCCCTAAGGTTGGAAGCAAACATACACTTTTCGACGTCATACTTCCTCTCAACAGAAGTCAGTTGAAGCAGCCCCACCTGCTCAATAAAACTCAATTGGGGCAAATCGTTACAGCCCGGTAAAATCTCTCCCCACGTTAGATCTACTTCCCATGATCGGCAGGACCCTAATTTCAGCTCTGCCACAAGGAAATTCTCTACCCAGCCCTTTATAGAATCCTTATAACCCGTGAGAAGAGATAACCCATTACGGGGCGAAAAGTAATAGAAGTTTTGCTTCGCCCTAACCAGGCGGAAAAAGGTGACAAACAGACAGGCCGTGGGTGTAAAACCCCAACCCAGACAGATACACTCAAAACAAGACATGAACAAAATAGAGTTTGGGGATAACATCCGAGGAGTTACCCCGAAGTATTCGAAGACCTCAGTAAAGAAAGGGGAAAAAGGAAATGGCAGACCGAATTCCCTTTGCTTTAGAAAGAACACTATATGGCGATTCTCTTGGGGATCGATCAAACCAGGAGGGGGAGGGTAAGGAAGAACTATCCTCTCATTGGGAAGAGGCGCTCGAATAAGATACAGTGGAGTATCTAAGAGCCTCTAGGAAATATGCTTAGTTATGTTGGAAGGTGTAATATGCGACTCAAGGTCAAAAACATCAGGAAGCTTTGAACTTGCCATGGCAGAACAAGGAAGCGTACCTGAGAACACGATGGGATGAAAAACTGTAGAAGGAGTTGCAGGAAGACAGAGAGCAGACAAGAGCTAGTTCTTCAAAAGACCGAAGGAATTCGAACAGAAAGGCAATTATGAGGCAGAGCATTGATCTGAACAGTTTTGTCTTGGAGCGGCGCGATCATTAATTGTTCTCGAAGTTTACCCTCTCAACGGTTAGATAATACCCGGCGAGAAGGTAAAGGGGCACAAGGATGATCGCTGGGCTTATCTACATCTATCAAGGGCCAAGTACACGATGACAGCCCATCATTTAAAAGCCCATTCGCCATCCATATAATACAAGCCCAACTCATCAGTCAGAGCAACTTAGCCTACTACTTTACCATCCCTATGGTAAATGCCGAGGAAACAGAGGGGCAAGTCATGAAAAGACTCAAAAGTACAAGCAAATGGGAGCATGATAAAGGTCAGACTTGCTCATCACTTAAAAAGTTATAAGATTTGATTTATCGTTAAACAAAGGCTGTGAGATCGGAAAGAGGCGCCAAGAGCACCTCGGGATCATACAGAGCTGAGAGCTCAGAAATTAACTCAAGGATTAAAAGGCCGAGCTCACAGGTCGGATTAGTCCAGCTCGGAAAACATAACTTGAGAGCTCGGTCGGCTAAAGGAGGCTCAAAGCTCAATCCATCAAGAAAAGACCGAGCTCACGGGTCGGTTAGTCAAGCTCGGAAGAGTAAACCGCCCGTCAAATTGGTTAAGTAGGCCTGAGACTCGGCTCATCAACCAAAAGAAGAAGTTCGCGAAATACGGTCGATTCAGCTCGGAAAAAACGGAACAAAAGTTAGTTGGCTAAAGCTACGAAGAAGAGCAGTATCAGTACTTCATCCATGACAGAGAAAAGAACAAGCTCAAGTATGAAAAACAAGCATTTCATTAAAGGAAAAGTACATTACAGCACGTTACAAAGGCCTACATTACAGAATGGAAGACCACCCTTAAAGGATTTACATATCCGGATACTTCATCATCTACGATTATCACCTACCCTACTATTCTAGTCTTCAGTTCGGAGGACTTCTCGCAGCTCGGAATGTGAGTTTTTCAGAAAAGGCCAAGATCTGTCCCGCTATTATAGGGGAACTGAACAAGTTGATTCCCATAAGCATTTCTCACTGTCCCCCTGGGCAAACGTTCGGTTACCCGAATGTGATGCACGGTACATTCGAACAAGCTCAGATATTGTATGCCGGCCGTGCACCACACATGAAAAACATAAGTCTTCGGGCTAAGGCCCCGAAGAGATCGCGAAGTACACATTCGAAGAAATCGCTGGAGACTTGACTGAGTGCAGCAGATCTCAGTCTCACATAATACTGGTACTTCACATCGAAGGGAGCAATAATACTGGTACTTCACATCAAAAGAAACAATAAGCTGAGCACTTGCGCCACTTCCATTTATATCAAAAGAAGATAACAGGGGGGGTCGACCAGAAGTCCTGGACGAAGTAGTTTCAGCAACTTGCCGAATGGTCCCACCCATCGACCGCCCTACCAGAAGGATCTCCGAAACAACGTTCAAACTCCTTAGAGGTAACCTTCAATCCTCAAAAATTTTGAATTGACTCATCTTCATCTCAGGTACTGCAAAAGGGTCCCAAAACAGAGATAAGTTAGGATAATCTTCCGTCGAGATGATAAAAGCGAGATTAAAGCAAATTCCTGGGGCAATACAAAAATCCCGCCGGAAGAAGGAAACAGACAGACAAATTCGAAAGAAAAATCCCTTTGCTCCCACAGAATGCCTGGGACTGGTAAGGAGGTGATGTTAATATATATCCGAAAGTTTGTATTTTGCAGGACAGGGGAGCCGAATTCTCAACTAATGCCGTCAGAGTCCTTAAAAGGTATTCATGGGAAAGGAAAGAAAGTACATGTCCAGATAATGATGACAAGAAAGCAAAGATAGCAGAGAACGCGGAAAGTAAAGAAAAGCCCGAAAGAGGAAAGAGCATATAGGATTCAGAAACTGCGCAACGATAAAAAGAGGAAAGGGTATTATAAAGACACCTAGACACGAACAGACGCGGCCATAATGGTTCTTGATATTCACCCCCTCGGCAGTTGGAGCAATAACTCCCGAGAAGGTGAAGGGGCAATTGATGACCGCTGGATTTTTTCACCCCGGACCAGGGGCTTAACCACAGTTAAAGGCCCATAACATAGAGGCCCACGTATCTGATATTCCCAACAAGCCTGGCTCATTCAACCTTCAAGACCGGGCTCGGCCCAGCTTCTTTACTCATAACGACCCAGCCCACATGAAGCATGCTCTCTCCTCTCAGGCCTAGCGTCCGGCCCGACTCTCGGCCCAACCCAGGATCCAGAATAATATTCACCAGACAGCCTGGCAGATCCGCTTAAACGTACGCACGAGGAGAATCAGAGGCCGTTACGCATGGAGCAGGCGGCTGATACCCTAGTACCTCCGAATCCGCATGGCAGAGACGCGTGGCCCAATCCTGGAGAGGCCTTTACACGTCACCAGCAAGCAAGACAATGTATAAAAGAGGAGTCCCCTCCTCAGGAAACTTAAGCCTTATTCCGTAATACAAAAACCCTTGTAAAACCCTATTCTATTGGATCTCAGATCATCACAGATCATCACATTGTATTTATATCCAATTTTTTTGTTTGTGGGAAAAAATAATTTAAACTTTTCAGAAAATTTATATTTATATTCTAATATTTTAATATTAAATAGTTATAAAAATAATTATCAAAATATTTAGAAAATCACTTATCGCATTCTTAGTTAAAAGCAAGACACCAACGAATAAGAAAAAACCAAATTGATCTATAATTTTAAAGGTAACAGATAGAATAAAATCTAAACTAATATTCATAAAAATAAAAATAATAAATAATAGAACCTAAACTAATATTCATAAAAATAAAAATAATAGAAGTTGATTTAGAAAAAAAAATAATTAAAAATAAATAAATAATTATTTTCTTATTCAAACTGATCTCACATACTATTATTTCTTTCTTTATTATCACTGTTTATTTAAATTTTATCATCTTTCTTACGACTAGAGTTATAAAAAAAAGAAGCAGATTAATTTGACTTTTTTTTTATATCAATATTTTAATTAAGGATACAATAGTTGATTTTTTTATATATTTTGATAATTATATTTCTACTTTTTTAAAATTTAAATATTAAAATATAAATATAAATTTATAAAAATATTTAATTTATTTTATTCAATAAATAAAAAAATTGTGATATAAATGTGAAGATATTAAAAATTTTAGATTATTTAGCTAAAAAGTTAAAAATTTAATTAATAAAAAAATCATTTACGATATGTAACATTTTTAAATTTTAATCAAAATTAATTTAAATTTATAAATAAAATCGTCATAAATTTTAAAAAATTAATTTAATTATTTAAAATTAAAAATTAAAAATATAAATATGAGTGGATTAAAATATTTAAATTGTTTGAATTAATAGATTTTATTATTATTATTATGGACACATATTCGTGAAAACCCAGGTGGAATTAAAAGAACTAATGGACAGTAAGTCGATAAACTCAATGGAAATTGCTTGGCCGGACAACATTTTTTAAATCGATAATCCAAAAACATTGTTTGAAAAGTTCTCAAATCGATAATCCAATCGAGAATTAAAAATTCTCATTTATTAATAGAGGATCGAATTGATTCCACATAAATTTTAAAAATCAATTGAAAGTTATATATATATATATTAATTTCAAATGTACTAAACGAATTAAAGATTTTGATGATTTGAGGTCCAAAAATTAAAATTTTATAAAAATTTTGTGAATTTAGAAAAAATTTAGATTTAGAGGAGGGCAATCCTCCTTTTATCTGTTTTCTTTTATTTACTATTGACGTATAACAAACTGTCAATCATTGGACCACCTGTTCCTGCCATGTTGATTTGGGCGTACGAAAATATCATATTCCTGCTACATGTGTAACGGCCTCTGATTCTCCATGGACACGCATGCTGAGAGACCCATCAGATGGATAGATTGGTCTCCTTCTAGGTTTCGAGTTGGGCCGGAAGATAAGATTAAAATTGAGTTCAAAGAGGATACATTTGGTGAGTCGTATGGACTGAGCGAGCCTGATTGAGGAACTTAGATGAAGCCCGGTCTCAAGACTGAGACGGTCAGACTGGGTCTACGCCGGAGACTTGAAGGCCTCTAGATAATGGCTATTGTCATGGATCTGGCTCTAGACTAGAATGAAAAAATCCAAATCTCATCAGATTTTATTGCGATTAAATTTAAATTATCAAAATACCAAACTAGAAACCTAAAATAAAAATAACTAAAAACTGTATAGTCATGTCAAAAGTCAATTTTTTAATGAACTTTGTTTCTTCATTAATTTGTTTGTCTTCTTTTAGGTGTTCTGTCTTTTCTTTTCTTTTCTTTTTTTATGTTATTGAATCTATGAATTAATGGATTCATAATGATTAGCTTTCTATTCATATAAATTTTTTGGTATTTTTAGTTTACCTACCGAATTTGTATTATTAAGATATTGATTTGATCTTAATACGAAAAATATTTTTTAAAAAAATAATTTTTTTCTTAAAAAAATAATTTAAAAAATATTATTTTATTTTATTAAAAAAATATTTTTTTATTAACTAAATTATTTAAAGCAGAGTACAGAACCTAAATAGTAAAATTCTCTTTTATATTTAATGTAAAATCAGTCTTTGCATATTAATATCATAGTTATCAAGAATAAAAAAGTGGGTAAAAGTCAGGTAGAGAAGTATGAATGAGAATCCAAGCTTACTATTATCCTTGAAAATTGGATGTGTTGGTTTTACTTGTGATATGTGAATGCTAAAAAGTTCATGTCTCGTTTTGTAATTTTGCTATTTTATGGTATGAAATGATTGGCTCTACGAAAAGTAAAGTTGGAATTTGGTAGAAATTTCTAAACGTGAGGGATTCTTATCTACTTTCTAGATTCACAGAAAGTTCAAAGATTGATTATCTTCTAGTTATTTCCCCTATCACCTTCTTGTTTCTCCGTTGACTGGTAGACCACTCGGTAATTATTCTAAGCTCTACCGGTAAATTATACAGTGTATTACATGTTTTTTATTTAAAAAGAAAATAAAAATTAAAAATTAAAAAAATAGAATCTGACACTTTTTAAATTTATTTAAATATTTTTATTATTAAATTAAATCTATAAATATAGTATATTACATATTTATACGCTTTATTTACTAATCATTTACTTTTATTCGCATTTAGTTTAAATACTCACTCTTTTCAAATGAAAATAAGTAACTTATTTATAATTTTTTTCTTTATTTACCTATCCTCCCCTTTAATCCAAACGTGCCCTTAATAATTAAAGATGGAGAAAATTTTTAGAAACGACAAATGAAAGTTATAGGTGTGGACTGAAATTGGAAACGTAATGCTACTGAACGTCAGATTCTTTATCAATTGAGACCCACCAGATGCGTGTTATTATTGGGAAGATATCGACACAAGAAGTTTCTGGCCCGTTTCAGACATTGAATTGAAGGTTTCCCCTTTTTCTTTTTCCTTGAAAAATAAAATAAAATTAATTGACCACCTGATTTTCCTTTCCTCAATATTCTTCAAAAGATAATTAAAAAAGTGAGATTTTTTTACTTGTTATTATAATGAAATCTTATTTAAAATTAAGTATATTATATTAATTTACTTGTTATAATTAATTATTTAGTAAATTTTAATATAAATATTCAATTAATAGTTATAAAATTCATCTTCATACAAAGTTGATATTGGATACTTAATCAATTATCTCTTTCAATTCATCAATGCCTTAACTAATATTATGATTGCTATAAGGTTTAAAAGTTAAAGTTTACGTGTTGCCCTTAAAAAATTTAAGGATTTCATTATTAAAATAATAAAAGGTAATTAATATTTAACAATTAAAAATATTTAATGAAAGGTTAATAAAAAGTTTAAATAAAGTATATGAGTGTGATAACATATAAATAACAAGATCTGTTAAGATCATCATACATATACACATGATTCAGAAGGGTCATGTGAACCTTTCAATCTAATCCAATCGAATAATAGAAAGTTCGACCTATGGGATACGAGAATCAAACCATCAATACTCCTGATCTTACCAAAATCTGAAATGGACGGGCATACCTTTTCAAAACTCGTGCTATAAATGGAAATTAAAAATAGACCCTATCTCGGTACAGATTGGGTGAGCCAAGCACGACCTAATGAGATTAGGGTACGATGCCGAGCTCCAACGCATTGGTTGTCTCCTTGGTACATCGTTGGAGTCATAAATATGCATGCAAAAAAAAAAAAACATACTAATATGATGCCCTCGATAGAAAGGATATAGACTAGCCAGCTCCATATTTATTAGCCAACCATCCATCATTAATAAGTAGCCTGACACACCTGCAAAAATACATCCTTGTCCAGTCCGATGAGACATGAAATAAGGCGTATCAGAATAATCAATTGGTGTATATACTACTGATCTAACCGAAAGAAGGGGGACACTCATTCCACATCTCTCTCCCTCACACATCCTCGGACACCTCCTCTCGCTTTTCTCTCTAGAGCTTTCTCTTCTCTACTTTATTTCTCTTTACATCTCTTTCCATAAAGGAATCGCTTTAAAAGTTCTAGATCTGACTTGAATATCGGAGGATCTCTACCGAAGCATCTCTAGTAGACCTCTAACCATTTTCCCATATTTTATAAGCCCTTTCCTCAAGATCGAACATGAAGGGTTCCATATGAAATCTCAAAGGCATTCACTCCTACCGAACTAATCACAGTTCATTGATCTTCCCATCGAATCAAATCACAGTCCAAGCGTCTGTATCTGGTAACCCCTCTGAATCTCAGATCATCAATTGGTGTCGTCTATAGGGACGAAGGAGACTATTCTGTCGCTGAAGTTTCTAATAAAATTCATTGAGATCCACATGGCGAATCAAAAAAAGCCAATAACAAGTTGTACAGGAAGGACCGAAAGGGAGAGAGATGGTAAAAAGACCAAAGAACTACCGACTAAATCTAAAAGACACACGATGAAAATCTGAAAGAGGAAGATGTTGATGTGTAAAGAAGTGCAATGTAATACCCGGCTAGACTCTGGTATCGGAATTTCTACCGTCCGGTGGAATCTCGGATGTCGAAAACCTCTAGAAGGGTAAAACCATGTTTTCATAAGATGTTTTAATGTATTTTATGGTTTTAAACAAGAAAGGAAATGAGTTTTGTATAAAAATAGCCTTGAAGGAAGACCCAGGTTCGGCCGCCGAACCTCAAGTTCGGCTGCCGAACATGCATGCATTTCGGGAGTGCTTTAGGCCCCCAAAGGCATAAGTGAGGGAAGTCCAGGTTCGGCCGCCGAACATAGCATGCATGCGGAGGCACGTTAGGCCCCCGAAAGTGGCCTGGCCAGCCACCTATAAAAGGGTCCCCATGTCCGAACGGGTGAGCTTTTCTCTCCGTTGTCGGCCAAGGTGAGTTCTCCGCCGTCCCTCATCGATTTTGAGCTTCTTCCTTCAAATCTTCATGATTTTCTTATGAGTTTTCACTTGGTTTAAAGATATTTGAGCAAAAGAGCAAGTTTTGAAGCTTGGAGACCAAAGAGTTGATTTCTCCCTATCTCCAAGCTAGGATCGTCTTTCCTCTCGATCTTCAAGAGATAAGTTTAGATCCAACCTTCCTTGTATGTTTTAAACAAGTTTTATGAAGATCTATGGGGTAGAAATACATGTTTAGGTTATTATTGAGTTTATGGGTTTATGTTATGTTTATGAGCAATGTGGGTTGTTTGATGTGTTTTGATTGGGGTTTAAGTTAGTTTGAGACCCCTATGTGCTTGTTGGCTTGAGTTTGCATGTTGTAGACTAGGTAAATGCATGATGGATTGGATTGGGAGGCATTTGTGCATGTAAGAGGCTGAGTTCTGCCCTTTGGAAGAACTCAGGTTCGGCAGCCGAAGGGACTTTCGGCCGCCGAACCTGCCTGTGGAGGCCAACTTTTGGCTGCCGAACTTTGCCCCCGAAAGTGGACTTTCGGCTCTGGAAGGGAGTTTCGGCCGCCGAAGGTGCCGCCGAACATGCACGAGTGTCGTCTTTGGAGGGAACCTTCGGTCGCCGAAAGTGCCGCCGAAGGTGCATGACTTTCGGCTCTGGAGGGACTTTTGGCCGCCGAACCTGCCGCTGAAAGTGCCCTGTTCAGCCTTCCTTTGCATGATTTATGTGATTATTTTTGTAATACCCGGCTAGAGTCCGGCATCAGAATTCCTGTCGTCCGGTGGAATCCAAGATGTCGGCATTCTCTAGAAGGGTAAGATTTATGTTTTCTAAAGTCATGTAGTATGTTTTACTGTGTTTAAGCTCAAATGAAAAGAGTTTTTGCAAGAAAAGAACCAAGGCAAAAAAGCCAGGTTCGGCCGCCGAAGGTGACATTCGGCCGCCGAACTTGCATGGCTTTCGGTTTCACGATAGGCCGCCGAAGGTGGTCTGGCCAGCCACCTATAAAAGGCCCTCAGTCGGTTGAACGGATAAGAATGAGTTATCTTTTCACTTTCTGAGGTGAGACTCTGTCTTCCTTAAGGTTTCTTCATGTTTTCATTCCATCTTGCAAAGATTTGCTTGATTTTGCTGTTATTTTGAAGGTTTTAAGCTAAAAACACAAAGTTGTGAAGTTTGGAGAGTTTGAAGGAGAGTTGCTCCAAAACTCCACGTTAGGATCGTTCATCTTCTTGGTTTCAAGAGGTAAGTGAAGATCCTGAGCTTGTTTTCATGATTTATGGAAGAGTTTTGATGTTTTGGGGGAGAGTTGCATGATTAGGGTAAAAGAGAGTGTTTTTGATATTTTTGTGAGAAAAGCTTGTATATGTGTTATGTGTTTTGTGTTGTTGGGGTTTTAAGGTAGTTTCTGACCCCTTTTAGCATATACTTGGGTGTATGCATGTTGAGGAGTTGAGGTGTTTGAGTTGGAGGAAGATTGGTGCTTTTGGGCGTGAGGCAGAGCAAGGTTCTGCCTTGTTGATGAACCCAGCTTTGGCCGCCGAAGAATGGTTCGGCCGCCGAAGAATGGTTCGGCCGCCGAATGTGCTGAGGAGGTGGCTTCGGTTGCCTAAGCTTGCCCCCGAGCCTTTGGACTTTCGGCTCTGGAAGGGAGTTTCGGCCGCCGAAGATGCCCCCAAAGGTTAGAGACTTTCATCTCTGGAGTGCCTTTCAGCCCCCGAAACTTGCCCTCGAAAGGGTTCGACTGCCGAAAGTTGAGATTCGGCCGCCGAAGGTGCATGAGTTTCGGCTCTAGAGAGGACTTTCGGCCGCCGAACCTGCCGCCGAAAGTGTCCTGTCCAGCCTTTCTTTGCATGCTTTGCATGGATGTTTGCGTGAGTTTAAGGGGATTCTTAGGAAGTTTAATAGAATTGTTCATAAGCTAGTTTGGTCCCTCATTTGAGTCCATCTGTGTAGGCACAGACCAGAGGAACCAGAGAGAGCAGCAGTGAGTACTGCTCTAGCATTTACAGAGCCTGCAGAGTCAGTCCAGATAGCCAGAGGTGAGTGGAACTAACCTTACTACTCGTTTTAATTGAGACATTGAATGCTTTTAGCATATTTCATGCACCATGATTATGCAATAGGGTTATTGCATTAGAATTCACAAAGATGTTGCATTGCATACTTATTTGTTAATGTGGGTGAATGCTGAATGATCCAATAGTTCCAGACAGGAAGTCCAGGACCCCATTCTACGGCCTGGCAAGTATAGTAAAGTCCAGGACCCCATTCTACGGCCTGGCAGGTATAGAAAAGACCAGGTGCCCAGTCTACGCCCTGGCAAATGGTAAGTACCGGTGTTATATATACGTATACATATACAGTACAGAAAGACCAGGACCCCAGTCTACGGCCTGGCACGGAACAGTTACTGGGATTATGTGATGACAGGTTTACCCTTGATGTGGCTTGTCTGTGATGTGATGCATTCCATAAGATCATGTGTTAATGACTTGTTTGACTGTTCTACTCACTGGGCTATAGAGCTCATCCCACTCCCTTAACCCCAGTCTTGCAGGTTCAGTGTACAGTGTACAGGGGAAGTCCAGCAGAGTATAGGAAGAGAGAAGAGTTTTGTAATAGAATGTTGTGGACATGTAACATTAAAGAGATGTAACAGTTGTGTATACAGTTAGCATTGTGCTTGACTTAGTCCTTTTTGTGTTGTAAAGCTTTTGTATACATGGTCTGTTATATAACTGTTTTACAGAGTATGTGAAAAACCAGGCTTAACAGGTATGAATTAACCCATCTAGAGCCAGCTCTAGTCAGGGGTACAGAGTACAGAGATAGTGCATGCACAGGTTAAGTCTTGGTCCAAAGAAAAGTTTTTATTTTCACAGAAAATGTATGACCATGTATGCGATTTTACAGGTACTCAGAGAGTATAGCAGGCTTGCTACGGGTTCTGGCGGCCTTAAGCCGATCTGAATCCTAGCGCCGGTGACGGTCCATTTTGGGGTCGTTACAGTTTTAAGATGTTTTAGGGGGTTTTTAGGGAGTATTTTAGAGTCATGTTCATGGATGTTTGGTCCCTCATTTGAGTCCACCTGTGTAGGTTCGGACCCGAGGAACCGAGGACCTCAGCAGTGAGATAGCTGCTTCAGAGTCATTAGAGCTTCAGCCAGAGGTGAGTGGAATAAACTTTATGTTTAAAGTAAATGAATTTTGAGCATGATACATGCATCACGTATGCCATGAGATATTCTAGGTTATTTGCATTAGAATTCACGAATATGTTGCATTGCATAACTCGATGATGATGTGGATGGATGTTGGATGATCCTTTAGTCCTCGTATGATATGATATAATGATGATACGGGATGGAAGACCAGTGAGGCCCATTCTACGCCCTTGGCACTATGTTAAGAGAAAGACCATTGACCATTCTACGCCCCTGGCACTATGGAATGTTATGCTATGTTATGTTATGTTAAGAGAAAGACTAGTGAGGTCCATTCTACGCCCCTGGCACGATTGGACTATGATAGGCGGTTGTCGAAACCGTCAAAAATAAACCTATTATCAATCAACAAATAAATTTGCAGATAGTGGCAATAGGGTCGAACCACAGGGAATTGACACCAAAGATTTTCCTAATAATGACTAGGTAAACAGCAAGTAAATAAAAGAGGGGGGTTTTGAATTGATGATTAAAATTAAATAGCAAAAGAAAGTAATAATTTAAAGTTTGAGTAAATCAATAAGAGAAAAGTTTCTAGTTGAAGTATGGATCTTTTTCAGATTGTTTAGAATTGATCATTGATTCTTTAATACTCCTATTTATCTCAACAAATTAGTTTAGGATGTGGAAGACGCTTCTCACAATCCAAATTCCTCCTTAGTTCTAGTTTGATTAGGAAACGTTCGCTAATCAAACACTAGTTAACAAGTTGCCAAGGAACGTCCTTGGGGCCTTTGGCATCGAACAACTGTTGACTGCATTAAGACTTAGAGAAACTCAATTCTATCCTTGCCAACCGCGTGGTCAAGTTTAGATTATGCAATTTGATTAAATGTGTATTTGAACAACCTAAGCAATTACGGACCTAAATCATTCAAACAATATTACTTAAGCAATTTAAAAGCAATGGGCCCTTATTGATTCTAAAAGCAAAGTAATAATTATGGAAAGCTCAAATTGCATAAATATTGATAATAAATAGAAGTTTAACAATGGAGATTTAAATCTCCCAATTCATCACAAAATCTGAAATTCACCAACTTCAACTAGAAAAGGAGGAATTTAGCCACTCATGGTGGACTAAATACACAAAAAGATGAAAAGAGAAGAAAAGAAAGAAGAAAAGAGGCGGCAGAGTTTCTGGCGAGGTGAGAAGATGCTGAGTAGCTGATTAGAAGATATCCCTTGCTGGTTTGGAGGTTGCTCTTTTATAGCTGAAGAATTTCATCCTTCTAGGGTTTTGAAATTCCTTTTTAATTTGGCTTGTGATTCCTCTTTTGATGTTGAATTTAATTGCAACTGGAATTCCTTAAGTGAGAAACTCTTTCGTGGCTCTTGGAATTGTTTTGGTAGTGATTGAGTTGGATTTGGACTTCTGAAAACTCAAAATTCGATTTCCTGAACAATTTCCCGCTCTGCTGTATTTTCTGCTGTCATTGTGATCGGGGCAGTGATTTGGGCAAATCACTGGTCCAATCACTTTCTGCAAGTCTGTGCTATCTCTACTAGTGATCTGGGCAGTTTCTGCGAGTGATTTGACCAGTTTCTACGAGTGATTTGGGCAAATCACTGGCCCAATCACTTCTGCCTGTTGCCTCCAGGTTTCTGCTTCAGCTTGATTTGGGCAGTGATTTGGGCAAATCACTGACCCAATCACTTTTCTGTCATTTTCTGCACTTTTTCTCCATTTTTCCAATTTCTTCCTTTTCTGTAAAAATAAGGTAAAAACCATAAATTAAGCTAAATAATGTGTAAATAAACAATAATAAAGATCATAAAAATGTGGCTAAATTATGCTTGATCAAATACCCCCACACCTAGTTTTTTGCTTGTCCTCAAGCAACAAATAACTTAGTCAATCAAGCTCCTTTTTCTTTTGAGCCTAAGTACCACTTAATCAGCCTCCCTAGACTCCTAAATTGAAGTATCACAGTATAGAATACATGCACCAAGGTTGTTCTTCTCTTTTCCTTGTTTCCCCTTACCTATCATGGTCAAAGGAAAGGTTTTTGATTCATTCATGCTTATTCTCTTTGTATAAGCTCAATGCAACCTCTAAGAGAGACTTGCCCTTCTTTGAGCATTTTATTTTATTTTATTCAGCAGCACTTTTTTTATTCTTGCCTGAAAAAGTCACTAACCTTTTTACGTGAAGGTGCATATTGGTGATACCCATGCCCGGTTACTCAGTTAGTCACTTGTTCAAGTGGCTACTAGCTCTGTTCATACCTTATTTGGCCATAGGAACAGGTTTTATGATTTGTGCTTTGTGCTGATTTTTCTTTTTCTTTTCTTTTCATGACAGTTTGGGCAAATCACCTTATAGGGAGTTACACTAACTTTTTATTTGCATGTATTTATATTTTTATTTCCCTTGACCAATGCAAATTTAGAGATTCAATTCAAGAAAAGAACTTCCAAAGTGAAGGTAGCACACTATAATTGATTCAATTTAGGCTTAAAGGGGTGGAAAATCAATGGGGTCATGATATAGGAAACTCTTTTAACTTTGTTATCTATGTTGAGTAGAGCAAAAGCTAAGACAAAATTCTGTGTGTGTGTGCAGAAAGTGTGAAAAAAAAATTCTGGTGTGTGCAAAAAGTGAAAAAATGTGTGAAAAAATTTTGGTGTGTGTTTATGGGGCAAAAATATGCAAAAAGAAATAAAAAGAAAGCAAAAAGATAATGTAAACGGAAAAAAATATAACCTAAACCTAACAGTAAATACCCCCACACCTATCCCAAACATTGTCCTCAATGTTTAAACATAAATATGAAAAAATTAATAAGGAGAAGGAAAGGGACTGCCTGGGATGTGGGTGATTTGAGCAGGTGATTTGGGCAAATCACCCGGCCAAATCACTGGCTGTCATGGTCTGTGGGCAGAAAGTGTTGAACCAGCAGCTGCAACATGCTTTCCATGTGCTGCATCCTGTCTTGAGCCTCCACCGAATGGTCTTGAGGTGCCTTTTATATCCTCCAAGGTCCACCCAATTGCTTTCTTGTGCTTCCTCAACACATCAAGGAGCTTTTCCTCTTCTTCTTGGCTGAGCTGGTTGGAAATAATTACTGGAAGTATATTTCCAGCCCCCAAGTAGGCATATTTGAGGTGGCTAGGCAAGGGTTTCAGATCTGGTGCTTTCTCTGTCTGCTAGTTTTCTGTCTGCTTGTTGTCTGATTTGCCCAGTGATTTGGGCAAATCACTGGTTAAATCACTTTCTGTTAAGTCTGTCTGCTCACTGATTTGGGCAGATTGTCTGGGTGATTTGGGCAGATCGCTGGGCAAATCACCTGTAACCAGCTGTGAACAGTACTCCATCTGGTCTGTATTGGTGTTGCTGTCCACTTCTTCTCTCCTGCAAAGACCTTCATAAAGTAAGTTTTCTTGATCAAAATCAAAAATTTCTTGACTTAAATCATCAATTATATCAAGGCCATAAACAGGAAAAACATCATTGGGGAATTTCATGGCATCATAAACATTAAATTTTATAATTTCCCCTTCAAACTCCATGGTCAATGTGCCATCATGCACATCAATTTTTGTTCTTGCTGTGCTCAAGAATGGTCTCCCAAGTAAGATATCAGAGGTGGTGTTGCTCTTATCTTCCTCCATGTCAATGACATAAAAATCAGCTGGGAAGACTAGTTGGTCCACTTGCACTAACACATCTTCAAGCACTCCTTTAGGGTAGACAATGGATCAGTCAGCCAATTGGATTATGATGCTGGTGCCCTTGAGTGTACCTGCATTCAACAAGTTAAAAATAGAAAGGGGCATGACATTAATTGAAGCTCCAAGGTCACACATGGCCTTCTTTATTCCCACATTGCCTATCTTGCATTTATTCCCACATTGCCTATCTTGCATTTATTCCCACATTGCCTATCTTGCATGAAACTGCAAACATCCCTCTATCCTTGCATTTGACTGGAAGTTTCCTTTGGATGACAGCTGAAACACACTCCCCCACACTTACCTTTTCACGTTCAGCAAGTTTCCTTCGGTTGGTGCATAGCTCTTTGAGAAACTTGGCATACTTTGGAATTTGCTTTACAGCATCAAGTAGGGGTATGTTGATTTCCACTTTGCAAAGTGTCTCCAATATCTCTTTTTCCTCTTTCTCTTTTTGGGACCTTGCAAATCTCTTTGGTAAGGGAGGAGGTACCTTGAATTTCTCCATAGGTTGTTGTTTCTGCCTTTGACTGGATTCTGCCTGGTCTGTTGATTTGGGCAGATCACTTTCTGCCTTCTCTGGTAATTTGGGCAAATCACTGCTGGGCAGCTCAGTCTGCCTAGCGATCGGGTCAGTGATTTGGGCAAATCGACTGCCCTGATCACTTTCTGGCAGAATTTCTTTCATGGCCTGTTTTTGTGATTTTTCAGCCCTATTGTCTTGCAACTCTTTTCCACTCCTCAATGTGATGGCACTAACATTTTGTCTTGGATTTATCTCAGTTTGGGAGGGTAGCTTTCCTTGAGACTCAAATTTGCTCATTGAAGTGGCCATTTGGCTCACTTGTTTCTCAAGACTTTGCACAGTATTTGCTAAATTCTTCACAATCTCTTCAAGAGGTGCATTAGGGTTCTGAGGTGCAGCTTGAGTTTGATTCCTTTGCTGGTAGCTTGGATATTGATTTCCCCTTGCATAGCTGAAATTTGGATGGTCCCTCCAACCTGGATTATATTGCAGATCTCTTTGGTAGTCATGGTAGTGGTCTGTCCTAGCATAGCCATAACTCAGATTGTCTCCCCAACCTGTATTGTATGTGTCAAGGTAGGGATTATGTCTTGGCTGTCCATAGAATCCTTCAAATGCATGTGCTTGTTGAAGTTGTTGAACTTGTCGAGCTTGACCATAATTTCTCACAATAGAGGTTAGTTCATAAATTTGAGAAGAGAGAAAAGACATACTTACCGTAGCCATGCTTGTAAGGTCTTGGCAGTGTGTTCAATTTCTGGATCGTAAATAAGAGCTTCTTTACGATCAGCCCTGATCATAAAATCAAAATACGTTAGTTTAAATCAATTCCCCGGCAACGACGCCAATTTTTGATAGGCGGTTGTCGAAGCCGTAAAAAATAAACCTATTATCAATCAACAAATAAATTTGCAGATAGTGGCAATAGGGTCGAACCACAGGGAATTGACACCAAAGATTTTCCTAATAATGACTAGGTAAACAGCAAGTAAATAAAAGAGGGGGGTTTTGAATTGATGATTAAAATTAAATAGCAAAAGAAAGTAATAATTTAAAGTTTGAGTAAATCAATAAGAGAAAAGTTTCTAGTTGAAGTATGGATCTTTTTCAGATTGTTTAGAATTGATCATTGATTCTTTAATACTCCTATTTATCTCAACAAATTAGTTTAGGATGTGGAAGACGCTTCTCACAATCCAAATTCCTCCTTAGTTCTAGTTTGATTAGGAAACGTTCGCTAATCAAACACTAGTTAACAAGTTGCCAAGGAACGTCCTTGGGGCCTTTGGCATCGAACAACTGTTGACTGCATTAAGACTTAGAGAAACCCAATTCTATCCTTACCAACCGCGTGGTCAAGTTTAGATTATGCAATTTGATTAAATGTGTATTTGAACAACCTAAGCAATTACGGACCTAAATCATTCAAATAATATTACTTAAGCAATTTAAAAGCAATGGGCCCTTATTGATTCTAAAAGCAAAGTAATAATTATGGAAAGCTCAAATTGCATAAATATTGATAATAAATAGAAGTTTAACAATGGAGATTTAAATCTCCCAATTCATCACAAAATCTGAAATTCACCAACTTCAACTAGAAAAGGAGGAATTTAGCCACTCATGGTGGACTAAATACACAAAAAGATGAAAAGAGAAGAAAAGAAAGAAGAAAAGAGGCGGCAGAGTTTCTGGCGAGGTGAGAAGATGCTGAGTAGCTGATCAGAAGATATCCCTTGCTGGTTTGGAGGTTGCTCTTTTATAGCTGAAGAATTCCATCCTTCTAGGGTTTTGAAATCCCTTTTTAATTTGGCTTGTGATTCCTCTTTTGATGTTGAATTTAATTGCAACTGGAATTCCTTAAGTGAGAAACTCTTTTGTGGCTCTTGGAATTGTTTTGGTAGTGATTGAGTTGGATTTGGACTTCTGAAAACTCAAAATTCGGTTTCCTGAACAATTTCCCGCTCTGCTGTATTTTCTGCTGTCATTGTGATCGGGGCAGTGATTTGGGCAAATCACTGGTCCAATCACTTTCTGCAAGTCTGTGCTATCTCTACTAGTGATCTCGGCAGTTTCTGCGAGTGATTTGACCAGTTTCTACGAGTGATTTGGGCAAATCACTGACCCAATCACTTCTGCCTGTTGCCTCCAGGTTTCTGCTTCAGCTTGATTTGAGCAGTGATTTGGGCAAATCACTGACCCAATCACTTTTCTGTCATTTTCTGCACTTTTTCTCCATTTTTCCAATTTCTTCCTTTTCTGTAAAAACAAGGTAAAAACCATAAATTAAGCTAAATAATGTGTAAATAAACAATAATAAAGATCATAAAAATGTGGCTAAATTATGCTTGATCAGACTATGTAGAGGACTATTGGTGACAAGTCCATCCTTGATGTGATTTGTTTGTGATGTGTTGTATTTCATGAAAGCATGAAATTTAAATTGAATGTTTATTTATTATGCTCATTGGGCTTTATAGCTCACCCCTCTCCCTTAACCCCCAGGTTTGCAGGTACAGGGTAGACCAGGAGGTCAGCAGGAGTAGTGTCATGTTTTATGTAATAGATAGATGTGGACATGAATATGATGTAATGTAAAAGTATAGTATAGAAATATAATGTATTGATGCTTATGGAAGTTTAGAGTTGTGCTTGACCATAGTATGTTGTTAATCCTTTTTGTACATGATCTTAAATGTTTAAAGATGATTATGTAAACCAAGCTTAATGTATGTTATGATACCCCATTGGAGTATTTGATGAGGACTCCAGTGAGAGGTTTTATGTTATGGTTTGTGCATGCACAGGTTAAACTTGGTGAAAGAATGAAAGAATGAATGAATAAATGAGAAAGTTTTAAATTTTATGTAATTGTTGATCATGTATGGGATTAATCAGGTATACAGGATGTATGTTTGGCTTGCTACGGGTTCCGGCGGCCTTAAGCCGATCTGGATCCTAGCGTCGGTAGCGGTCCGGTTTCCGGGTCGTTACATGCAACATAAGGACGATCCATCAATCGTGGGAGAAAAGTGACATACGCGATTTAACTAAATTGTACAGTTATTTCTCTAGATCAAGACATTTTGTTATTATGGTTAGTTGTGCAAGTTAAATTTTAGATGAAATTTTTCATGATTATACAAACACGAGCATTATAGTATTTTAGCTCAGCGTAAAAATTTAATTGTTAGTTGAAATTAGCATGAACATTCATGAGAAAAAAGATTATGTATATAAACATACTATATTATGAATTGAAAATTTTGAAGAAATTCACATATGCCAAATGTTATTTAACAATTAAAAATATTTAAGAATTTCATTGTTAAAATAATAGAAGGTAATTAATATTTAACAATTAAAAATATTTAATGAAAGGTTAATAAAAAGTTTAAATAAAGTATATGGGTGTGATAACATATAAATAACAAAATCTGTTAAGATCATGATACATGTACACATGATTTAGAAGGTGTGAACCTATCCATCTAATCCAATCGGACAATAGAAAATTCGATCTATCGAGTACGAGAATCAGATCACCAATACCCCTGATCTTACTAAAATCTGGAATAGACAGGCATACCTCTTCAAAACTCATACTATAAATGGGAATTAAAAACAGACCCTACCTCGGTACAAATTGGGTGAGCCAAGCATGACCTAATTAGATTAGGGTAGAATACCGACCTCCAACGCACTGGTTGTCTCCTTGGTACATCGCTGGAGTTATAAATGTGCATGCAAAAAAAACAGACTGACATGATGCCCTCGATAGAAAGGGTATGGACTAGTCGGTTCCGTATTTATTAGCTAACCGCCCATTATTAATAAACAGCCTGACATACCTGCAAAACGACATCCCTGTTTAGCCCTATAAGACATGACATAAAGCATGTCAGAACGATCAATTGGTGTATATATCACTAATCTAACCCAAAGAAGGGGGACGCTCATTCCACATCTCTCTCCCTCACACACTCTCGGACACCTCCTCTCTCTTTTCTCTTTGGAGCTTTCTCTTCTCTTCTCTTCTCTTCTCTTTTCTTTTTTATTTCTCTTTACATCTCTTTCCATGAAGGAATCACTCTAAAAGTTATAAAGTCAGATCGTCGGAGGGTCTCTACCGAAGCATCTCCGGTGGACCTCTGACCATTTCTCCATATTTTGCAAGCCCCTTCCTCAAGATCGAGCATGAAGAATTCCATATAAAATCTCAAAGGCATTCACTCCTACCAAACCAATCACAGTTCATTAATTTGCCCATCAAATCAAACCACAGTCCAGGTGTCCGTATCTGGTGACCCCTCTAAATCTCAATTCATCAATTGGTGTCGTCTATAGGAATGAAGGAGACTATTCTATCGCCGGAGTTTCCAATAAAAGCCATTGAGATCCACATGGCGAATCAAGAAAAGCCAATAACAAGTTGTACAGGAAGGACCGGAAGGGAGAGAGAGGGTGAAAAGACCAGAGAACCAAATAAAGTATAGCTGCTCCCACTCTAACAAACGAGGAAAAGCATTGCAAGAGGGATCAACGTCTACCTCAAAGGCTCTCATGAATAAGATAGAATTAGGGGTTAGCATCCTGAGAAGGACCTTGTACAACCTAAAAACCCCAATGAAAAAATGGAAAAGAGAAAAAGACAATCCATACTCAAACTATTTCAGGAAGAAAACTAACTCCTTCCCATTCCGATCGGTAGAACAAGAAGCTCGAATATAATAAGAAGGGGCAAATAAAAGCTCCTTAGGAATAGCCCAACGAAGGATGCTAGAAGTAACGTTAGAAGGGAGCTCTCAACTAGAGGATACTCAATAGGAGCTATGGTGGAAAGAGATGTGCCTGTAGCAGAGAATCCCAGTAAAGAAAATGAAAGAATGAGAGAGTTCAAAGTAGAAAGACAAAGTTCAAAATATCAAAGTATACTAAAGCGTCAAGTAGAAGGCTTTTATAGGCTAAAGAATTCAAATGTCAAATTTCCCAAATGATCTCGGATGGTGATTTTTCGAAAACCCTCTCGATAATCATTGCCTTCATTTAATGGCTTTTGTTTAAGAACCGATAACAATGAGGACATATTTCTCAGAGGAAAATGCATCGAAAACCATCCATAACGGCTCCATAAGATTAAATTTGCTCCTCCAACTGTCATAAATAACCCTCAGAAAAGCGAAATGATATCTAATACCATATAAATAAGCCAGTTGCTGAACATTAATAAGCCACTTGATGCAACTACAGGAGGATATCTATGTCCAGTCCGATGGGACATGATATAAAGGTGTCAGAACTATTAATTAGTATATATACCATTGATTTAACCCAAAGAAGGGGATATTGGAAGATTCTGCATCTCTCTCCCTCACATACTTTCGAACATCTCCTCTTTCTTTTCTCTCCAGAGCTTTTTCTTCTCTTCTCTTCTCTTCTTTATTTTATTTCTCTTTCCACGAAGGGATCACTCTAAAAATTATAGATCTGACTTGAACGTTAGAAAGTCTCCACCGGGGCATCTCCGGTAGACTTCTGACTACTTTTTCATATTTTGTAAAGCCCTTCCTCAAGATCGGGTATGGAGGGTTTTATATAAAATCTCAAAGGCATCCACTCCTCATCGAAACAATCACAGTTCATTGATCTGTCTATCAAATCAAATCATAATCCAAATATCCACATCTAGTAAACTATTTGAATCATAGTTTATCAAGTGCCTATTATCATATTTAATAATAAATATAAAATTATTATTTTTATTCATAAATTTATTTAAGATAAGGGATGAAGAATAAAGAAAAGCAATTTTACCTTATTTAGCTTTTCTTTTTTGTGTAATTTAGCTTTTGTTAACCTAGCTTCACATGATTGATATTTAACTCTAAATAGAGGGTCAATATTAACTAGGTTAAAACTTAATGTAATATTTTATTAATATCTAACGAAGACAAAGACGACTTAAAAATGACAAGAATGATGATTACAATGTTAGCCTTGTATCTAATCTATTAATATTTCAAAAAAAAAATTTATTAAAGAAATTTACAATTTTATCCCATTATATAGCTCTTTTGACGGTTAATCAAATTGTATATTTCAATAAACAAAATGGTTTTTTAATTCTAATTTTGAGAAATTTTTATGAATTGAATAAAATTGTAACTTATTTAAGAAATTATCTTTTTTTTTAAGAATAATTCAGCTATTATCTTGATTGCTAAATATAAGAGAGTTAGATCAAATTGCAAATTTACACAAAAATTAGCAATTAAAGGAGTTGGATTAGACTGCAAGTTCGCGCAAAAATTGACTTTTCGGTGCTGTTAAAGACCCCTTTTTTTTTTCTCTTGGACAAATTTGGGGATATGATCTCAAGGGTGGAGAGGTTGCACATGTTTCCCATTTTTAATAGATCTGCAAGTTTTGTTTTGATAAGAGAGAGACTACATGCCATTAGGGATGAGACTATTGATGAATATCCCTCAGTAAATAGTTTCAACACAATGCTCAGGAAAATGCATATCAAGAAAAAAGTTTTTGATATCCAAATATTTGGAGGTTGCAAGTCATTGAGTATTAAAACAAGGGATATCATAAAAAAACATATAGCCTACATTTGTTTTTTAAATATTTTTCTGTGAAAATATTTTCTGTTTAAAATATTTTTTAAAAAATAATTTTATTTTTTATTTTTTATTTTTAATTTAAAAAATAAAATCTATTAATGATTTTATGTATGAATGTGTTAATAAAATTGTTAAAAAAAATTCTTATTTCAAAAAAATATAAATGACTTCATTTTTTTTTATCAGAAAATTTTTTTTATTCATTAATTTTTCTAAAGGTCCCAAACCACAGAAGATGTGTAGAATGTTTTTCCAAAAAATAATTTTCGCGAACAAATGCAGTCTTAAATTATTATATTTTTTTTTATAAAAAAAATGCATTGTATTGTACAGGTTCCCACTAACCTGTTTAGTTTGGAATATTTGCTTTGCTAAATGGCACCACCAGTGATAGCTGAACGGTGACTAGTAAAATCCTTGACCAAGAAGAAGCTTTTCTCCAAAGTGGCACCATATGCTAGTTTTTATCAGTAAAATGGGGTCCAAAAGCTGAGGATGAATGAAAACCAGACGCATTTCTACATATTAGAACCAGTAGAACCCAAGCAAATCTGTTAGTCAATACTCCATAGCACCTAGCGAGTAAATGATTTAAGTCTGCAGTAAACATTTTCAAGCAACCAAGATGAGAAATACCATCTGAAAGGAATTTTATACAATGTCATTTTATCATAATGCCTCAATTTGTGTGAGCAGAAAATCAAGACAAGATCTATGAATAAAATTGGTCGCACTATTTCTGTTGGGATATGAGTATAGCTCATCAAGGCTTGAGAGAGAGTGCCAACCCAAACTTGGGATTCTTCTGCATGTTCATGGTATCAAAAGCACCAGAAATTGTCAGGATGGACTTGGGCTTGAGCTCATGTTGCAGAAGAGCACCAAGGCTGCCGTGGTTGTTTAGCTTTGCCTTCAGCAATGTCTGAGAATCAACCACATAGGAACAGCCAACTGTCAATGTGTTCTCATTAGTGGAGAACCTTCGACTGATCTCTGCCACCAAAGCTCCTCGATTCAGTAGATCCAGATGATGCAAATAGGATGCCTTAATTGAGTCTCCTTTGTCAGCCCTAAAAAAGAAGAAAAAAACTATTATATCACTGTCTCGTCTTAATAACGCAAAAACTATTCCCTTAATTTCACAATGCTTAAATTTTATCATCTAGAAAATTAACATTTAGTTAACCTGCTTGTTATCATAATTCTCACACCAACCAAAATGCATATTTAAAATATATAAACTGAAAAAATAAAGAAAAATAAAAGAAATACAGATTCTTTTCAATCAATCTGTACAATTTTGTGAGACAAGAATCAATTTCAACTTTTGCACTACGTTTATCTTCCTTTTCTCTTTTTTTCTTTTCCTTTTTCAATCATCGTTGATGGACGTGCAAATGAAGGAGCCTTACAGGATCACTGAAGCATTGGAATCTGGCTTTGTGTAACACACACCAGCATTATACTTTGCAAATTCACCAG
Organism: Manihot esculenta; assembly: GCF_001659605.2. Classification (NCBI taxonomy): domain Eukaryota; kingdom Viridiplantae; phylum Streptophyta; class Magnoliopsida; order Malpighiales; family Euphorbiaceae; genus Manihot; species Manihot esculenta. Next base: position 29,904,376 of record NC_035165.2, on the reverse strand, counting down.
AAGCTGTAGCATAGGATGTCTCTGCACCAAAGGCAATGGTCGGAGTGCCAATAGTTGCTGAAAGATCAACGGCAGGAGACTGGTTCAATCCAACAGCTGCACTGATAGCAGAGTGTTGATGTAAATACTGTACCTCCAGCTGCAATAGATTTACAGACAGCTGTAAGAGATATGAAGGTTAACAGAGTACATGCATCTCCAATTTTAACCAAGGGAAAATTCAGTACCTTGCCAGAGTTGTAATCAGGCAACTTTAGAGACGCAAAGACTCTTGTAGATGATGGGAAATCTGTGACGCTGAGGGTTGTTAAAATCTGTTCAACCAATAAAATCCGTCAGAAACAAGATTGAATGCAGCTTAGAATTAGAAAAAAAGAAATAGAATTGAGTTGCTACATTTGATTCTGTGTCAAGTTTCACATCAAGTGAGCCATTCTTGAATTTATGTTGTGCTACTACATCCCCTGAAGGCAGACCTCCCTTTGTAGCCAAACTTGAAGTGATAGCCTGAAGAAAACAGAGATAACACTATTATCCTTAATATGCATAAGAAAGAAACATTCAAATACCATGCATCATCAATCTGAAGTGGTAACTGCCTATTGCCAACAAAGTAGCAACAGCTTTGAAACACAAAAGGAAAAATGTAAATGGAATGTGGAGTCATGTACGCTTGCAGAAATATGTTATTGGCCAACAAGATCATCAACCAAACCTTAGGGATGCATAATATAAAAGCAAAGTAAATCTGAACAGAGACATATTATTCACTAATGACTTTGGTTTAGAACTTCTCAAAAGTTCTTTGAAATAAAATGGTATTGGAAACATTACACTATGATTACTATCTTATTTATTAACATAAACAATATTTCTGAAAAATCCTCAAGTCATCTGAGTAATCTGCAGAAGAATTTGAAAATTTTATGAACAGAATCAAAAGCTTAAGGTTGTGTATCACCATTTTCCACTCTACTACACTCAATACAGATATTACAGAACCAACATATCTATTTTCTCATACTCAACTCATAAGTTTCTTTCACTCTGCAGAAGACTTTGTCCATTTTATGCACATTTAGCTTATAAGGAATACTTCCTGTATACTTTACTAGCATGAGGACAAATAAAAGTTTGAAATACTAGACTCTAATTCTCAAGGTCACTGAATTTCCAAGGCATTTACTTATTTCAAACTTGTCAAACCACACTGAAGATGAGGATCCAATTATTCACACTGCTAACCCACTGCATGGGAAACGGCAGAAAGCCATTGCAAAGTTGGGAGATATTTCCATCCATGATAAGGGCCTCATTGATAAGTAGATAGCTGTAGCACTATGCCTCACATAAAAGAGTTACAAATCACGCAAAAAACAGATTACTGAATTGGTGATAATTAGATCTCATATTAGGCTTACACCTCCCGTATGCTGATCCCCAACATACCAACATTTGTTTTTGCGTGTGCATATGAAATAGGCTATTCTAGTTCAATACTTCAATTCTATTCAAATCAGCTAAATTATAAACCCTAAGTGCAATGAATTCACCTATTCGATATTCATAGATCCATGGCTATGACTCAACTAATGATAAAAAAATAATAACAATAACACAATTTAACTATCAAAACGTGAATAATTACTTTATAAAACTCAAATCTACATAAATTCTAGAGTATTGAATAAGATTCAACAATATAAGCAGCTTTGGATCCAAACAAGTAACAGACCTAAATAATGAAATGCAATACTAATAGCAAGTGAAAACCGATGAACTTACAGTTATAAGAAAGCTTTAAGGAAAAAGGAAGTAGAGAGGAGACGGGATGAGGGTACCAACCACGCCGGAGTCAGTGAAAGAAGAAATTGAAATCTTCTGGTCGGTGGTGTAATCCTTGGTGAGTAAATCTGTAGAAAGAGAGAAGTAAAGGAGAAGTGAGAAATGGAGACAGAGAAACAGAGACGCAGAGGGAAGATCTACCTCGAGCTATCTTGCCGAAGTCGGAGAAGAGGCCAGGTCCCTTGCTCATGGTGGTTATGCACAGAGAATTTTTTTGGTTTTTGAGGTAGAGAATCGATGGTTGATAAAGAAAAAATTCGGGGTTTTGACACAGGAGAGAGGTTTACTAAAACCCTATATGTCGGGGATCAGCAACGGCCTTGTCTTACGCTCCACGCATACAACAACCCCCCTTATTTTTAATTGGGCAATTTGTAATATAGTCTTTGAAAATTTGGCAATAAATACATATCATTTAACCCCTCTTTTTCTATTGAGAGATAATTTAATTATAAGTTTCCTTCTGTTACAAAATAGTTTTAAAAATTTATTCTTAATTAAACATTAAAACCTAAAGTATCATATCCATGATGGGGTGTGTTTTTGCTTTCTTTCATCAAACTGTTATCCTCTTTTTTTTATTTTTTTTTATTTTATGAAAACACATCTTACTTTTTCGATCGTCTAATAATTTATTATTGTCTTTCTCAACCTTGCATGTCTGGTTTTATTTTTACAGCTATAGTAGTACATTTTGGTTTTGATGTAGCAACAGTAAGATTTCAGCTAGTATCTGATGACAACCACATAGTTGTACCCATTTACCAGTCTATGTGATATGTGCTAGGGGCTAGATGGTGTTTTGCACCTTCTTAAACAGAGGGCCAGCGTATCCCCAGGAAAGCACGCCCTGTTGTAGATCCATTAGTAGAGCTTCTAACGCAGCTGCCAACACTACCACCAGCCACTGTTGTACCACCACATACTCCCACCATAGTTGGTCTAAATCCACAGCCATCTATGCCTACCTCCTACATCATTTATAATGGAGGTGAAGAATCATATCCAATCGAAAATCAAAATAGTAAAAAATCAAATCAGAATCATATTTAATTTTAATCTGATCTTTGAACTGAAATTGAAAATTCACACCTATCGTATGGAGTTTACTGCAAAAAAATTAAAAGAAAATTATATTACACCTTAAAATTTAAGAATAATGCTTTTATAGTCTTTTAAGTTCTGGGATGATAATAATAATAATTTTCATCTCCAAATAACTAAGCTAAGTTCATGGGTCATATAAATGTGTCTCATCCTAAATTTATTTTATAAATAAATAAGATAGTGAGTAAATTAATTGGTTAAAATAAATAATAGAAAGAAACGTAATTTCTTACATTACTCGCAAATTACAACATTAAATTACTAATTCACATATCTACATATAATGTGTGATATTTACTTTTTAACTTTTTTTAGTACAATACTTTCAGTATAATAAACACATTTAATCATCAAATAAAAATCTATTGGCTTAAAAAATTTTAATTTTACGAGTTTTCATATTTATAGTCCAAACTTTTAATTTTGAATAAAAAATTTTAATTTTTAAATTTATTATAATTGTAACTACTTTTTATATTAATTTTAGTTATATTTAAATCAATTTACATGATATATTATATATCATTCTTTTATCACATAAGTAATTTAATTAACTGAAATTAAATTTTAATTAAGATTTTAAACTCTTAATTATATGAAATTCATAAATTATATAATTAAGATATTTAATTCTCTCATACTTCAATAAAAATTTTAATTCAAATTAATCAAATTATTTATATAATAAAAATAATAACTTATGATTTGTCGTGTGATCTAATTTAAAGATAGTCAAATTTAATTTAAAAAGTTGCTATAATTATAATAAATTTAAAAATTAAAATTTTTTCATCCAAAATTAAAAATTCAGATTATAAATATAAAAATTCATAAAATTAGAGTGTTTTTGGAACAATAGGCCTCAAATAAATAAACAACTTGTTATGAAAAATTTATATCAAATGATTGAGTATTTGAAAACAATACATTTCACTTAGTAATAATAAAAGAATTCATAACAATAATAAAATTATATATAGAGAGGGAATTTCTTACAATAGAAAGTAATACACTAAACAAAGAAGAGATACCCGATTTATTAAAGGAAAAATTATTTTTGTTATTTAGATATATTATTATTAACGAATTTGTCTTTCTATTTTTAAAATTCAATATTTTAATTTTTAAAATTTAATTCCGTTAAAATTTAATATTAATTTATCAAAAATACTATTATTAAAAAAAGAAATGACTAAATTACCTTTTTAAAACTCAATATTTTAGTCTCTAAAGTCTAATCTTTGCTAATATTTTATTTATACTAATAAAATCATGTATCCTGTCTTAAATTATTGTCAATCATTTTATGTATCAATATTATTTATATATATTGAAGTATCAGAAATTTTATTATATAAGTTAGAATATAACTAGCTAAACTGAGGAAAGGCGGGTGAAATTGACTTGGTGAAAAACATCTTATTACTATGATTTTTTTTCTCCTAAAATAATTATGTAGTTTCCATAGAAAGCCTACCAAATTTCCTATTATATCTGATATAATCTCAACCATGATCTTAAAAGTATATGAACACATTTCTATTTCATGAACCAAAACTCGATATATGCATATAAATATAACTAAAAACATAAACTAATATTAGAATTCTCATCAAATGTCTCAGTATAGTCATCATTCAAGAAGATAATAATCAATAGATCATAAAAGAAAATTTGGGCAAAACACAATTTTAAACCATAACATATTATATGTTCACAACTATACTATTATATTAGAACTATACTATTATATTAGAACTATACAATAAAACACTACTGATCTCTCGAGCTAATTCTAATCCTATAAATCTGGGGTTAGAGAAAAGGGATAAGTTACTAGAGTTTAGTGAGTAGAAACATAATGTAAAACAGTTAAATAAAGCATATGATATATAAATACATCATAATATAAACAATTCACATCAAGATGGATCTGTCACCAGTAACCCTCTATGGTTCCAATAGTGTCCGACCAACAATGGGTGTTCCTCAGGACTTCCTCTTAAACATAACATAACATATTCTTAGTGTCAGGGGCGTAGAATAGGCATCGACCTGGACTTCCGTATACGTTATAACATATCATAATAAGTTTAAGAGCTAGTGGGTCATCCAATATCCATCCACAATAACAATTAATTATACAATGTATCGTATTCATAAATTTTAATACAAAATAACCTAATCATACACATGACATTCATGATATATGAACATGCTTAAAATGTTTGATTTCTTTAAAATAATAGTTTGATTTAGTTTTGCTCACTTCTGACTTACGTAAGCCTAGCTCTAAAGTAGTTATACTATTGCTGGTCTCTACGGTCTCCCAAATTCGATTCTACACAAATGGACTTAAATGAGAGACCAAACATGACTTTTACAACTCTTGAAACTACTCCAAAAAACTCCTAAAAGCATTTAAAAAGGCATATAAAACAGGCTGAAAATTGTTGGACAGGAGATTTTCGACGACTTAAAATCCCCTTATAAATCCAAAAGTCAAACTTTTGGAGACAGGTTAGGCGGCCTAAAGGGCAGCCTTCACAGGCAGATTCGGCGACTGAATCTGGGTTCTTCTGCAATGTAGAATCTGATTCTGCCTCTGTCAACAGCCCTCCAAACTCAACCAAACTCACATGCAACAGCTTAAAACTGAATATTTACAACTCAAATCATAAAGGCCCACTTAAAACTAACCTAAACTTCAACATGTATTCCTCAAATTAAAGAGACACAGGTTCTCTCTAAAAACAACCTATAAACCAAAATTTCAAACTTAAAACAGAACACATGACTCACATGCAAGACAGATATTATATACAATTAAAAACATGAATGGAACGAAATTATAGCCTATCTAGAATGGGTTCTTTTCTAACAATGAGGAAGTTTTTGAAAAGAAAATCTTGAGCTTGAAGCCTTTTGAACTCAAAACCTTGATTTTTCAAGATAAAAATGACGATTTTTGAGTTTTTTTTGGAGAAGATTAAAGAAACAAAATTCAAAATTTCAAGAATATTGGCGGTACTTACCCCTACCTGAATTGGAGAGAAATTCTCTCTCTCTCGAGCTGACGACTATTTATAGGTGGGCTGAAAAATTCACCTTCGGCGGCTGAACGTGAATTTTCAGTAGCCAAACCTTAAAACTCTTCTAAAATATTTTTTAAACACATTTTTAAAATATTTTAAATTTATTTTTTAAAAACTCATGTTACTCTAAAATTTTTTATGGCAATGGAGATTTTATCGAAAAATTGAAATTTCGACACTGAATTTAGCTGAATATTACATATTCGGTTTAATTTTGATTAAAAAAATTAATAAAACCAAATAGCAATACTATATTATTATTGTTGATAATATAGAGATTAAACTATAACTAAAGTTAAAATATTTTAATTAAATTTTAAAATATTAAAAATAATATGTAAAACATAAAAAAATTATTAAAAATTTTAATCAATCAAATTGAATTAAATTAAATCAAATTAATTTTTATTTAAAATCAATTCAATTTAATTTTTATAAATATTAAATTTTTTATTTTTAATTTATTTAATTCAATATCAAGTGATGGAATATTCGACCACCGTATAATAGTTTCACGGGCTCATTTAATTGCCCAAACATTAATGATTTGGTGCGAGAGATGAACGCCATTAGCTTCCTCTGGTCGTAGCACTTGATTAGGTGGTGTTCTCCCTGCGCCAACCTCCTCTCATCATAGCAACTTATCATAAATCATTTTTCTAATAATGTCACATTCCATTGGACAAGGCAATTAATAGAAAGTTATAGATAAAAAGTGAATTTGCAGTGCATGCATTTAGAATAATAATAAATAACTGTATTTAATAAATTTTATTAAATGGGGGCATTGGTGTCAGTTCACATCAATATTTCATCATCGTTTGTTTCCCGGAAAGTGATTGATATGTCAAAAATATTTCTATGAATATTAAAGTCACGTATACAAAAAATTTAACAGTGATTAAATAATATTTTTAAAGTATCACGATATGATTTTCTCTCTCTTTTAAGGAAATAAATTTTATTTTTTTCAAAAATTAATTGGTTTTCTTTTAATCACAAAAGTAATTTTTTTTATAGTGTCCCAAATTTATTTATATGTAATAATAGAATTTTTATATAAAAAAAATATTATCTCCATTCTATAATATTTATCTTTTAAAGTTTATTTTTTTAAAATTAATAAATATAATTAATAATTTATCTAAAATACTCTTTTAAATGATCATATTTTTTTACATATTAATATTAAATGTCTTAATTAATATTAAATGTCTTAAAAACAAGAAAAATAAAAATTAATATTATTTTGAAATTTTGAAAGTGACGGATCATATGGAATTTTTTTTAAAAAAAATGACAGTTATTATGAGATGAATATAGTATTTAAAATTCAGGTAAAAAAATTCAAAATTTTAATTAAAATGTAAATAATATTATAATGCAAATTGATATTTAAAAACTGAATTATTATAATTTGTTTTTTAAATTAAGGTAATCTCATGTTTAGCATATACAACTCAAGTAGCTATTTAAGCCAAAGAACCAAAGGGAGAGGAATTAATTTGCCCATGAGAAAATATAATCATTATTAATATTTTTTTTTTAGTTTATATTATTTTTTCAATCCAAATGTCCATTACATGCATAGTGCTTCTGTTCTGTAATACATACAGTATATATTGATATGTCATCTTTCATATGAGTTTTCAATAATCACAATCTATTCATTGATTTATAAGTATCAACTAGTATTTTATCTCTATAACAACTCTGTAATCTAATCTAATCTCTGTTGTCGGAGAATCGATTCGAATCAGAATCAACCATATAATTTATTATTATTGTTAATATATTAATATTTATTATTATTTTTATTTTTATTTTTATTTTTATTTTTATTTGTATTTGTATGGTTGATCGTTAACCATGCAGAATAATACCTTCAGCTAACAATCACAGCAAAATCCTTGAAGCAGAATAAAATCATAGTAGCAATACATTCCGCTATCAAAAGAAGAGTTGGCAACCGAGTAATAGTTTGAAAAATCAATAACAAATTTAATAACCTATTAAAATAAACGCACATTCTTAATTAGGCGCATAAGCACCCTTCCTATTGCAATATAATGAAAAAAATATATTAATTAGTACTTAAAATGTTCCTTACTTTTTTAAAAAATATATTAATTAGTATTTTCATTAATTTTCAATATTAAATATTTTACTGGTAATCTTTATAATTTAAATAAATTTATTAATTAATTTCTTAATTTTATAAAAAATTTACTAATTAGTTTCTTTGTAATAAGAGTATTTTAAATTTTTTTACAATATTTAACGGTTAAAATTAGTAAGAGAACTAATTAATAAACTTTTTAAAATGTTAGAGATATTTTAATGTATTTTTCAAAGCTGATGTATTATCCAATGAATTTTCCTCTGACACAAAAGTCAAAAGTAATTTTTCCGAAAGATCAATATTTGCATTCTTATACCTCATTCATTAATTAATTAAATATTAAAAATGTATTCTTACATGATAATTCTGTTAAAGTCTATATAAACAACCATTAAGATTTGTTGTTCAAGAAAGTCTAGATTAGAGAGTCTAAATTAGTGCATCGGCTATGTTGGTTTCTTTATGACTCGAAATAACCTCCCTAGGTTAGTATGTTCTCCAATAATTTGGAGTGCTTTTAAGAGAAGTAGACTATCCAGTTTTTCAAAGACATTCTTCTAAGGCGATCATAACTATTTGATAGTTTACGTTGATTATATTATCATAATATGTAATGATCATGAAGGCATTCTCCACTTAAACAGCATCTAACCAAAGTCATTTTCAAATTAAAGATGTGGAGATATTTGAAAAAAACAATTTAGGGTTAGAGAGGGCATAATTCAGTATTGATATTTGATGACCGATGGCTTCACTACCCCGGTATAAGACTTAACTTATGATAGCAACCCTGATCCAAAGGTCATGGGTCCTCTTCGACGAGTCGGCCTGGACCACCTAGCCTTGAGGTCGGGCCTCCCGTGGGCCTCAGCCCTTTCACACTAAGTTCGGCGCTGGACGTGACAGGAGAAAAGATAACCGGCCCATCCTTTCAGTCACCTCGCAGCCCTGTCTACAAGCGCGCCGGGAGGAATTAAATGACCGCCTGGCGTGGAGAGGGCGTCTGACGGTTTTATACGTACGGACCTGTATGACGGAGATAAAAGACATTGTAGCTGAGGGAGCCGTTAGACATCGCTAACAGACAAAAAGAAAATGAATAAAGGGGAGAGAGCACCTTCCCCTCACCTAAGCCAACCCAACCATTATAAATCTCATTCTTTCTGAATCTCAAACTATTAATATTAATATTTCTAAAAAAAAAAATAGTATTAGATATATGAAAAAAAAATAGTATTAGATATATGAAAGAAACTCGTGTTAAATTATAAATACATTGATATTCTTAAAAATCTAAATATTAAATTTATTTCTAGATAGACAGAGCCATTAGAGAAAATGATTTTATCTTTTTAAAAGAGAGTTTTTATTTTTTTTCATTTTGAGAATCCTTGTTAACACTATTATATAAATTTATTAATATTTTTATTTTAAATTATAACTAAAAAATAAATTATTTTATTATAAAATATTTTTATGAAAAGATTGTAAAAAATATTCTCTGTGAAAAATATTTGAGTTTCACAAAAAAATTTGAATGTAAATTTCAGATTCATAAACAATAAATTAACAAATTAATAACATATATGCAATTTGAAATCCATAAGAGAACATTGAAAAAAAGGTAAAAATTTCAAGCCAGAAACTTCCTCCTCGTTCTTTAATGCAGCTTGCCTTTTCTGTTTCTGCCGCCCTCCAATCTCTACCCGTTTACCAAATAGTTACGTGAATTTTGTTAAATAATATGCTTCTTCCTAATAATATACTGAAACTTCATTAATTGATTATTCACTTTTAAAAAATATATTTTAAAAATAAATAAATTATTTTTTTATTAATTTTAATTATTAAATATTTTATTATTTAATTTTTATAATATAAAAAATTTATTAATTAATTCTTCAATTTTATAAAAATATTTACTAGTTATTTCATTCCTATTGAAAATATTTTAAATTTTATTTATAATATTTAATAATTAAAATTAATAATTTTTTTTAATTTTATAAATATTTTAATATATTTTTAATATTATATATAGTGTGATGATGAGTGATGCCAATTAATATGCTGTTCTTTATATTATAAAATAAAAATATAATATAATAAATTTATATTATAAATTAATATAAATTTGATATAAATAAAATATTTTTAGAATTTGAAATGTTGATATATATTTAGAATTTTTTCTCATAATATATATATATATATATATATATATATATATACTTTATAATTATTTTTTCAAAAAATAGTTTTATAATCATTAAATCATGAGAAATTTAATATCTTAGTGGAGGATATTGGTTAATGGGTTTTTTTTTTTATATAAAAAAACATAATTATGAACTATTATTTGATTATTGTGTAATTGTCAATAAAAACCACCTGCTAAGGAAAAGGATGTGGCCAGCGGAACCAGGCTGTATATTTTGGTCGGCACTGTGCGGATCAAATAAAAGCGGTGAAAGGACAAAACAGAAACCTATAACTAATAAATTCACGCGGCCGAAATGGTATCTTAGAAATTAGCAGTACGTTTCCTTTATTCCTCCCATCTCACAAAAATAAATTTATAATAATACACATTAAAAAATATATTTCATATAAATTAAAAAATATAAATAAATTATTATCTAAAAAAATTATTTATAATTTAGAATAATAAATAAATTAGCATAAAATGTGCTTTTATGATACGAATGAGGTAAATAATTTTATTATTATTTATTTATTAAGCTATAAGAATTTTCCATAGCTTAATGGCAATTGGAGACATTGAATCCCAGTTGGACTGGGCACTGCCCACTTTAGCTGTTTAAATTCATATAAATTATTGGTACAGTTTGAAACTGACTGTAGTTCAATGTTAGGTCAGAGATATAAATCAAAGGACAATGAAAATCATTTAATTGCGAATTTAAATTTAATAGGGCAGTCACCTAACATCCAGAAAAAACTTTCATGTTGTGCAATAAAAATTTTTTTTTTAAAAAAAAGGAGAGATGTAACTGCAGGCGGCTAGGTGATTTTAGTTGATTAATAATATATGATAATAAATAACGGTAATTTTTATATTGATTTAATAAATAAAATAAAATTATTAATTAAAAATATAAAATAATATTATTTTATTTTATTTATTTTTAATAATTTAATTTATTTTAAAATTTTATTTTTTAATATAATTTTTATATTAATATTTTTAATAGTATTTAAAAGTTACCGTACAGTGAAAAACTTATAAAATTATAAAAAAATTTATATATTTTTTTAAATTTTTTATATAATTTTCTCTTAAATAAAATTATTATTAATTTTTTTTAATTTATTAAAAATTTATAAATAAAGTAAGCGAGTATCGATCTCATAAAAACCTTTAACTTTTATTTAATTTAGATGAGTAGTTGAAATAAAAGCGTAGTTTAAAAGAAATTTTTTTTTTTGATAAAATTAATTTTTTGTTTTGAACAAATAAAAAATACTTAAAATAAAAATAAATAATATAATTAAAATTGATAAATAAATAATTAATTAAAAATTTAATTAAAGATAATTAAATTGAGGTGTTTTACAGTTAATTATCAATTAGAAAAAATAATTCATTTTATTATCTATTGTTTAGTTATAGTGGTCAAACACGCGAATTTTATCGAATCTTTCTTATAATTAAATTAATTCACTTCGCGCTTAAATTAATTTATAGTTAACTAATAATTCCAACGCGTGTAGATTTAATTAGTTAACTACATTAGGAGAGAGGAATCTAAACTTGATTAACAAAAACACGCAAATTATTTAAATCAAATCTACTAATTTCTTAATATAAACGAATATGCTAATTGCTACTTATTATTAATCCAATTAAATAATTACGAATTTAATTGGATTAATTAGCAATATGTTGTCTTCCGAAAAAATTCAATGGATCCCTTAATTCCTAAGAAGATAACAATGGAGGTGGTATTCCTAAAAACATAAATTAATAAAAAAATAGAAATAAGATAAAGAGAATTTAAACACATAACCTCACAACTTGAATAAAATCTCAATTTGAATTAACTTTCAAACGAAAAAAATTGTTTAACCTCTAAGCACCATAATAAAATTGTAAAACTAAAGAAAAGAAGAAGATGGAGAGGAAGTGGGGGAGGGGCGGCGATAAGAGAGGAGAGGAGGGGGAAAAGAAAATATGTGATGCATAGATTTAATTGTAGAAGTTTTATATAAGTAAAAAAAGAGATAAAATTTAATAATTTGAAATAAACTCTACTACTCCTATCTTATTTCTATCATAATCTGATTGTATTTGATCCAATTTGAAGCTGATCTTATCCTTAGGTGGCAAAATCGAGCTGAGATGGCAATTATTTTTAAAATCTGGAACTGTCCAATCAACTTGGGCTACAGGCTTGCCCAAGACTGTAACCTCCAGTCCGAAAATCTTTCAATTCAATCTCTTTTCATTTCTTTTCTTAATTTCAATTCAAAAACTTGTTCAAAATCAAATTTCAAGTAAAAATTAATTATTTATATCAAAATCATAGCAAAATCATGGAATTTAATAAGGAAAAAGTGGTGAATTTCGCAACTCATCATATTCCCCTATACTTACACCTTTGCTTATCCTCAAGCATAGAAATTCAAATCTAACAATAAAACAACCATGTTCTCAACCATTCTGAAATTTAATTTGTCCAAAACAAAGAATCAAATTGTCATGCAATAGAATGATAGCAGAAATAGTTTAATTTAACCAAAGTTCACTTCAACAATTTCATGTTTAAAGCGTGTTTCTCAAGACATAAAGTTTGTCCTCAATTCAATTTCAACCACATAAAATATTAGAAAGCCATATAATATTAAACTGCTCCTCTGAAAGGATAGACTCTTAGAAATTTTTTACTAGACCATAAAAAATTTAAAGACTTGGGGGTTTATTATTTTCTTACACTTCCTACTATATCTTGCCTGAAACCGATAAAGTGAACGTGAAATAAATGGTTACTAAGCTACTTGCCCCAAGTTATTCAGCTTAGATGGCTACTAACTCCGCTCATGGTTATCTAATTAAAAAGCATGAGGCGAGTTTTTAAACAGCCCAAAAAGGTTGATACTCTTCTAAACACCTATTTTTCCATACGGAATCACAAAATACCGCACTATTTGGACCATTAGGTTGGTAACCAATTAATCAAGCAATTAGAGGAATGGGTCATAGAAGTGCATTAAATTCTGATTTTTTCTTTTGCTATTATTCTTTTTTCTCTTTTTTTTTTCTTTGATGAAACCTCTTAATTTTCACATAAACACATAGTCTAGATAATGTCCTTTAAATCATTCTCAACAAACGGCAGTAACTCATGTAAAAGAACATGCATTAATTATCAATTATTTAAATAAGGATCATACTTCATGAGCTTTCAAAACAAGTCTTAAAAACAAAACTAACAAAATTAATAATAATGAATTTATTCTATTTAAACTAGTATACAAATGACATAAGAACTTTGAATTCTATGAAATTTTTTTTGAATAAAATTTAAAATTGAAAATAATACTAAAAAAACCCAGAAAAATTAAAATATGAGAAAGAATTCGGCAAGTGCAAGTATTGAGAAACTATTGAGAAACACAAAAAATCTTACAGGCTTGGGCAAGCCTCTAGCAGAAACAACAAAAGCAGCAGAAAAAATTTCCAGACACAGCAGAAATATCAGAAATATATATGTACATCAACCCATCAACCAATCACAAAAAGTACTTCTATCCCAATCATTTCTCTTCCCCCACACTTACCCCTCACATTGTCCTCAATGTGGAAAAAATTCAAGTAAAAGGGGAAGTTTACAAATAAATTAAAAGTGAGTCAAAGAGAACTTCCTTGAGGAGTAAGTCACCGAAAACTCAGGTTGGTGGTGCTACTAAGATTACTAGCGTTGATTTGTCCTCTGTTCGAAATAAGCGTGATCGTGGTGGAATGATAGGACTTGGAGTTGCTTTAGAATCTTGGGTTTTACCTCCCATTCTTCTTCCTCATCATCACTGGGTAGTTCATGAACAGGGGTCTTCTCCTTTACCTGTAAGCGCGTCTATTCCTTAGTCGCGGCCGGCGGAGAGAATGGCGGTAAAGGCGCTGAGGATCGTGCTATTGGCTCGACAGCCAACGAGAATGGCATGGTCGGCATTGGGACGCGACTGCGGATCTACCAGGCACGCGTGAACTAGTCGCTGAGGTTGCTGGTGGCATCGACGAGGCCCAGCGGCAACACGATGAGAAGCGGCCTTCGATCAGAGGGGCGACATCGGTCTGATCGGCAGCATCGGGTTGGTTCTTCGTCATTGAGGCACCTACAATTTTGAAGAGAGCCACGAGGAAGAAAGATAATAAGAAAAAAGAAAAAGAAAAATAGAGTTAATTTATATTTCTCTCTTTTTTTTGAATAAAACCAAGTAGAATAGAATTTACCTTCCTTTGAAGCAGTTAAAAAATTAATAATAACTTACCACCAAAAAGGTCCCATTAAGTCCAAAATTGTCCAGAAGGTTTAATCTGCTCCAAAAATAGCAGAGACATTAATTAAAACTGAAAAATTAAAAGAAACTCACTGGCGGCTCTACAGGCTTGAGCAAGCCTATAACCCTAGGTTGCCTCCCAAGCAGCACCCTTGTTTATTGTCCTAGGCTAGACTTCAGTGGCATGTTAAGCTTCATCCACTTCCATCTTCGTATTTATTCAGCACCTAAATCAACTTCATTATTTTTAAAGGATTCAACTTGGAGGTGATTATGATTGGAAGTGTGTTATTATTTCCCAAAAATGCATATTTCAAATGAGCTGGAAGCATTTTTAACTCAAGTTCTGGTGCCTTGTGGCTCAAAGTGTCCAATGAGTGGACTGTTTCTTTGCTTTCTTTACCAAATTGCGATATGCTATTATCAAGGCAGTCCATTAATTTGTCAAGTTTTCAGTTAAAACTACCTCCAACTTGTCTTCCTTGCTTAATCCGAATGCTGCTTGAGTGAGAGGATTAACAATGTCTATACTGCAAAGAGAAAAATTATCATTAGAATACTTTATTGCATCGTAAACATTAAATTTTACCTCTTCTCCATCAAACTCCATTGTGAGCGTGCCTTCATGCACGTCGATCTTCATTCTAGCTGTGCTAAGGAATGGTCTTTCTAGTAATAAATCTATAGAGTTGAATGAATTGTCATCTTCCATATCCAAGACAAAGAAGTCTACTGGAAAAATTAATTTCCCCACTTTGACCAAAACATCCTCCAACACGCTTTTAGGATAAACTATTGATCTATCGGCAAGTTGGAGCATGATTCCTATTTATTTCAAAAGACTTGCATCTAAAGATAAATAAACTGACAGAGACATAATATTTATGAAAACTCCTAAATCACACATTACCTTCTTGACTTCAAGGTTTTCAACTTTACATAATATTGCAAACATGTATTTACCTTTACATTTTTGTGGAAACTTTCTTTGGAGTATAGCTGACACATTCTCCACTACTTTAATCTTTTCGTGCCCATACAATTATTTTTTATTAGTGCAAAGGTCTTTTAGAAATTTCGCGTACCTGGGTATTTGCTTTATGATTTCAAGAAGGGGTATGTTTACTTGAACTTTTCAAAAAATCTCCAAGATATCTTTTTCTTCCTTTTCTCTTTTTGATTGAGCAAATCTTTCAGAAAAATGAGGACGTATTATCTGAATTGGGAGTTGTTTTACCTCTGATTTTTTAGGTTGATTCTCTGCTGAAATTTCTATTTCTGCTTCTGCCTTCAGGTCTGTCATACTGCCTTGGGCAAGCCTCTTCGGGCTGGCAAATTCTAACTCCTTCCCACTTTGCAATATAATTGTACTTACGTTCTATGGCAAATTCTAACTCCTTTCCACTTCCCAACATAATTGCACTTACGTTCTATCTTGAATTTGGCATGGTTTAGAAGGGCAGTTTCTTTTGAGATTCTAGCTTGCTCATTGATGTAGCAAGTTGGCTCATTTGATTCTCTAAATTCTGTATGCTCTATTTCGTTTTCTGTTGAAAAGCTAGAGTGTTATTAGCAAGGGATTGAACAAGGTCTTCGAGAGATATACCTGATTTTACAACTTGATAGTTTGCTCTTGGTTAGAAGTTCTGTTGTCTATTCCCATAGCTAAAGTTTAGATGATCTCTTCACCCCGGATTGTAGGTACTTGAAAACTGGTCATACTTTCTTTGTTGTCCATTGAATCCTCCAATGGTATTTACCTATTGCTCACATTCCTGAAGGGTAGGATACATATCTGTAGGGTAGTCGGCTTATTTACAAATATCACAAGTTCGTACATTATTTCCTATAGCTAACTATTGAATTACAATAGTTAGTTGTGAAATTTTAGAACCTAAAGATGCAATACTTACCTCGTTGGCAATTCTTTAAATGTCCTCTTCTTAGCCATATTATCTAGAGTTGACAGCTAATTTGAGATTAAAGTTTTACCTTCTTCAGGTTCCATTTCCATAATGACTTCTCCACTAGCAGCATATGTTATTCTTCATTCTAATGGCAAAAGCCTTTCGTAGAAGTGAAGGTTGAGCTGTTTTGAAGTGATTCCATGTTTTGGACAACTTGCAATTAATTTCTTATAACGTTCCCAATATTCATGTAAAGTTTCATTTTTTTCTTTATTTGATTCTACTTATTTCCTTTCTTATAGATGATGCTTTGGTTGCTGGAAAAAAATCTTTCTAAGAATAAGTTTCTAATTTGCGCCCAAGTGGTGATTGAACTTGGGGGCAAATAGTAAAGTCAATCCTTAGCGGATTCAATCAAAGTAAAAGGAAAAGTTACTAACCTTCAGTTATACCTTGTGGTATTGTCTCTTTAGTTTGTGTCAATTGGAGGCTCGGTTGGTGGATGTGGTATCTTCGGTTGGCAGAGAGGATCGACTAGATAGTTGAGAGGCTCTCGAATATGCCTTTTTTGCAACTTGGTTGCTTTTCTCAAATTTTTTGCAGTCTTCTCGATTTCTGGATCAAACTAAATTCTGCTATTCTCAGATCTGTTCATGAAAACAAAAACAAACTGTTAAAAGTCTTCGACAATGGCGCCAAAATTTGACGGGTGTCGAATCCATCAATTAAAATTTACTTCATTTTCCTTGATTTAATAGGAACTTGTAGATAGGGTAAGTGAGTATCGATCTCATAAAAATTTTAACTCTATTTAATTTAGATGACTAGTTGAAATAGAAGAGTAGTTTAATACAAAAAGTGAGAAAAAGAGAGTTTTGATGAAATTGGTTTTTGCCTTGGACAAGCAAAAAAACATTTAAAAGAAAAATAAACAATGCAATTAAATTTGAGAAACAAATAATTAATTAAAAATTCAGCTGAAAGTAATCAAATTGAGATGTTTTGCAGTTGATTATCGATTAGAAAAATAATTCATTTTATTACATATTTTTTTGTTAGAGTGGTCAAACACACGAATTTCACCAATTCTTCCTTATGATTAAATTAATCCGCTTTGCACTTAAATTAATTTCTAATCAACTAACAATTCCAACACATCCACTTCGTGCTTAAATTAATTTCTAATTAACTAACAACCCCAACACGTGTGTAGATTTAATTAATCAACTGCATTAAGAGAGAAAAACTCAAACTTGATCAATAAAAATACGCGAATTATTTAAATCAAATCTACTAATTCCTTAACATAAATAAATATGCTAATTGCTATTTGTTATTAACTTAATTAAATAATTATAGATTTAATTGAGTTAAATAGCAATATATTGTATTCTCAAGAGACTCAATGGGTCCCTTGAATTCCTAAGAGGACAACAATGGAGGTGGTGTTCCTAAAAAACAGAGATTAATAGAAAATAGAAATAAAATGAAAAAAAATTAAGCACATAATCTCATAACTTGAATAAAACCTCAATTTGATTAACTTTCAACTGAAAAGAATTGTTTAGCCCCTAAGGGTCATAATAAAATTACAAAACTAAAGAAAAGAAGAAATTGAGAGGAAGTGGGGGGGGGGGGGCAAGAGAGGAGAGGAGGGGGAGAAGAAAATATGTGATGCCTAAGTTTAATTCTAGGAGCCTTCATATAGGCAGGAAAAAAAAATAAAATTTAATAATTTTGAATAAACTGCACTACTCCTATCTTATCTTTATCCTAATCTGATTGTATTTTATCCAACTTGAAGATGATTTTATCCTTGTTTAGGTGGCAAAATCGGGCTGAGGTGGCAATTATTTTGGAAATCTGGAGCTATCAATCGCCTTGAGCTACAGGCTTGCCCAAGGTTGTAACCCCCAGTCCGAAAATCTTTCAATTCAGTATTTTTTCCTTCCTTTTCTTAACTTCCACTCAAAAATCTGTCTAAAATCAAATTTCAAGTAAAAATTAATTATTTATATAAAAATCATAGCAAAATCATATAATTTAATAAAAAAAAAAAGTGGTAAATTTTGCAACTCATCACAGCTATGGTTTAAGTGGATCATATTCTTCTATTCCTACCTCATAAATGTGATATTAACTATTGAGAATTTAAATTTATTTGATTATAAGGAACCAATGTGATTTTTATATTTATTTTTTTCGCAGATTTCAGTCTTTCAAATATATTCCAAAATTTATCTTACTCAAAGTTGTAGTGGATTTAATATGTTGTAGTGGATTTATTATATGGAATTATGGTTTTTATATATACTTCTAAATTTTATATGGATTTATATAGACTTTTTAAGTATTATCATTAAATATTCAGATAATATTTATTGGTAAATTTATATGAAATACGTATTGAATTATTTTGCTAAAATTGAAAGCTAAAAATTTAAAAATTTTGCAAATCTTGATTTGGAGTAATCGAATCGACTCAATTACTCTCCTATTTTCAGTTTAGTTCGATCTAAAATAAAAGTTCATTTAATTTTATGGTTTTTCTAATTCGGTTCAGTTCAGAACCGAACCGATCAAATGTACTGCCCTAACCTTATCATCTTAGATGATGATGTGACATTCTATTAGATTTCATATTATCTATTATAATATTAATTGATATGTGGTCTTGAAAGATAAAAATTTAAAAGTACATGTTCTGAGTTGTCTATAAAATAAAATTTAATTGTTAAAATGCTAAAAGTGTAAAAATTACATTACACATGTAAAAAATAAGGAAAAAAGGAAAAGTAAAAGTGTTAAAATTTCATTATACATGTAAAAAATAAGGAAAAAAGGGAAAGTAAATGAGAGGGAGAGATATGGTGAAGGATATATACTAATAAAGAGAGAAAGATACATAAGAAAGAGACAAATCCGAAGAGTATGATAAAAAAGAGAGATTGAAGGAGAAAGGTTGATAAACAATTTTTTTCATCTTCCTAATTTTCTCTATCCTTGTCCTTTTCTCTCTCTTGAGATCAAGCAACTAAAAGAAAGAGATGAAAAAATACAAAAATATATTGTGTGTGAGACAGAGTGACATGGTAAAAGATTGAAAGAGAAAATGAGATAAAAAGTTTATTAACCTTGCTACCCTATCTTTTGATTTTTCTTTTTTCTTTCTTCTTTTTTCCTTTTTCTTTTTTCTTTTACGAAGCTCTCTAGCTCCCTCCTTCCTCCAAAGTTCTATCTCTTCCTGTTTACATATATCTTTTTTTATGTCTCTATCTCCATTACTTTTCCTTTATTTCTGATTTTTTTTCATGTATTTTGAAATTTGAACTTTTTAGTATTAATTTTTGCACTTAAAAAGACCATATGATGATTAATATCATAATAGATAATGTGGAGGTTACGTATAATGCTACACATGGTTGTTAAAACTGGATCAGACCAGCCAATTAGACTAGTTTAACTGGAAAAGTGAAACATCAATAATGCCTATTTACATGGGCATATTATGAAGATCTTTATATGCAAGCACCAGAGGGTTATCCACTACCCAAGGGTCAGGTCTGCAAGCTCATTAAAAGCCTATATGGCCTCAAACAGTCTGGGAGACAATAAAACATTAAGCTTACATCTAAATTATGTGCACATGGATTCAAGCAATCAGAAATTGATCACTAATTATTTTCTAAAGGCTTTAACAGTACTTCCGTAGCTCTCATTGTCTATATAGATAATATTTTAATTGTAGGACATGATAAAAAGCTTATTCAAGAAACTAAAAATTACATGCATATTGCCTTCACCATCAAGGATCTTGGCCGAGTAAAATATTTCCTTAGTTTGGAGATAGTACGCTCACTTAAGGAGATGTTCCTGCACCAACAAAAAAGTACATCAGTGATATCATCACTGATACAGGTCTACAGCATGCAAAATCAACACCTGTTCCTTTCTCAAAAGGTCTTAAGCTTGACTCGAGTATAGCACTTGATGAGTTTCAAAACTCATAATTTTTTCTTCATTTAATTCTTTGATTTTACTATAATTTTAATATAAATATTTAATTTTAATTTGAATTTAATTTTGGACAGAATTGTGAGCAGAAGTTGAGAAAAGAAAGAAAAAAAAATACCTGTAGCCAAGGCGATGGGGAGATAAGATAGATTTTGCCACTTAAGTAAGGATAAGATCAGCTACTAATGGGTCAAGTTGAATCAAACTCAATCAGATTATGATAAATATAATATTAGTATAGAGATAAGATAGAAGTAGTAGATTTTATTTTAAACTATTAAGTTTTATCTCTTTGTGCCTATATCAAGGCTTTTAGCATTAAACCTAAGGAATGAAATTCTACCTCTCACTCTCATTTCCTCTCTTGCTTCCCTCCCCCCACTTTCTTCTCCATCTTCTTATTTTCTTTTTCTTTTACTTAATTGTTGTAATTTTACTATGGCCATGAGAGGCTAAACATTTATTTTCAGTTGAAGGTTAAATTAAATTGAGATTTGTTTAAATTGTGAGGTTATACACTTTAATTCTCTTCATTTTATTTATATTTCTTGTCAATTTCTGATTTCGAGAAACACCAACTCTATTGTTGTTTTCTTGAGAATTCAAGAGGCCTATATAATCTATTGGGAAAATAACTTATAGCTAATTAATCTAATTAAATCTGTAATTATTTAATTAGGTTAATAACAAGTAGTAATTAACATATTAGTTTATGTTAAGAAATTGACAGATTTGTTTTAAATAAAACGCGTGTTTTTATTGATCAAATTTGGATTCTTCTCTCTTAATGTACTAATTAAATATACACGCGTGTTGGGATTCCTAGTTAACTAGGAATTAATTTAAGCGCGAAACGAATTAATTTATTCATAAAGAAGAATCGGTGGGATTCGCGTATTTGACCACTATAACCAAACAATAGATGATAATATTAATTATTTTTTCTAACCAATGATCATCTGCAAAACACTTCAATTTGATTACCTTCAGCTGAAAGTCTTGATTATTTATTTGTTTCTCAAATTTCAATTGCATTGTTTGTTATTATTTTTCCTTTTTAAGTTTATTTTTATTGGCTTCCCAAAGCACAACCACTTTCATTAAAAAGAAAAACTCTATCTTTCTCACTTTTTTCTATTAAACTATTTTTCCATTTCAATTTGGTTATTTAAATTAAGCATAATTGAGATCTTTGGGTGATCGATACTCACTCATTCTATCTACAAGTTCTTATCAAGTAAGAAAAGGAAAGTAAATTTTAATTTGACGGATTCAACACTCGTCAGCACCTTTACCAAACTTTAAACAATATAGAAGATTAGTACTATCTTGGGGTTAACTCAACCCAACATCACTTACTCTACTCAGTAACTTAGCCAATACATGCAGACAGCCAGAAAACCCCATATGATGTAGCTTGCATGTCGTTTGATATCTAAAAGGGAACCTAAGAAAATGTATTTTCTTCTCTGCATCTAATGATCTTCGAGTCTCTGCTTATTGTGATTCTGATTGGGCTGCAAGCCCTGTCTCGAGAAATTCTCTAACCAGTTTCTGCATTTTTCTTGGAAGCTCCTTAATTTCCTAGAAAATAAAGAAATAAATAATAGTTAGTATATCTTCGGCGGAGGCTGAGTATAGAAGCATGCATAGTTTCTACCGTGTGAACTATAATGGATAGTTTACCTGCTTAAGGAATAATGGAAAGCAGATGCTCCGGGAGGTTTTTTGAGGAGATTGTCAATCTGGCTTTTTAAAGGGACATGCTTTGTGGTTATGAGGCCGTTGATTATTTGGTTGCGAATGATGTGACAATTGATCTCCAGGTGTTTTTTCCGCTCATGAAAGACAGGGTTAGTGGCGATGCATTAGGCCACTTTATTATCATAGTAAAAGGTTGATATGAAATGCGCATCGCCACTTTATTATCACAATAAAGGATTGATATGATCACCGTGCTTTATTAGTAGAGAATCACAAAAGGAAAGGAATTGTGAATGTTATTTAAGGTTCACAAATCGTTTCACTCACCTCTCAAGATGAGACATCTCAAAGGAATAAAGTCTTATCTTGGACAGCAATGGAGCAAAACGTTGTGTTTAAGTTAAGCGAAATGTAGCATTTTGCTCAAGTGCTAAACGATGTGTTTTATAGAAACTTGGAGAAGGACCTGTGTACATGTTTTTTTTTTTTTTTTCTGTTTTGACTAATTGTCATTTTTTGTTACTTATTCTGGAATGCTCTTTTCTCTGTATAAATAAATGTATAAGACAATCAATAAAATTTAATTTTCCTTCTCTATTAATTATATTTTCAAATCTATACTCTTTACAAGCAGTAAAGCTTTCTTACAAGTGATACTTTCTAGAAGCAAGAGATTCGTAATGAAATACTGTAAATGACATAACTAATATAAAAAATTAACTTGATGATCACCACAATTATTTCTGATAAATCTTTTTCTCCTCCTTCTCCATGATAGGTCTGGTTTTCTTCTTGGTCCATCATATAGGTCCATTAAATGGGTCTCTCAATGTTCTAGTTAACGATAGGACCTGCAAAATAGGGAAAAATGGCCAGGGGTCTATCGGGGATGCCCCGATGAAGACCCTCCGACACCCAAGTCAGGTTTATGATATAATATTTCATGGATAAACCCGAGTTTTTGAGAAAAATATGGAGGCCCTCAAAAAGAAGAAGAAGAAGAAGCCAAAACCAGAGGAGAGAGGAGAGATCCATCTTTTTCCTGTCCCCCCTCACGTCTATAGTGTTACTTGTCTGTGTCCTTCAGGCTCATGCGTACGGACGTGTCAAGCCCCTTCTCCACGCAGGCTGCCATTTAATTTACCATGGCACGCATGCGAACAGAGTTGGTGAGTGATTGGACCTACTCCTTTATTAGGCTTGTGCTCGTATCTGATCCGGATTGCCCTGGGTCGCTGGCTCAGGCTCATGAAGTCGAGCCACCTTTCGAGCGTATGATCTGATGGACTTTGGACCTATAGCCTTCTTTTAGATCCGACCTTATTCCTGGATTAGGAAAGATCCGGAGGTTATCAATTTCTTATATATGTTGTCGCGTTAACATTTGGTTTTAAGAAATCCAAAAATGAGGGATACTAAGAGGAGAGTAAATTATAGTCTGAAATTACAGGGTGACCCTCTGGAACTTTAACGTGAATAAAATCTTCTTAATCATTTGAGTCGCCGGGATGAGTACATCAATAGGCTTCCTCCTATCTTTCTAAATTAACCAAAGGAGAAAGCCACGTAATTGAATCAAGTCCTGGCCATTGCCATGTGTAGACAGAACAAAATATGGCCAACTTTTAATGTGGGTTATGCGATCATGGTGAATAAATTTAAAAAGTAATCTCTCCAAGCAGAGGAGCCAAAGAAAGATTTTAAGCTTGCTTGAAAAATCCCACATTAAATTATCCTTTTACAAGGTAAAAGTGTTGAACACAATGTGAATGTGTTAGATGGCCCTATAGTGTCGCGCCAGATCGTGTTTTGGTGCTGTGATTGATTCAAACGTGTGCATCGTGGCGCAACGTAAAGCGCGGAAGCGCACCAAAACGTTGATTACAGCTACACCAAATTGTACCAGCCCTTCGAGAAAAAAAAAAAAAAAGAAAAAAAAAAAAGGGCCCAGCCCTATATTCCTAAAACTCAAAAATCAATGAGCAAGTTATTTTATTTTATTTATTTATTTTTTGCAAATTTTACGTTGTTTCCAGATATCTTGACTTGCGATGAATCCCGTTTTATTTAATATATTTTTTAACACACTAAATATATTATTATTATTATTTATCATAAATATTACATCATAATAAATATTTAATTATTACGTTTAAGCGATAAATAAAACATTCATAAATTTTATTTATTTGTCTTACACTTTTATTCTTTTTTCTTAATTTTATTATTTAATATAAGTTATTGTTTTCCTCTAAATTTCGTTATTATAAATTTTAATTTTAATTATTAGTAATATTTATTTTTGTTAATAGCTAAATTAATAAAAATATAAACCAGAAAATTTCAAATATTTTTTTATTTATTTTTAAATATAGAAATTAATATTACCATAATATATAGGTAAAGAAATTATTTACCTGCAGCCTGCAGGAAGCGGAAATATGAGGAAGGGAAATCGAATAGCAAACGTTCCACGCACGCGTTTTAAGACAGCTTTCGCACGTGCTTACACCCAACTCGGATTGCCTCCGTTCAAAAGTTGCACGTGTCAGCCATTCCCCAACGACCCACGAACTCTTGTCCAGGTGTTCTCTTTCCCTGGCCCTTTTATAAGTTATCTCAACGAGAGCACTGTCTGTGCCTGCCCCTTCTGGCCTCCTCCTCTCAATGACCAACTTCTCTTCCTCTCTCTCACTGTCATCCTGCAGCTTCAACCTCCAGCCACCGCCCACCGAACCCGAATATCGTCAATTCGGGTTCTAAAACCCGAACCAGAAACCAAATTCATTGCTGATTTTGATGCAGTGAGCCAAGGATATTATAGTGATGGAGACGGAAAATGGAGCAAATTTCACGTATATGGGAAGGAAGTTCGATAATATGAGTGTTAACGATGATTCCTCTCCTTTCAGTGACTGTAACAGCGACAGATCTGGGGAGTTCCAAACGACATCGTCTCAGAGCCGGCGACTACTGTTAGCATGTTCATCGGAGAATTCCGATGATCTGATTCGCCAACTCGTATTGGATCTTGAGTCCTGTTCGATTGACGAGCAAAAGCAAGCGGCTATGGAGATTAGGCTCCTAGCTAAGAACAACCCAGAGAACCGAATCAAAATTGCTAAAGCAGGAGCAATTAAACC
Source organism: Manihot esculenta (assembly GCF_001659605.2). Classification (NCBI taxonomy): domain Eukaryota; kingdom Viridiplantae; phylum Streptophyta; class Magnoliopsida; order Malpighiales; family Euphorbiaceae; genus Manihot; species Manihot esculenta. Next base: position 29,878,920 of record NC_035165.2, on the reverse strand, counting down.
TTTGATTACGTTGATATCATCGTCGGATTCTCAGCTTCAAGAGTACGGTGTTACTGCGATTTTGAACCTGTCTCTCTGTGATGAGAACAAGGTAGCTATTGCTTCATCGGGGGCCATTAGGCCACTGGTCAGAGCTCTGAGAACAGGGACATCAACAACCAAAGAGAACGCAGCCTGTGCTTTGCTTCGGCTCTCGCAACTAGAAGAAAACAAGGTCGCCATCGGACGGTCAGGATCGATTCCGCTTCTCGTGAACTTACTCGAAAGTGGAGGAATCCGTGGGAAAAAGGACGCAGCAACAGCTCTGTATTCTCTCTGTTCAGTGAAGGAGAACAAGATCAGGGCTGTCGATGCTGGGATCATGAAGCCACTAGTAGAATTGATGGCTGATTTTGGGTCAAATATGGTGGACAAGTCATCTTACATACTGAGCATATTGGTTGTTGTGCCGGAGGGAAGAAAGGCGTTGGTTGAGGAAGGTGGGATTCCGGTTCTGGTGGAGATCATTGAGGTCGGAACTCAGAGGCAAAAGGAGATTGCGGTTGGGATATTATTGCAGATTTGCGAGGACAATTTGATGTATCGAGCTATGGTGGCCCGCGAAGGAGCTATTCCTCCGTTGGTTGCTCTGTCACAGTCCGGCACCAATCGCGCCAAGCAAAAGGTAAGCGAATTCTAAATTTCCGATCGTTAAAGTGCCGATGACGTGTCCCCTCTATTTACAAAATCAATGTCGTTTTGCTGGTTTTGATTTTTTGAATTTAAAAGGTAAGTGAAGATTGTGGCCACGTCAGCCTCATCTTCCGCCTTCTTTTTATTAAAGATAAATACTTACCTAAATTCCATTAAGTAGAATCTATCTACATACTTTGGATAAATCGAATCTAGCGAGAATTACACTTGGTTAAAAGAAAAACATATTTTCAAAAATCAATGTATAAATTTTGTTGTCCATGAATTTCAAAGGCAACGAATCAGAAGAGAAAATGGGGGCTATGTGTGTACACCTCGTTTTCCACTTAAGAGTCTGTTTGGCTTATTGAGAGGTTAGACGTCAGAAAATTATATTAAAAAAAAACAATAAATTAGATGCTGTTAAAAAAATTGTTTAGAAAAAAATGGTTTTATTATTTGTGTTATTATAATTAAATCACGTTAAATAAGCTCTAACAATATTAAATAAGCTCCTAGTAGTGTCGCTTTCCATTTCAGAAACGGAAAATTATACCAAGTCTTAACCAATTAAGGGTTTTGGAAAAAGTATATATAATCTTTGGTTTACTTCGTCGTGTGAGTTGTTTTCATAGTTGAAGATGCGTGTTTTCTTTTTGTGTATTCTTCTTTCATATATATATATATATTTTTTTTTTTTTTTCCCCTAATGAGAGAGTGGTTTTATTCCTGTCGTTTTGTGTGTGATGATGTGTGTACAGTCGGAGACATTAATAGATCTTCTACGGCAACCAAGATCCGGTAATGCAGCTACCAGAACAGCAGACGTGTCAGTATGAATTGGTGTCCCTAGTCCCTACCACATGGCCGTGTGCAATCATACCAAGTGTAGATAAACCTTTTTCTTTTTCTCAACAAGTGAAAGATAAGAGGCAAAAGCAAATATATGTAGATAAATTTCTATGTTACGGAGATTGTAAAATTTAAGTGGTTTCAGTTTGATATTGGCCTTTGCGGATTAAAATTTTTGTTTCTGAGTTATTTTTCACTTTTCTTCATCTTATTAAAATATCTGTTAAATTTTAAAATGTAATTTAATAGAGGTGAGCTCATAGGAAAGCGGATCAAAGACTGGATCAACGAAGGGAGAACAAGGAACAAGAAAAAGAGTTTTGTAGTAGTACCGCGAAGAACTCGTGCGTGGCTTTGGAATTTAGGACAGTGATGATAAGGCTGCGGACGAATTCTTTGATCCAAATAATACCCATTAATTTTGTGGCGGGTTGAATTTTTCTCTTTTTTGCCACGTGGTGTGATTTGAGGTGTTGATAGTGATGGCATTCAGTTCGGCCGTCTCTATCTGGGTCCCAACATTTTGACGGCTTGATGATTGCCGATTTGTTTGTTTTCTTGTTTCTTTTTTAGATTTTTGTATAAAATAATCTTCGATTATCTGAACAATTGTCGGTCCTAATTTGATTTCTACCCAAATTATGGTTTTAGTTTAAAATTAGGCTAATTGCTGTTTTAACTTTATACTTAATAAATTTTCACAATTCTACTACAGACTTGAAAAATAGTTAATTAAATTCAGTATTTTAAATATTTAGTTAATTATATTTTAATATTTATTTAATTATTAATTCACTAACGATAAAATTATAAATATATATCATATATTATAATAAAAAAATTATTTTTTAATTTTTAATGTATAACGTAATTGACATTTTTATTTCTCTATTCTCACAGGCTAACATTTAAGTATATTATTTTCTCTTTCGTCCAAATTTATAGTGCTTTTGTTCAAAATAGTTGTTTGTTAAAAAAGTCAAAAATGAAAAATGATAATTTATTTTTCAAAAATATCATCTTCTCAATGTAAAATTCATATCTTTCTTCTCTTTCATATCTTCTCCATTTCATTCATATCTTTCTTCACTTTCATATCTTCTCCATTTCTTTTTATCCATTTTTCATTTTTTTTTATTTTTCTCTTTTTCATTTTTTTTCTCTCATATTTTTTTATTTCTTTTTAATATCGTTGATTTTTTTTTTCTCTTTTTCATCTTTTTTTCTCTATCGTATTTTTTTTTCTATTTATTTTTTATGTAGTTGATTTTCATTTTTTTTTCTCTTTTTCATCTTTATTCTATCTCATATTTTCTCTATTTATTTTTAACATTATTGATTTTCCTTTTATTTTTTTCTCAGTTTCTATCTTTCTTCTCCCTGAATCATTACAAGATTTTTTTCTTAAAGAGTCAATAGAGAGATGAGAGAGTGAACTCTTATAAAAATAAAAAGAGATTTATTGCAGAAAGGATAGGAATTATGGTAAGGAGACTGACATGGAAACTGAAAAATCAGTGATTTGGAAAAATAGTAAGAAGAAAAAAAAAAAGAAAAATCTACAGTGAAGGCATTGGATTTGGATTTCGTAATTTTAAAATAGTAGGACTTTTAGTGAGTCAATTTTGTCAATTCACGTGTCCCAAACGGCTATTTGAGACGGAATGACTACGAATTTGGATAAAAGAGGAAGTGAGCACTTAAGTATTGGATCGCTAAAATAGAGAAATATAAGTATTAATTACATTAAATTTTAGAAATTAAAAAATAATTTTTCCATTATAATTGTCATGAAAATATTTTATATTTTTTAAATTATTATAATTTTACTTATTTTAAAAATTATTAATTAAATCAGGTACTTTAAATATTTAATTAATATATTAATATAAATATTATATAATTATATTATATGAGTTTCTATTAATTTTTAAATATATTTTTTAATTTTTAATATTTAAAATAATTTTGAATTAATTTTATATAATATTGAATGAAAGGTGAATTATTTATTATTTTAAGGTTGAGTTTATACGATATAGTTATTTGGTTAAAATGATATACTTTTTATATTTTTATCATAACAGTTAAAATCGATAAGGATGAAAAAATATTTTTAAAAAATTTCACTTCTTAAAATAATTTATAATTCATTTTTCATTCAATATTTAATTTATTATAGAAATAATTTCTGAGTGTTTTAAAGAATGAGATTTAGTAAATGAATTCAGAAGTCGATTGATGTTCATATTATATAGTTATAATATGTTTTTATTAGATACATAACAATTTTTTTAAAAGTGGAGTGTTTTACAATTATAAAAATTGAAAAATATAAAATTTTGTAATAAATATATTATATTACATAGCATGTGACTAATATTAATGATTAATGATTAAACAGACAGTATGGTAAGTGATGTGACTATATTCTTAATATCTTAATGATTAAATAGACAATAAGGTATAATTGAATAAATGTTTAAAATGTAGAGTTTATTTTTAAAATATTTCTTTTATTTTATAATTTTTATTTATTTTCTCTTGTTTTAAAATTATGGTTCAATTTCTTTTTTTATATTATAATAATATATAAATTAATTATTATAATTCTATTTTATTTTATTTTATTTTTAAAAAATATTTTAATATTATCTTTTAAATTTAATAAAATTTAATATCTTTAATATAAATATAATTAGAAAGTTAATAAAATATACCTTTCTTAATATGTATAAAAAAAATAAAATAAATAAATACTAAAAAAATAAAATGGATAAATACTATAGAATAGATGGATATAAAATAAAATTACAAATATATTGCAAAAATTCCTGAAGTATAGGAGCTTATTATCCCTTTTAACATTCAAATAAATTAGAAGTTGTTTTGTTTCAAATTTTGGTTTAGTTTTTATTAAATTTAATAATTTAAAATATATATTTACTAAAAATGTAATTAAAATAATTTTCATTTATTTCTAATTCAATTTTAAAATTAATTTAATTTTCTTTAAAAAGGGGCCGCAGCTTGGCGTGGTGAAAATGGGAATAAGATAAGATTATTCAAATTTTTAGGGACCTCAAAGAGCCTCACTTCAATTTCAAGCGTTTGACTATATACAGTGAACCACTTTTTTCAGAAATTTAAAAAATAATAATAACACTAAAAATACACGCCAGGCCTTAGAATAAATTTGGCCAAGTCAGTCCCGAGGATTATACGCATTTGTTCTATTTATCAAACGATGTCGGTTTTGGCTGTCGCCGTGGTTTGGAGGAGACATGCAACAACCCAACTGCGTTGGCTTTCGACAATCTCTTTACGCGTTAGTATAAGAAAGCTTTCAACATGTTTAATTTGACTCAGACCAGTCCACTTCCACAGGCTCACACACCCATTAAATTAAAATAGAAGAATTAGTATAAAAAAATTTATTAATTATTTTTTTAATTTTAAAAAATATATTAAAATATTTATAATATTTTAAAAATTTTACTAATTAGTCTCTATTAATTTAAATGGTTAAATATAGTAAAAAAATTAAAATATTTATGATACAAAATAAATAATTAGTAAATTTTTAAAAATTTAAGAAATTAAATAATAAATTTTTGAAGATTATAAAAATTAAATAATAAAATATTTAATAAAAAAATTAAAAGACACTTAATTATTAGATTTTTTAAAAATAAAAACGTTTTAATATATTTTTTAAATTTAAAAAATTAACTAATATCATAAAATTTAAATAGTAATTTTCTTAATAATTAAAAGCGTGATATAATTTTACTTAATAAATATATGTTTGAGTCTCTTATATTATGACTGATTCCGAAAGGAATGACCAGAAAAAATCATATGTGTCAATGTGTGTTAATGGAGGATTATGAGGTTATTTTAATTTTGTTAAATATATTAAAATATTTAATTATAAATATATATAGTTATATAATAAATATATAGTTATATATATAATAATTTAAAAGTAATAAGTAATCTTTTAATTGATTTTAATAATTATAGAGTCGAATTAAAAAATATTTTAAAAATTTAGAGATTTTGATAATAATTCTCTTTTTTAATATTTAATATTTATTTTTCACTTTTATTTTTAATTTATATATTTTTTATTGTTTTATCTGTACGTTAAGATTTTTTAAGAAAACCAAATATTTAAACATTTATTGAATTATATATATGTATATATACGTCAAATAGTTTATTATAAATAATTTTTATATAAATGGATCAAATATTCAATTTAATTATTAAATTTTAAAATTATAAGATGGGATTTCTCAAAATATAATAAGTCTAAACATTTTGTGGCATATATAGATATATGAAAATAAAAAAAAAATTAATTCTTAAATTTCTGTAAATGATTGATTAAAAAGTTTATTTTCAGACACATTTTTAGGAAGAAGATAATAATTTAGAATTGTTATTTTTTTTAATGAAATTTTTTTTTATCCTTTTTAGATTAGGAAGGAACCTTTTAAAAAGGAGACTATTTTAGGTTGAACATTTTTATACTTTTGATCAGTTTTACATTACTCACATACTATATGCCCCCGCCGTCGATTCTCTTTATCTAGATAAGGAATTTTCAAAGTGGTGTTCGAAAGAATTGCAAGATAAATTAACTTTAATGGTCATTTTTAATTTTATTTTTTTTTGAAATTATTATTTTTTAATTGATAGATTAATTAATTAAAAATAATATATAATTATTGAAATTTTAATGTTTATAATAAATAATAATTTATTATGGAATAATATATTCAAATTTCATAATCTCAATGATGTGATTTTCTTAGTTAGAGTCAAATTTTTCTAAATTTTAAAATTGATAGCAAATTAAATATGAATTCATGTAATTTATTTGTTAATTAGAGGCTGATTAGTTAGCTGATTATTTTTAGTTTAATATCTAAGAAAAAATTAGATTATTAAACCTTGACAATAATTATAACTGATCGACTATAAATTAATTTAGAAATCTTTTCAATCTATGATGATGAGTTTCGATAGTTAAAATCGAGATATTTTTAAAATTAATTTATTCTTTTATTCATGTAATACCCGGCTAGACTCCGGTATCGGAATTCCTACCGTCCGGTGGAATCGCGGATGTCGGAGACCTCTAGAAGGGTAAAACAATGTTTTCATGAGATGTTTTAATGTTTTTGAAGATTTTGAATGAAAAGGAAATGAGTTTTTGAATAAAAACAATCTTGGAGGAAAGCTCAGGTTCGGCCGCCGAACATGCATGCGTTGCGGGTGTGCTTTAGGCCCCCGAAAGCATAAGTGAGGGAAGTCCAGGTTCGGCCGCCGAACCTCAAGTTCGGCCGCCGAACATGGCATGCATGCGGAGGCACATTCGGTCCCCGAACGTGGCCTGGCCAGCCACTATAAAAGGGTCCCTTAGCCTAAAACGGGTGAGCTTTTCCCCATTTTCGGCCAAGGTGAGCTCTCCGCCGCCCCTCACCGATCTTTGATGCTTTTCCTCTAGATCCTTCAAGTTTTTCACTTGTTTTAACTTTGTTTTGAAGATTTGAGCTTTTGAGCAAAGTTTTGGAGCTTTGAGGTTCAAGAACTCAAATCTCTCCCAACCCCAAGTTTGGTCGCCTCTACTCTTGATCTTCAAGAGGTAAGAGTCGATCTCTAGCTTATATTATGTTTTAAGCAAGTTTTATGAAGTTCATGGGGGTAGAACGCATGTTTAGGTTTTAGTTATGTTTATGGGTATAAATGTATGTTCATGAACAATGTGGCTTGCAATGCTTGTGTTTATGTGTTGTAGTTGGGGTTTAAGTTAGTTTGAGACCCCTAGGAGCTTGTGTGCATGTTTTGGTTGAGCTAAATGCATGATGGTATGAGTTTGAGGCTTTTGTGCATGTTTGAACCAAGTTTCTGCCCTTTGGGAGAAACCAGGTTCGGCAGCCGAAGGGACTTTCGGCCGTCGAACCCTCTTGTGGAGGCAGCCTTCGGCTGCTGAAGCTTGCCCTCGAAAGGAGACTTTCGTCTCTGTCTGGGAGTTTCGGCCGCCGAAAGTGCCTCCGAACATGCATGAGTTTCGCCTCTGTCTGGGAGTTTCGGCCGCCGAAGGTGCCGCCGAACCTGCCTGACTTTCGGCTCTGGAGGGACTTTCGGCCGCCGAACCTGCCGCCGAAAGTGCCCTGTCCAGCCTTTCTTTGCATGTTTTGCATGGATGTTTTGAGATGTTTTAGGGGGTTTTTGGGGGATGTTTTAGAGTTATGTTCTAGTATGTTGGTCCCTCATTTGAGTCCACCTGTGTAGGTTCAGACTCGAGGAACCGAGGACCTCAGCAGTGAGTCAGTTGCTTCAGTCAGTGTCAGAGATAGCCAGAGGTGAGTAGAATGACTCTTATGGTTTTAAATAAATAAATAAATCAGTTTTGAGCATGTTCATGCATCACGGATGCCATGTGATATTCTAGGATGCTTGCATTAGAAATCACGAATATGTTGCATTGTATAATATGTTGTTGATGTGGATGAATATTGAATGATCCATTAGCCCTCATATGTTATGACATGATGATATGATATGGAAGACCAGGTGTGGCCTGCACTACGCCCCTGGCACTATGTAAGAGAAAGACCGGATGTGGCCTGCACTACGCCCCCGGCATCATGGATTATGTATGTTATGTTATGTTATGTATAAGAGAAAGACCAGGTGTGGCCTGCACTACGCCCCTGGCATAATTGGATTATGTAGAGGGCTAAATGGTGACAAGTTCATCCTTGATATGATTAGTTGTGATGTGATGCATTTCATGTTACCATATGTTTTAAATGCTTTACTATTCTACTCACTGAGCTCTAGTAGCTCACCCCTCTCCCAAATTCCCCAGGTTTGCAGGTACGGGTTAGACAGAGAAGTCAAGAAGAGTAATGAAGTCTTATGTATATAATAGTTAGAAAGTGGACATGACAGATTGTATAATGATGTATAGATATGTAATGTAAGGATATTGAGATTATAAGTGTGCTTGACCATAGTATATTGTAATCCCTTTTGACACATGATCTTAATGTTATTGATGTCTATATTTAGCCAACTCAACACATGTATATCGCCCATTGGGGCATTGATGAGATTCCACAGAGGGATCAATGTTTATAGTTATGCTTATGTTCAGTGCATGCACAGGTTGAGTTTGGTGTATGAATGAAAGAAAAGTTTTAATTTTTATGTATGTGGTTGATCATGTATGGGATTAATCAGGTTCACAGGATGTATGTTAGGCTTGCTACGGGTCCCGGCGGCCGTAAGTCGACCCGGATCCTAGCGCCGGTAGCGGTCCGATTTTCGGGTCGTTACAGAATGGTATCAGAGCCCTAGGTTCATATGGTCGGACCTAGAGTGTCGGGCTCATAGATGTTATAGAAGGTCAAGCACAGTAGGAAAGGTCATGTCCACTAGGATAGGATGTGGAGTCCTGTCTTATATGATGATGTGAAATGCTATGATATGAATGATATGCTATGATATGAATGATATGCTATGATGTGTGATGCGGGTTCATGTGTGCCCACATGAACCATATGATGCTAATGTTTATGTGATGTGTACTGTTTTTCAGAAAATAGGATGAGAGGAACTCGTCGATCAGCAAGATTGACTGGAGTACCACCTGAGGATGAGGGCACGAGCGCCCGTCCTCCAGCATTGCCTAGGGCAATGTCTAGTAGGTCTAATAGAGAAAAAGCAGTAAGAGACCCTAGAAGGTCTTTGGATCTGGGTAGAAGCAGATCAGTCAGAGGAACAGTTCAGGGAGGAGTGTCAGAGGACATGGGGGATGATATGGATGTAGAGCAGATGAGGGATGACAGTTTGGGAGTAAGTATGTCAGAAGAAGGAATGGGAGAATCCCAAGGAGGCACTCAGGCCTCGGGATTTGTTCAGCCACCTTACTACCCACCCTTCTCACAAAACCCTGGGTATTCGATGGGAGGCACATCGGACTACCACAGCTTTAGCCCTTATCCCACACAGATGCCATACCCACCCTACTACCCACCATATTCACAGTACCCAATGTATCCACCCCCACCTTACTATCCAAATCCAGCAAACCCTACCCCAGGGGATGCTGCACCTCCTCCTCCTCTAGCAGAACCAGCAGCCCCAGTTACCCAACCTCCTAGACCTAGCTCAGCCAGTGGGAGCAAGGTCAAGATGACCGACTACATGAAGTTGGGTGCTCCCCAGTATGAAAAAGGGGATGACCCGTTTGTGTATCTGGAGAGGGTTAAGGTGATCACAGATGAGATTGGGGCTGATGATAGTAGAGCCATTCAAATGGCTGGGTTCACACTTAAGTGCAAGAAGGCACGAGAGTGGTTCAAGAATTATGTGAACCCGAAAGTGGATAGCATGTCTTGGGAAGAGTTTGCAAACGAGTTTGCAGGATGGGCTTTCCCAGATAGTTCAAGGGAGTTGAAGATGATAGAGTTTGAGCAGTTGAGGCAGACTGATGAGATGGGCGTAGAGGAGTTCACAGACAGATTTTTGGAGCTGTTGCCTTTTGCAGGGCAAAGCCTTGACTCAGACCAGAAAAGGTCAAGGAGGTATATCATGAAACTCCACTCTAGATATTCCTCCTTGATCCAGTCAGCAGATAGGGAGAGCTTCCATGCCATAGTGGATATGGCTCGGAAAATGGAGGCCAGTGCCATCGTTCAAGGATCAGTTAAACAGTCAGTGGCACAGCCTTCTGGTTCTAAGACCCCAGGCTCTTCTTCAATGAGTGCAGCAACCTCAGGTAGCAAGAAGTGGGACAGAGGTCCCAGGAAGTCTAAGAAGAACAAGTTCTGGAATAAGGTTAAGTCCAGTCTGGGACTAGGGAGTGGCTCAAGCTCTGGTGCGGATAATGCGGTTTGTGCAAGGTGTGGTAAGCCACACAGAGGAGTATGTCGGTTTGGGACGACGGCCTGTTACAGATGTGGTCAGGAGGGGCATATGTCTCGAGATTGTCCAAGAGCATCCCCGATGGCGCAGTCCCAGCAGACAGCTTCAGGCAGTGTAGCGCAGCCAGCAGCTCCAGCCATGACTCAGGCCAGTGGCAGAGGCAGAGGGAGAGGGGCAGCCTCTTCTTCAGCGGGTTTCAGAGGTGAAGGTCCATCAGCTCCAGCACGGATCTTCACGATGACTCAGCAGGAGGCAGATGCATCTAACACCGTGGTGGCAGGTAACTTAGTCATTGGTTGTTCAGATGTATATGCCTTGATGGACCCTGGTGCATCTCATTCTTTTGTTACACCGAGAGCCGTCCAGAGGTTAGGGTTGATGATCTCTGGGTTAGAGTGTCCTCTCTGGGTCAGTGGACCCAAGTGTGATCCATCAGTGGCAGAGTCAGTCTGCCAGTGTAGTCCTATGTTTGTTGAGGGAAGATGCTTGTCCGCCGACCTTGTGGTTCTAGACTTGACAGATTTTGACGTCATTCTAGGGATGGACTGGTTATCTACCCATGGTGCTACCTTGGACTGCAGGGACAAGGTAGTCAGGTTCAGAGGTCAGGATGGGTCAGAGGTTGTCTTCAGAGGAGACAGGAGGGGTACACCTAGAGGTCTGATATCAGCTCTTCAGGCTCGTAGGTTGCTTAGGAGGGGATGTCAGGGGTATTTGGCTCATGTGAGAGAGCTTAGCAGTCAGGTTAGAGAGCCCGCCTCGGTGCCAGTGGTTAGAGAGTTTCTAGACGTCTTCCCAGACGAGTTGCCAGGTTTACCACCTGCTAGGGAGATAGAGTTCGAGATAGAATTGATGCCTGGAACCCGACCGATCTCTATCCCTCCCTACAGGATGGCTCCAGCCGAGTTGAAGGAATTGAAAGAACAGTTGCAAGAGCTGGTAGACAAGGGCTTCATCCGACCGAGTACCTCACCCTGGGGTGCTCCAGTCTTGTTTGTCAGAAAGAAGGATGGATCCCTTAGACTTTATATCGACTACAGGCAGTTAAACAAAGTCACTACCAAGAACAAGTACCCTTTGCCAAGGATCGACGATCTATTCGACCAGCTAGCAGGAGCGGGTTGTTTCTCCAAAATAGATCTGAGATTTGGGTACCATCAGCTGAGGATCAGAGATGAGGATGTGCCAAAGACAGCTTTCAGGACTAGATATGGGCATTTTGAGTTCCTTGTAATGTCGTTCGGGTTAACTAACGCCCCTGCAGCATTCATAGATCTCATGAATAGAGTGTTTAGCCAGTACTTGGATCACTTCGTTATTGTCTTCATAGATGATATCTTAGTGTATTCCAGGAATGCAGAGGAGCATGCCCATCATCTGCGGTTGGTCTTGCAGACTTTGAGGGAACATGGCTTGTATGCCAAGTTCTCTAAATGTGAATTCAGGCTGAGGAGCATTTCATTCTTGGGGCATGTGGTGACAGAAAATGGTATAGAGGTAGACCCCAAGAAGACAGAAACTGTGGCTAACTGGCCTAGACCCACTTCAGTGACAGAGATTAAAAGTTTCTTGGGTTTGGCAGGTTACTACAGGAGGTTCGTTCAGGACTTCTCAAAGATAGCAGCTCCTCTGACCAGACTAACCAGGAAGAATCAGAAGTTTCTGTGGACCGACCAGTGCGAAGAGAGTTTTGAAGAGCTTAAGAAGAGGTTGACTTCAGCACCAGTTTTAGCTCTGCCATCTAGTGATGAGGACTTTACAGTCTTTTGTGATGCGTCCCGCGTCCCGTGTGGGACTGGGTTGTGTGTTGATGCAGAATGAGAGGGTGATTGCTTATGCTTCTAGGCAGCTAAAGAAGCATGAGTTGAATTACCCCACACATGACCTTGAGATGACAGCAGTAATCTTTGCACTCAAGATGTGGAGGCACTACCTCTATGGGGTAAAATGTGAGATCTTCACAGATCATAAAAGCCTGCAGTACATCCTGAGTCAAAGAGATTTGAACTTGAGACAGAGGAGATGGGTAGAGCTGTTGAGTGACTATGATTGCAAAATTCAGTATCATCCGGGTAAGGCGAATGTCGTGGCAGACACCCTAAGCCGGAAGTCACTAGGCAGTCTATCCCACATCACGGCAGAGAGGAGACCAGTGGTGAAGGAGTTTTACAAGCTCATTGATGAAGGTCTACAGTTAGAGTTGTCTGGTACCGGTGCTTTAGTGGCCCAGATGAGAGTGACACCTGTGTTTCTGGAGCAAGTGGCTCAGAAACAGCATGAGGACCCAGAGTTAGTGAAGATTGCCAGGACTGTTCAGTCAGGCAAGGACAGTGAGTTCAGATTTGACAGTAAGGGGATCCTCCGCTATGGGAGTCGATTGTGTGTACCAGATGACATAGGGCTAAAAGGAGACATTATGAGGGAGGCTCATAATGCAAGATACAGCGTTCACCCCGGAGCCACCAAGATGTATCAAGATTTGAAGAAAGTTTATTGGTGGCCAGCGATGAAGAAAGAAGTGGCACAGTTTGTGTCAGCCTGCGAAGTGTGTCAGAGGGTGAAGCTGGAACATCAGAAGTCGGCTGGAATGCTTAACCCGCTACCTATTCCAGAATAGAAATGGGAAAATATAGCTATGGACTTCGTAGTGGGGTTACCGGCAGCGTCCAACAGAGTGGACTCCATATGGGTGATTGTGGACAGACTCACCAAATCTGCTCACTTCATCCCTGTCAGGAGTGGCTACTCTGTGGACAAGTTGGCGCAGGTATATGTGGATGAGATCGTCAGGCTGCATGGGGTTCCGGTTTCGATAGTGTCGGATAGAGGGCCCCAGTTCACCTTCAGGTTTTGGCGGAGTATGCAGAATGCCATGGGTACTAGATTGGATTTCAGTACTGCCTTCCACCCCCAGACGGACGGACAGTCTGAAAGGACCATCCAGACTATCGAGGATATGCTTAGAATGTGTGTGCTGGATTTTGGCGGTTCTTGGAGGCAGCATCTACCCTTGGTGGAGTTTGCCTACAATAACAGCCATCATGCTAGCATCGGGATGGCTCCATATGAAGCTTTATATGGGAGGAAGTACAGGTCACCTGTTTGCTGGGAGGAAGTTGGAGAAAAGGCCTTGGCAGGGCCTGAGCTAGTAGAGATCACCAGCAGGGTGGTACCCATAATCAGAGAGAGAATCAAGACTGCTGCAAGCAGACAGAAGAGTTATGCAGACATCCGCAGAAGACATGTAGAGTTTCAGGAGGGGGATCTGGTATTGCTCAAGGTGTCTCCAATGAGAGGAGTGGTTCGCTTTGGGAAGAAAGGTAAACTAGCCCCACGATACATCGGACCCTTTGAAATCTTGCAGAAGATTGGGAATGTGTCGTACAAGCTAGATTTGCCTGCTTCAATGGCAAGAATCCATCCGGTTTTCCATGTTTCAATGTTGAGGAAATTTGTGTCAGATCCCGACAAGGTTCTTAGTGAGCCTGATGTGGAGATCCAAGAGGATCTCACCTATGTTGAGCAGCCAGTGCGGATCGTAGACACCCAGATCAGAAAGCTAAGAAACAAGGAAATCCCGATGGTGAAAGTCCTATGGAACCACCACAATATGGAAGAGTGCACCTGGGAGACACGGGAGTCCATGCTCCAGCAATACCCTTATCTTTTCTAAGGTTAGTTTCTTATATGTTTCATGTGTTTTATGTGTATGCCATGCTATGTGTTAGTTGAGGAACATTCGGGGACGAATGTTCTTAAGGGGGGGAGAATGTAATACCCGGCTAGACTCCGGTATTGGAATTCCTACCGTCCGGTGGAATCGCGGATGTCGGAGACCTCTAGAAGGGTAAAACCATGTTTTCATGAGATGTTTTAATGTTTTTGAAGATTTTGAATGAAAAGGAAATGAGTTTTTGAATAAAAACAACCTTGGAGGAAAGCTCAGGTTCGGCCGCCGAACCTCAAGTTCGGCCGCCGAACATGCATGCGTTGCGGGTGTGCTTTAGGCCCCCGAAAGCATAAGTGAGGGAAGTCCAGGTTCGGCCGCCGAACATGGCATGTGTAATACCCGGCAGATTCAGACATCGGAATTTCTACCGTCCGGTGGAATTCGAGGATGTCAGAGGTTTCTAGAAGGGTAAGAGAAGGTTGTCTAAAATATTTTCAAGTATTTTAAAGGTTTAGAGTGAAAATGATTGAGTTTGGAAGAGAAAAGGCCAAGGAGGCAGAATGCAGGTTCGGCCCCCGAAAGTTAAAGTTCGGCCGCCGAAAGTCCCCTAGTTTCGGCCCCCAAAGGCAATGTTTGGCCGCCGAACGTTGCATGGTTTTGCATGCAGGTTTGGCCGCCGAACTTGAGGCGGTTGCTCATCTATAAGGGCACCGAGTGGCAGAAAAAGGGGGAGACTTCTTCTCTCCTTCTGGCCTAGGTAAGTTCTTGATCTCCTTGAAGTGTTTTCATGGTTTTTTCGTCAACTCTTTCAAGGTTTTAATGAGTTTTACCCTTGTTTTGAAAAGCTATGAGCTTTAACCAAGGTTTTGGAGTTTGATGCTTGTGAAGCTTGGTTTCTCCATATCTTTGCGTTTGAATCATACTAGCCTTTGTTCTTCAAGAGGTAAGTGTTGATCCATGGTTTTTATGATGTTTTATATGAGGTTTGTAAAGGGAAAAGGGAGCTAGGCATGAGTTTGCATGAGATGGGCATATAGGGTTGATGAATCCTTTATGTTTGATGTGTGCCTTGTGAGCTTGTTTTGTTGGAGTTTAAGTTGTTTTAAGCTCCTTTATGCTTGTTAAAGTGTTTATGCATGTTTTAGAGGGGTTAAATGCATGTATTGAGGGTTGAGCAGGTGCTAGAGGGACTGGCAGACGTCCTTGTGCACGAAACTGAGTTCTGGATGAACTCAGGTTCGGCCGTCGAAAGTCCAAGTTAGGCCGCCGAACATGCCTGACTTTCGTCTCTGGAGGAGACATTCGGCCGCCGAAGGTGCTGCCGAAGGTGCCCTGTCCAGCCTTCCTTTGCTTGTTTTGCATGCATGTTTTGAGGTGTTTTAGAGGGATTTTGGGAAGGTGTATAAGAGATGTTTATCAGTTGTATAGAGTATGTTTGGTACCTCATTTAAGTCCTCCATTGTAGGATTGGACCCGAGAAAACGAGGTGTTTAGCAGTCTTCAGAGTTAGAGTTGGTCCAGAGCTAGTTAGCCCAAAGTTAGCCAAGCAGAGGCTACAGGTGAGTGGAACTAAACTAAATATTTTATCTTGAAAAATGACACGATTCTAGCATGATCCATGCATCATAAAATGCCATGTTATGTATTAGGTTGTGCTGCATTAGCATTCACGAATATGACGCATTGCATAAGATGATATTTGTGCGGATGAATGTTGGATGATCCTTAGCCCTTGATAGAGCACAGAGTATAGATATAGAACTATGGCATGAGGTAGCCATACCAGGTCGCCCCTGGATAGTCCAGGTCGCTCCTGGTACTATGAGATAGACAGTTTGACCTGACTCAGATAGAGAAGTCCAGGTGAGGCCTAATCGCCCCTGGCACAGTTGGCCTTGTGATAGAGACAGGGAAGAGAAGTCCAGGTGAGGCCTAATCGCCCCTGGCAAGTTGGACATATTGTTATATGTATACAGTAAAGGGCTATTGGTGACAAGTTCATCCTTGAGGTGATATGTTTGTGATGTGATACATTTCATGAAAGCATGTAATTAATGAATTGTTTTGCCTGTTCCTTCTCACTGGGCTGTAGTAGCTCATCCCACTCCCTTAACCCCAGTTTTGCAGGTTCTGAGATAACTATGGGAAGTCAAAGTCAGCAAGAGTACAGAGGAAAGTTATGCATGAATGTATGTTTGTAATAGCATAGTGGACATGATGTAAATAAAAGATTAGTTGTCATGTAATGTATCGATATGTACTATCAGTTACTGGATAGACTTGTGCTTTCTCTAGTGTCGTTGCCATAGTGTGATGTATGATTAATCCCTTTGTACATGCATCCTGTTTTACGTTTCTTGATGAGAAATGTGTGAGTTAGGCTTAATGTATGGCTTCGATGAGATACCAGTGGGATGTGTTACAGATTGTGTTAATCCCTGGACCACAGCAGATAGTAGTCCCTGGTATAGGCCCTGAGGGCCATTTCAGATTGACATATCTGAGTAGCAGCAGTTAAGCCTACAGAGTTTTACAGGATTGTTGAGTCGTTTTGTATCATGTATGGGATTTATCAAGTACACAGAGAGTATAGTTGGCTGACTACGGGTCCCGGCGGCCTTAAGCCGATCTGGATCCTAGTGCCAGTGATGGTTCGGACCGTTACTAAGGGGTACCGGTTTCCGGGTCGTTACAGCATGCATGCGGAGGCACATTCGGCCCCCGAACGTGGCCTGGCCAGCCACTATAAAAGGGTCCCTTAGCCGAAAACGGGCGAGCTTTTCCCCATTTTCGGCCAAGGTGAGCTCTCCGCCGCCCCTCACCGATCTTTGATTCTTTTCCTCTAGATCCTTCAAGTTTTTCACTTGTTTTAACTTTGTTTTGAAGATTTGAGCTTTTGAGCAAAGTTTTGGAGCTTTGAGGTTCAAGAACTCAAATCTCTCCCAACCCCAAGTTTGGTCGCCTCTACTCTCGATCTTCAAGAGGTAAGAGTCGATCTCTAGCTTATATTATATTTTAAGCAAGTTTTATGAAGTTCATGGGGGTAGAACGCATGTTTAGGTTTTAGTTATGTTTATGGGTATAAATGTATGTTCATGAACAATGTGGCTTGCAATGCTTGTGTTTATGTGTTGTAGTTGGGGTTTAAGTTAGTTTTAGACCCCTAGGAGCTTGTGTGCATGTTTTGGTTGAGCTAAATGCATGATGGTATGAGTTTGAGGCTTTTGTGCATGTTTGAACCAAGTTTCTGCCCTTTGGGAGAAACCAGGTTCGGCAGCCGAAGGGACTTTCGGCCGCCGAACCCTCTTGTGGAGGCAACCTTCGGCTGCCGAAGCTTGCCCCCGAAAGGAGACTTTCATCTCTGTCTGGGAATTTCGGCCGCCGAAAGTGCCTCCGAACATGCATGAGTTTCGCCTCTGTCTGGGAGTTTCGGCCGTCGAAGGTGCCGCCGAACCTGCCTGACTTTCGGCTCTGGAGGGACTTTCGGCCGCCGAACCTGCCGCCGAAAGTGCCCTGTCCAGCCTTTCTTTGCATGTTTTGCATGGATGTTTTAAGATGTTTTAGGGGGTTTTTGGGGGATGTTTTAGAGTTATGTTCTAGTATGTTGGTCCCTCATTTGAGTCCACCTGTGTAGGTTCGGACCCGAGGAACCGAGGACCTCAGCAGTGAGTCAGTTGCTTCAGTCAGTGTCAGAGCTAGCCAGAGGTGAGTAGAATGACTCTTATGGTTTTAAATAAATAAATAAATCAGTTTTGAGCATGTTCATGCATCACGGATGCCATGTGATATTCTAGGATGCTTGCATTAGAAATCACGAATATGTTGCATTGTATAATATGTTGTTGATGTGGATGAATATTGAATGATCCATTAGCCCTCATATGTTATGACATGATGATATGATATGGAAGACCAGGTGTGGCCTGCACTACGCCCCTAGCACTATGTAAGAGAAAGACCGGATGTGGCCTGCACTACGCCCCCGGCATCATGGATTATGTATGTTATGTTATGTTATGTATAAGAGAAAGACCAGGTGTGGCCTGCACTATGCCCCTGGCATAATTGGATTATGTAGAGGGCTAAATGGTGACAAGTTCATCCTTGATATGATTAGTTGTGATGTGATGCATTTCATGTTACCATATGTTTTAAATGCTTTACTATTCTACTCACTGAACTCTAGTAGCTCACCCCTCTCCCAAATTTCCCAGGTTTGCAGGTACGGGTTAGACAGAAAAGTCAAGAAGAGTAATGAAGTCTTATGTATGTAATAGTTAGAAAGTGGACATGACAGATTGTATAATGATGTATAGATATGTAATGTAAGGATATTGAGATTATAAGTGTGCTTGACCATAGTATATTGTAATCCCTTTTGACACATGATCTTAATGTTATTGATGTCTATATTTAGCCAACTCAACACATGTATATCGCCCATTGGGACATTGATGAGATTCCACAGAGGGATCAATGTTTATAGTTATGTTTATATTCAGTGCATGCACAGGTTGAGTTTGGTGTATGAATGAAAGAAAAGTTTTAATTTTTATGTATGTGGTTGATCATGTATGAGATTAATCAGGTTCACAGGATGTATGTTAGGCTTGCTACGGGTCCCGGCGGCCTTAAGTCGACCCGGATCCTAGCGCCAGTAGCGGTCCGATTTTCGGGTCGTTACAATTAAGTTAAATATTTTTAATTTAAAACTCTATATTTTATATTTTATTTTAATTTATTTTTATTAAAAAATAAAATTAAATCATTCTCATGGTTGATAATTCTTGATAAAAACAAATATTTATTTTCAGTAGATTCAGATTCATTGATAATTATTTTTAGATTTTTTTAATTTAAATAAAGGAGAAAATTGAGTGTAACCGGTAGTCTATATAATATAAATGAATTATTATTTCATTTCGCATGAAAGTAAATATTATTGAATTAATAGATGTGAAAATTTTAACTTATGGTAATCAAGTTATGGTTAATTTGCTGATATTTTATCATATCAACTTCACCCACTGGACAACATATTTAAAAATATTTTTATGTATGATGATGAATGTCGAAGATAAGTAAAGTCATGCCATTACTATCATGACAAAATATAATAATTTTTTTAAGAAAATCAAATTTTAATTTCAGATAATCATTTACTAATATATATAATTCATGTATAATTATTAGATATATAAATTATGCTATTTCACTTATATGAGGAGTTTTACGAATTTGCAATTTTTCAAGTAAATTTCATCGGTCTTTCAATTTTATCCCTCTAATAATAATATTTGATGTTGGTACATTGATATCGTCTCATAATGTTTATTTATTTTATAATTTTATATATATTAAAAAATATATTTTTTATTAGTTTTTAATTATATTTATATTAAATTTTATTAAATATTAAAAAAAATTAAAATTTTTTAAAATAAAATAAAATTAAATAGAATTATAACAATCCATTTATATATTATTATAGAAGATAATAATTTTAAAATAATAAAAAAATAAATAAAAATTATATAACGAATAGAATAATATATAAAATGTATCATTTATTTATTATTCATTAAATTAATAAATTACTTACAAAATTTATAATTTGATTTTATTAATATATTATCTATTTAATTCATTTGTTATATAATATTATAATTTGCATATTTTTTTATAATTTATAATCAATATTTATAATATATAAATATATAACTAAGGGAGGAATAATGAAATAGACTAAAAAAAGATATAGTCAAATTAAATAACAACTAATTTCTCTTCCTCTTAATTGGCTGAAAAGTTTATATACATATAAATTAATTAAAATAATATTTTGTATTATTAAATAAATTAATTTTTATCTGTTTTTAGAATAATTACTGAAATTAATTTTTTTAAAAAATTAAGGATGTTGGAATGGCTTCCCAAAAACATGCATTCAAGGTAGAAAATCCAGAGGTCGAAGCCCAGAACTTTTCTTGGGTCAATTGTGGCTGAAAAGACGTAGATGAAAGTTCATTTCAGTTATGGCCTGGGCTACAAGATGATAGCCACAATATATAAATGAAATAAGCCCCTCATTTTTTCAAAAAAAAAAAAGGATTAATAAACGAGTTTTTGATATTTTTGTCAAATAAAATCCTAAACTTTGCATAATGGTCTAGATAAATCTTAATTTAATAAATATTATTTTCTATAATTTTAAGTATTTAAATTATTTACTACATTTGTTATTGAGATTTTATTTTCCATATTGTAAGTTGTAAATATCTTAAATATTTAAAGAAATTATTATTAATGACATTTTAAAATTTAAAAAAAATAAAGTTTACAATAGTTGAGTGAACTTAATCATTGTCGAAGGCTTCCCTCTCCTTCTTATTTCCTCTCTTGCTTGCTAGTGACGCCTAATGGCCTTCTCCTTCTTATTTCCTCTCTCTTGCTTGCTAATGACGCCTAACAGCCTTTCTACTACAGTGACGCCCATTTTTGTGAAACAGGTCCGTATGTACAGAAGTATCAGTTTTCTCATCTACGTCAGATGGCTATTTAATTTTTTTTAGTACGCATGCGAAAAAGGGTTGCGGAAGGACCGGGCCGGTTTATTTATCATCATATCTGTTCTCTGGGTTCAAATGCGACTCGATCCGCTGAGCATTTGGTAGCCTAAATCTGGGCTGACGGACAGACCTGTCTAAGGTCGTTCTGAGTTTTAGGTCTGATATATTCTTATGGGCCCAAAGGGAGCCCAAAAAAGAATGAGGGACAACAATTATCGATTAAAATAATACTTTTCTATGCCATAATTTACTTTGACTTAAAATAAAATTATTAAAGAGAAGAAGTAGACAAGGAAAGGTCATATTCATGCTAAAAAGAAAACTTAAATCTCTAATAAAAACTCAACCTGAATCTTTATTAAATAATATATTTAATTACAATTTTATTATCATTATTTTACTAAAATAAATTATATTTATTATTTTTATAAATAAAAATTATTATTATATTTTTTATTTATGTATTTAAAAAATTAATAATATAAAAGATATTTTTTATTTTATTAAAAGAAATTGAATAATTCGACCTTAGTTAGATTTATTTTTTTAAAAAAAATTGGTTCAGTTAAATAAATATTTTAATAATCGGTGAAATTTCAGTAGTTAAATTTTAAGTTCGATTAACCGAATTTACACGTTAAGTAGTTTATCTCAACTTTTTGATCATTTTAAAAAAGTCAAATAGATACTTATATTTATGTAATAATTGAAATTAACTTATTAAACATATGAATTTAAATTTATAAAATTAAATATAAATTAGTTATATATTGATAATTTTTTGAAATTCACTAAAAATTAATTACAAATATTACTGAGTGCATTCAAATTTTTGCTAATTGTATTTTAAATTTTTATAAAATTAATAAAATTGAATAGGATAATTTTATTATTTTATAAAAAATTTTAAAGCACGGTCAATAGAATTTTAAATATAATAAATAATAAATCGAATTGTTTTTAATTTTTTTTATAAATTATTAATTATATAATTAATTTTATGTTTGATTGTTGTAATTTGTATAATTTAATCATTTAATAAATTATAAATTTTCATTTAAGTGTTTAACATTAATATGAAATAGTATATAGTATAAATATATAATTGGCCCTTTAAAAAATTGGTATGGGCTGCTTATAAAAATTGATAATAATAGTTTGATTTCAAATAAATAAAATTCAATTAATTAGAAAAATAATTTCTTTTATATATAAATTTGTTAATATATTTTATTTTTTAAATTAAAATTATATAATAAAAAATAAGTTATTTTGTTGAAAAATATTTTTCATTGAAAATATCTTTTATAAAAATATTTTTTATGTAAAATATTTTTAAATATATAGTTATTTTTCACAAACAAATTAAATATAGGCTAAAATTTAAAAATAAGTTCGACATCTTTATTTTTATTACATAGTCTTCTTCCATATTTAAAAAAAAAAAAAACTGATTTAAATTTCAAATAGAAAAATGATTTGTATTAATATGACTATCTGTTAATTTCTATGACTAGTCAATTAATTCTTATGACTTGTCTATTATTTCAAATAAAAATTTGATTTGAATTCATGACTATTGATGATGACCGCTGGATTCTTTCACCCCGGGCCAGGGGCTTGACCACAGCCCAAGGCCCATGACGTAGAGGCCCACACACCTGATATACATAACAAGCCTGGCTCATCCAACCCTCAAGGCCGGGCTCGACCCATCTTCTTCACTCAAGCTGGCCCGGTCCACACGAAGCAAGCCCTCTCCACTCAGGCTTAGCGTCCGGATCAACTCTCGGCCCAGCCCAGGATCCAGAAAAATATTCACCAGACAACCTGGCAGATCCGCTCGAACGTACGCACGAGGAGAATCAGAGGCCGTTACGCATGGAGCAGGCGGCTGATAACCCAATACCTCCGAATCCGCATGGCAGAGACGCGTGGCCCAATCCTGGAGAGACCTTTACACGTCACCAGCAAGCAAGACAATGTATAAAAGAGGAGTCCCCTCCTCAGAAAACTTAAGCCTATTTCAGTAATACAAAACCCTTGTAAAACCCTATTCTATTGGATCTCAGATCATCAATTGATTAATTTTTTATGATATTTATTAATTTTTAAATTAAATAAAATTTAAATTATATTATTTTTAAATCAAATTGGAGTCGTTTCGGCTTTAGAATCATTGATTTTGGTTTTAAAATTCTGGTTTAACTATCTTGTAAGAGAGAGATTTGATCTTAATTTTTCAGGATAAGAGTATATGTCTTGAGTCAACTTAACTGTATAGTCTAGAGAAATTAATGCTCATTCATAGTGATCGGCGTGATATTTACATTTGGAAAACTAACATAATATTTATATTTAAAGATCAAGATATCATTAAAACAGTATTTATATTTAATAGAAATAAAATATATATTTAATAAATTTAAATTTAAAATAATTATATTAAATTAACTGTAATTTAACTGAAATTAATTTAATAAAAATATAATTCAGATTTAATTTAAATAATAAAAATTTAATTTTTTATTTTTTTAAAAGAAAAAAAATTAAATATAACAGTGAAGATTCGATTGATTGAATTGAAATTTTTAATTAATAAAAATTTTATATACTTTTAAAATATTAATCAAAACGAATTAAAATTAAAATAAAATTGAATTTAACTGAAAATTTTCAGTTGTGTTCAATTATTTAGTTATAATTGGATAATGTACGCTCTAACTAAATAGAGTAATAATATATTAAAAATAAATGATTTAATATATTTTTTTCAATCAAACCTACTATCATATTAATAAAATTTTATCAAACAAAAAGAAATTATCCTAAACAGAAAAACAATTATACCTAATAAATTTTTTAGCCAAAATACGAACAGTTAGAGTAGTATTATGACAAATCTATCTAACAGAAATATTAGTTTTAAAGTTTAACAAAAATTTTCAATCATTCAAAATTAAACCCCTACATAAGATAATTTGATAAAAATATTCATCAATTACCTGTCTAAATCCCTGTATAAGATAATTTGGCAAAAATATTCCTTCTTCTTTATCATCTCTCGAGTATAAATCATTAAAATCTCCCGAACAAAACTACAGAAAAGAGTTTTTACGAGATAAAATTCGAATAAGGTTCTAAAACTGATGTCGTCATTGAATTTCAGAAATCCATA
The DNA here is from genome assembly GCF_001659605.2 of Manihot esculenta. Lineage (NCBI taxonomy): Eukaryota > Viridiplantae > Streptophyta > Magnoliopsida > Malpighiales > Euphorbiaceae > Manihot > Manihot esculenta. The sequence goes on along the minus strand of NC_035165.2, from coordinate 29,855,033 downwards.
ATAACTAGTAAACTTCTATTGAATATTATCTTCCGAAACAACCGAATCAATAAAATTTGAAGAAAAGCTAACAACAGAAACAGATCCATGGCTCTTTCACATTAACGAAAGGTATATTTCCAATTCTTATCAATTGATTGAGAAATAATCATAAAAATGTAAAAAATTACGAAAAAAAATTTCATACGATAACTAAAAGTTTTTGTTTCCATCAAAAATAAAATGTCTGGTTTGTAACTAGGAACCAAATCCTTCAATGCAATAACTGTTCGAGAATTGCCGCCATAAATATGCCAAAGTGGTCTGCATATTCTGAAAATTAATTGGATTGTATATGAAAAGTACCTCTACCATACAGAAATTATAAGTGACGATCGGAATATCTCTAAAATTTTTAATAAAAAACAACATCGCATATTATCTTATATGAAAAAGAGAAAATAAGAAATTAGGTTTAAAGAAAAAAAAATGAGAGTATCGAGTCATAAAAGCATTATAGTGGGAAACTTTAATATACCCCTACTTAAAAATTAAATTTTCTCATATAAAAAATAAAAAATAAATAAAATTTTAAGAGGGCGAGGTGGCATTTTATTGTTCTCTAGTCTAATTTGAATGACTCTAGTATAATTTTTATCTGTTCAATAATGCATATCATATTAGATACTTAGAGAATAATAAAGAAAAAATCTTTAAAATATGAGTTATTTGAAAATAAAAAAAATTTATGAAAAATTATATGGAATGAAAATTATATTAGTGAATTTTATATAAAATGATCATATGAAGGTTAGAAAGTGAAAGATTAAAATTATCGCAATCATTAATATAATATATTATAATAATTTAAATTTAATAATTTAGATTTTTAAAATTTATAAGGGTTGATTATATTAAAAATATTATTTTATTTTTTATTATATTTTAATTATTTATATTTATTTAATTTTTTTTGAAATGGATCTATTTAATTTTTATAAGTTATTTAAATAAAATAAAATTTTAGTTTTATACAATTAGTAATATTTTATACAATTAGTTTTATTAATTCTTAAATTATTTTATATTTTATCACGATTAATATTTTTTATAATAATTTTAATTTATTATATAAATTTATTCTCTATAATGATTCACATTAAATAAATAAAAAATATATAATATTTATTAATTAAATTATTTAAATATAATTTCAAAAATTATCAAACCAATAAACTAACGCTATTGGTAAGATAGTAAATAATTTTTACATAATATTTTGTTATGGATTTATATATATTTATATTGTTTACAATAATTTATTTTATTGTCTAAATATCATTTTATATGATAATTATCCAATTTTTATAAATATATTTTAATATTTTATTTATTATTAAAATAAAAATATAATAAATTTTTTTAATAATAAAATAGAATAAATTTTTTATTATAATATAATAATATATTATATTAAAAAGTATTCGAAAATCAAAAGTTCAATAACAATCAATATAATAAATTATATTTCTTATATCAAAAAATTAAAAATTAAAAAAGTTATAAGATGATAAAAATAAAAAAATTTATTTAATATATTAATTATTATTTTATATAAAAATAAAATTAAAAATATATAAAAAATTATAAAGTTGTACTACATAATATAAATAATCTCTCATATATTTATTATTATTCATAGAAGAGATAGAAAACATGTAGTATTAATTAATTAATAATATTATTTATAATTTTCAGTTTATATTTTATTAAAAATAAAATATATATTAAATTTTTTATTTTATTTTAATTAATATATTATATTAAAAATAAAAAAATCGCATACAATAGAAAATTAAAAAGTCACATATAAATAGTAATAATAAAAAATTAAAACTTTATATTTAAATTATAATAATAAAAATAATATATTATTTTTAATATAAATATATTAATTAGTAATATTATTAAATATAAAAAAAAATTTAAAAATAAAAATAAAATATATTAAATATGTTATTTAACACAAATAAATAATTTAAAAAATTTCACTCCGTATAATTATATAAATTTAATTATATTATTTATATAGCCTATTTTAAATTCTAATTATATATATATATATATATATTGATTTGATTGGTCCTAATTTTTGTTCAATCGCCAACAAGTCTGAGTTGGATTTGACTAATTCGGTTCTGGTTTGATTCTGACTTCAGCCGGAGCCGGGGCAACGGTTTCTCCTTGGACCCAGACGGACAAAATCACAAAATATGAAAGGACAATGTACCAAGTCAAAACAAAACGGTCCCCCACGACGAAAAATAAAATAAAGAATAAGCCAAGTCGGATCCATGAAAAACGGGACTCTCTGTCGTCCTGTTATTGGCTACTAACCACAAGCCTGAAACGCGTGATTATGATTCCCACCCATTCAGACCACGCATACCTAAACTTTGACTTTCATTGGATGCCCTTAGGCTTTCGATTCTCTACAGTGAGATCTACATCTACTTTTCTCTCTACAGTGAGATCTACATCTACTCATCTGCTTATTGTTTTCTTTTATTTACCTTTGTTAAATAGGGTAAATAATTATAAAATTTATATTAAGTTTAAGAATAATTAAAAAAAATATAAATTTAATTAATTTTTAAATAAAGTCTTATAATTTAATTTATAATAAAAAATTACTTTCACATTATTAACAATATCACTAATTAATTATAATTTACTCTTAATATTTAATAAAAACTATATTTTAATTCTTATATTTTAAATTTAGTTTGTTAAATTTTATTTTATTAATAAAATAATTTTTTAATTTAAATTTTACATTTTTAATTAAAATTAATTCTAATATTTTTATAGATTAATTTTTAAATATTATAATTACTAATAAATTCTTATTTTTACAAATTAATCTCTTTATTTATTAAATTTTAATACTCTAAATATAAAAAAATAATAAAATAAAAATAAGATAAAAAATTTGATATATTTTTTTATTTTAATTTATAAAAATAATTATTGAGAAAGAAAAAGTTAAATAAGAAAAACTCTTTAAAATTGAATTTAGATGCACATTGCATTAAAATTATTGATTTAATTTTTTTTATTTTTTAAATTTATTATATATTATTAAATAAATAAATATAAAAAATTATAATCTGTAATATAAAAAAATTTATTAGTCGATCAATTTTAAAAAATATATATTATAACATTATTTATATTTTAAAAGATTATATTATCTATTAATTTTATCAATAAACATTATAAAAAAATTTAAAATACTTTTAATATAAAAGAATTAATTAATAATTTTTTTAAAATTAAAAGATTAATTAATAAATTTTTAAAAATATTATAGATATTTTAATATATTTTTAAAATTAAAAATCAAAATAATAATTTTTTTATAGTATATAAATTAAATAGTAAATATATATTTAGCTTTCTCTTTCAAAAATAAATCATATTTTTTTATAACATTGTAATTTTCTAATAATCCAGGCAAATGTATACTTTCTGTCGTTTTCTCTTCATTTCCGTAATTCATTTTCTCCTTATTCTCCTGCAGGCAAGGATCTAAGAAAGCGTGAGGAAGTTGCCGTTTACAAGGTCAAGTTTAGTCTTGGTTTGCTTTTATTTCTTCGTTGACAGGTGGAGCCAATGGAATAAAGCAATTGCTTGAGAATTTTGCAAGATCAGAGTACCTTTGGTTCTTGCTTCTGATCAGCTTCTCTTTGAATTTTTCCTACTATTTTTGGTGCTTTAGAAGAGTTTAGAGGTTAGCATTTTTATTTTCAAACTAAGTTCAAGCAAGTAGAAATCCGTTGGTTTGGTAGGAGGAATCCTATGTGATGGAGAACTATTTGAATGAGAACTTTGGGGATGTGAAGCCTAAGAACTCATCGGAGGAAGCTCTGCAGAGATGGAGGAAGCTCTGTTGGTTAGTCAAGAATCGGAAACGGCGATTTCGTTTCACTGCTAATCTCTCCAAACGCTTTGAGGCCGAGGCTATTCGTCGCTCCAATCAGGTCTACTCTCTACTCTTAGAAAGAACGTCTTACTGTTATTTTTTTTTTCGATTCTAAATTTCTTGTATAGAAATCGCGTTATATAAGAACATGTTCTTGATCGGAAATTGAATCTAAGCTTCAAAGATGCATAATGATTTAGATATTCAGTACTCGATTACATCGTGATAGTTTCTCTAGGGATGAAGCTAGTAAAGATTTGTGATCCGTCAGAGGATAATACCGCAACATAATGAGAGTAAGCTAGTAGTTGTTCAGTCATGGTGGTGGGCTTTGTAGTCTTCTATCTCTCATGGTTTGGTGACAGTGGGTTTCTAGTACCGCGCATTACATTAGTGCGACTTTGGAAATTGCTTATTGTGTGGAACACTTTGCAATAGTACTTGGACAGGTTGTTCTCGGAGTAATGTAGCGTTACTGAGATGATTGTTATATTAATTTGCTGTTTACTGTAAAAACCTCAGTTCATATCTGATTTCTTGTATCCTATTGATGGCTTCCTTAATGGCCTTGAAAACTATTTTCATCTTGATGTGTATCTTAGAATCAACTAAATATGTTGAAAGCAAAAGTCCATCAAAAGTAAATGAATAAATTACCTTACTCTCTGGTATTATTACATCTTCATTACCCCTTATTCATTTTATTTCCTTTTTTTTCATCTTCACATTTCAGGAGAAGCTTCGAGTTGCAGTTTTAGTCTCAAAAGCTGCTCTTCAGTTTATACACTGTGAGAATCTCTTGCTTTATTCAAACTCTAAGTTTTGAGGTAATCTCCTTCCATGTTGACTTTTTTCCTTAAATACTTGTAGGCCTAAATTTGTCCAATGACTACACGGTACCTGAGGAGGTTGAGTCTGCTGGCTTTCAAATTTGTGCTGAAGAGTTGGCAACCATTGTTGAAGGCCATGATGTGAAGAAACTGACAATTCATGGTGGAGTGGAGAGCATCTCTGGCAAGCTCTCCACGTCAATTACTGATGGTATTTCTACTTCTGAGGACTCACTGAAAAGAAGGACTGAAATTTATGGGATAAATAAATTCACTGAGAGCCCACCAAGGGGTTTCTGGGTTTTTGTTTGGGAAGCTCTTCAAGATACCACTCTTATGATACTTGGTGTTTGTGCCCTTGTGTCTCTTATTGTTGGCATAATTATGGAAGGATGGCCAAAGGGTGCTCATGATGGACTAGGAATTGTTGCAAGCATTCTGCTTGTTGTCTTTGTCACTGCTACAAGTGATTATAAGCAATCTCTGCAGTTCAAAGAATTGGACAAGGAGAAGAAAAAGATATCAGTTCATGTTACCAGAAATGGTTTGAGGCAGAAGATCTCCATATATGATTTACTTCCTGGTGACATTGTTCATCTTTCCATTGGAGATCAGGTCCCTGCTGATGGACTCTTCGTCTCAGGGTTTTCTTTGTTAATTAATGAATCCAGTTTAACAGGAGAGAGTGAACCAGTTCCTGTAAATGCTACAAATCCATTTCTTCTTTCTGGAACCAAAGTTCAGGATGGATCATGCAAAATGCTCGTGACTACTGTTGGAATGAGAACACAGTGGGGTAAACTAATGGCTACACTCAGTGAAGGAGGAGATGATGAGACCCCATTGCAGGTCAAACTGAATGGAGTAGCAACTGTCATTGGGAAAATAGGCCTATTTTTTGCTGTGGTGACATTTGCTGTCTTGGTGGAAGGGTTATTTAGACGTAAGCTTCATGAAGGAAGCCACTGGAACTGGTCTGGTGATGACACCATGGAAATGTTGGAATTTTTTGCTGTTGCTGTTACAATTGTTGTTGTTGCAGTTCCTGAGGGCCTTCCATTGGCTGTCACATTAAGTCTTGCTTTTGCAATGAAAAAGATGATGAATGATAAGGCACTTGTTCGTCATCTGGCAGCTTGTGAAACAATGGGCTCTGCCACAACTATCTGTAGTGACAAAACTGGGACACTAACAACTAACCACATGACTGTTGTAAAAGCATCCATTTGTGGGGAAATCAAGGAAGTAACAAGCTCCAAGGGGACTTTTAATTTTGGGTCTGCAGTTCCTGGTTCTGCTATGAGAATTCTACTTGAATCAATATTTAATAACACTGGGGGAGAAGTTGTTAATAACAAAGACAACAAAATTGAGATACTGGGATCACCAACTGAAACTGCTCTTTTAGAATTGGGGATGCTACTTGGAGGAAATTTCCAAGAAGAAAGGAAAAAATCAAACATTGTGAAAGTCGAACCATTCAACTCTACAAAGAAGCGAATGAGTGTAGTTTTACAGCTTGCAAATGGGAGTTTTCGGGCACACTGTAAGGGAGCCTCGGAAATAATTTTAGCTGCCTGTGACAAATTTATAGACACAAATGGTGAGGTTGTTCCCCTTGATGAAGCAGCTGTCAACCATTTAAAAAATACAATTGAACAATTTGCTAGTGAATCTCTTCGGACTCTTTGCCTTGCTTACATAGAAATTGGAAGTGAATTCTCTGCTGAAAGCTCTATTCCTTCCAAAGGATACACTTGCTTAGGTATTGTGGGTATCAAAGATCCAGTTCGCCCTGGCGTCAGAGAGTCTGTTGCAGCTTGCAGATCAGCTGGAATTGTTGTTCGAATGGTAACTGGAGACAACATAACCACTGCAAAAGCTATTGCTAGAGAATGTGGAATTTTGACTGATAAGGGCATAGCAATTGAAGGACCAGAATTTCGGAATAAGAGTGAGGAGGAGTTGCATGAACTGATTCCAAGAATTCAGGTGCATCTTTTTGTTTTTATCTCCAATATTTTGGAATCGCTTCAGTTTGTATTTGGTGGATTGATTCATACTTCATCTTCATGACATTTTGACGTTCAATTTGCATGGCATGCCAAGGATATCTTTCTTCAATTTATATTTGTTATAATATTTCACCTGCTTTCTGGTTAATTATTGAAAATGTGCTGTGGTATTTATTATGTTCATTAGTATTATGTTTCTCAGTTGGCCATTAACACCCCTTGAATAGTAACTATAATTCATTTTTGTTTGGATATATATGGCTTTACTGCACCTCTGTGTTGCCTGTAAATGATGAGAAACTTGTCTGCTAAACAATAGTTGGTTATTCTTAATTTTCACAGGTAATGGCCCGATCTTCACCATTGGATAAACATACCCTTGTGAAGCACCTGCGAACAACCTTTGGAGAGGTTGTGGCAGTGACTGGTGATGGTACAAATGACGCTCCGGCTCTTCATGAAGCGGACATTGGGTTAGCCATGGGTATTGCTGGAACTGAGGTTTGTTTCTGCTCGATCTATCTGCATCTCTGTAAATTAAATGCATGTTATTAGAAGAATGCTCTGTACCATGTTTAGGAGCCTGATGACCACTGTGCTTCCAAACTTTTGGTATTAGAAGAAGCTTATTCAGTTCAATTCTTTCAGATGAAAAAACTCTAATCCTTTCATGCTTATTCTGCTCCAGTACTTGGATTTTTGTGGAATGCTTATCCTCCTGAAATTTTTGTAAGACCTATCAAGTATATATATTGAAAAGCATGTTCTTGTTGTGTAGGTGGCAAAGGAAAGTGCTGATGTCATAATTCTGGATGATAACTTCTCCACTATTGTGACAGTGGCAAAATGGGGACGTTCAGTTTATATAAACATTCAAAAATTTGTTCAGTTTCAACTGACAGTCAATGTGGTTGCCCTGATTGTCAACTTTTCTTCAGCCTGTTTGACAGGTAACTCAACCTATTACATGCCTCTGTTCTGATTTTTCGCATATAGTACTCTCTGGGAATGACATTAATATTCATCTTTTTTCGGTCTAATGTTCTTGTAGGTAATGCCCCCCTAACTGCTGTTCAACTTCTCTGGGTCAATATGATCATGGATACTTTAGGTGCACTAGCACTAGCCACAGAACCTCCTAATGATGACCTGATGAAGAGATCACCAGTTGGTAGGAAAGGAAACTTCATTAGCAATGTAATGTGGAGAAATATTTTGGGGCAGTCTATGTATCAGTTTGTGATGATATGGTATCTTCAGACGAGAGGAAAAGCATTTTTCCATCTTGATGGTCCAGATTCTGATTTAGTACTAAACACGCTAATCTTTAACGCGTTTGTCTTTTGTCAGGTAGTGCCATTCTTACATCTAAATCTAACCAGACCTTGTTTTTTTCTTGTATTTAGACTGCACACATTTGTTATTCCTGTGCAAAATTCTTTGTTGCATGTTAGGCATGTCTATCATAGGCCTGGCAGCAGTCCTTGTATATCATACTTTATGGTAGTAAATGATAGCATTTTATCTAGATTCCTTCGTTACCAAGAATATAACAAATGACTTGCTGTTTCTAGGTGTAGGTTCTGACTGATTTATGAAACTCATCAATCCCTTATCATCTCTGAATTATAAGCCTATGCAGGTTCAGTTACTGATGCCAATATCTTCCTTCTTCAGGTTTTCAATGAGATTAGCTCCCGAGAAATGGAGAAGATAAATGTCTTCAAAGGAATACTGAAGAACTATGTGTTCGTGGCTGTACTCACTTGCACCGTGATCTTCCAAATTGCAATTGTTGAGCTCCTTGGTACGTATGCAAATACATCTCCTCTCAATTGGCGGCAGTGGTTTGTCACCGTTTTCCTTGGTTTCCTTGGCATGCCAATTGCAGCTGCCTTAAAGATGATACCAGTGGTATCAAACTGAGACCTGAGCAGTGAGCTAATGTGCTAGGTACTTCCTTTGCCATCCAAATTCTCACACATGAATGAGATTTTTTAAACTTTTGCCACCCATTCTTTATTGTAATTTTTTAATCAGCTCATCATACAGCTGTAGCATCAATGGGGCTGTAGAATTTTTTCACAATAAAAGTGTGAATGGCTACCAAAATTTGAGGCCAAAGATGGTTTTGACTGCTTAGGTGTTGTTGATTAGAAGCATGAAAACTGATCTTCATGGCAAGATTTGTTACGAACCAGTAAAGCTTGTAGGAGAAAGAATGTGATGCGATTTATAAACTGAACCTTTTCATGGTCTGAGAGTTCTTTTACTTGGTTATCCAGTTCTAGTAACATTGCCTTTGTTGAAATTTGCATTCTTTTACTGTTGCAAAAGGAATTCTATTTAGTTTCAAGAGAATAGGTTAGATATTGATACTAAGATCATTGATTAGTTTAGTTTTAATTTGATTTATTAGATAATATATATCAAAATTATAAGTTATAAAATTCAGATTTTTTTATGCTTTTATTTGGATTTTTTAGTTATACTTTGGTTGTATAATTCCTGATATAATCAATAAAATTCTAAGACCATTCAGTCTCTTGTTTTCTCCTCTCAAAAACCAACATCACTTCCCTGAATATCTAGCATCAATCGGCCAAAATAAATGCATAAAATAAAGAACATCATTATCATTTATTTATACCTATGTGAACAATAGGGCATGGTTGAATGGGAGAGTTGAGTTGTGAATTGTACAAAATGTTTCAGTTTCTCAAACCTGGATTGTTGCTTAAAGTCCTGAAGTTTGGATACGCCTATAAAGATCATGGATGTGCCCAACTCAATCACTCCCTTGTGTGCGTCCCATCCTAGGCTTTAATGGAAGAGGAGCGCCATGGTGATTGTCTCCCTCAAAATATTACATGTCTGCACCTCCAAATTCCTACTGCTCTAGAGTCTTTTTAGCAAAATCTTGAAGAGACTGAAAGGCCTCAAGAAAAAGGTTATTAGATTTCATGGAGGTCCTAATATAGCACTTATTTTAAGCTTTATCTGACAAATTTGTTCAATCCAATCTTCTTACTGGCAGAAAAGAAGGATTTAGTTTAGTGGGGCATTCTCTTAAGGATGAATGAAAGAAGCACCTTTGTTTTTGTTTGTGTTGCCTCAATATTCACAGCAGTGGATATTCGACTTTTAAGCTTGAAGGGAATTTCCCAAGGGCAAATGACGTTGCTTCCCTTCTGTCCAGAGATTGCTCTGTTGCGTCAAGATCTTGAAAGGATTTTTTAACCTTTGCCTTTCTACCCCACCTGCTCTTTAGTACTCTCTTCGTTTCATATATTTTTTTATTTAATTTTTTATAAATATAATTTTTTTATTAATTTTTTAATTATACATTTATGGGACGGATAAATTATCGTTCTAGCCAAGGAAAAATTAGTCCATCTATTCTTCATTTTTATTAGCAGAAAATTGGAGATGAAGTAATTATATCTAAAATCGTATGATGAAATGATCGGTAGCAGATTATTTTTTTAAAAAAAAAAATTAAATTCTATAAAAATTTGATTGAATTTTCTCCTTGTAAATGATTTTTTTGTTATTCTTTCAGTTTACAGCCACAAACGAGACGTTGCGTTCTGCTTGGAATATGTACTCGACGAAATGACATAATGAATTGTTTATGTGTCGACTCTCTGTATAAATGTATATTATCACTTTGAATTTTCAAATAACAAACATGAATAATCATCCGATGGGTTGGCTGGGAGGGAATGGGACATGATCTTAAGGACATGAAAAACTTATTTAAAGGAACTATGAGTCTAAGGAATACTAAAGATCGGGTTTAATTTCCGAACATGAAAAATTTTTCTAGTTTGAACATTCATGCCTTCGTTGAAATAATACACAGACAGGACTATGTAAAAACCACTTAAAAAAAATATTCAAGAACTAAATAGAAGAAATTTTTAAAAAATGAATATAATTTATTTGAATTTTTTTTATTAGACACAATCTAGGAGAGAAAATAAATAGTATTTCATATTAATTATTTTTCTCTTTATTTCTCTCCTTGCTTAATTTTCCTTCAATCCAAATATGTGAAGGGAGGAAAATTTTTTTTTCTCCCTCCCTTATTTTCACCCTAGCAAATACGGTCAAGAGGTGAGGATCGAACCATTTTAATGGAAAGATTCCAATAGTTGAGCTTCTTTTCAATCAGATGAGAGAAAGGCATTGAACTATCACGTGATTCAGACAATTGAGTCCAACAAATTGCTATGAGATTACGAAAAAGATCCCAGCAGCGTTTTCTTGCTTCTTGTACTTCAATTTGCACGTATTTGGAACTTTGCAGGCGACTGATGATGAACAGTCAACAGAAACTGAAGTTTGATGTATCATTTCTAAGCTGATTTAAATCGAAACAGTTTACGAAATTAAATCAGTTCAAAATTTTAATTTAATTTTATATTTTTTATTTGATTTAATTTTAATTTTAAAAAAAATTAATTATTTTAATTTAATTCAATTTTAATAAAAAAATTTTTTGATAAAATCCAACCTTATCTCTTACGCTCTGACTTACAAATCATAGACCATAATAGGATTCAAGCCTACTAGGCCCCTCAAAGGACTACATTATCCAAACACTAAACGACACTTGTGGTTAATGCTGCCAATGGCAGGCAAAATACCAAGTACTCTGCCATTTTTGACTACGTAGCTAAGACATCCATAAAATAATAATAACAAAATCTACTGTTCTATGTTCACTACGTCAACCTAATCTGCTCGTATCTTGGGTTTCAGTCCTCTCATGCAAGCAAAAAGGACTGCTTTTGGTGAATGGATACCCCTACTCTGATTTTGTACCGAGTAAAAATTAATATTTGGCAAAAAGCTTCTTTAAGTCGTCATGAAATTGTCAAATGTCACTTCAATCTTGGTCAATTTTTTTTTTTCATTAACACCCTTTAAAATTTAAAATCAATATTTTTTTAGCCCAAAATTAAATTGATGGTATCACATCTCCATTAACTCCATTAACTGAGTGGAAAATTTTTCACTGAAACAGTATCTATAACCCACTAATTCCTAAAAAACAAAAACTCTCAAATATTTCATTAAAGTAAGTATAAAATGAGCAAATTCTTCCTCTGGATAATACTCTGCCATAATCTCTTAAACAAAAGAGATGAAAATGTTTTTTAAGCTATCATTTACTTTCAAATCCATCTTCCACAATGAACATAAAGAAGCAAGGCGCCTTTACTACCAAAAATCCATATTTCTCTTCTATTCTCATCCCCCATTTACTGTCATACTTCCTTAACAAAGCTTGGTCTCCATCAATGGCATCCTCTCCAAAAACTTCACCTATGAATCCTATCCTTCTCATCTTTTCACGTCATTTCTCTTTCCCTTCATTTATATCTCCATGATTGATTAATGCTTTGGCTGCATCCCTGCCTCCCTTTACATATTCTTCTTTCTTTATTCTCTCTCCTTTTAAACTAGCTTTGCTTTTCATTTCTCTACTGCTTCTCTATGATTCAATCCTTGATAAACATCTCAAATCACTCCTAAAATCATATACATTATGTAATAATCCAGAAAACACTCTTTGAGACAAGTAATCCTCTGTAAATTGTGAGTATGAATTGAAAAAATAGGGGGAAAACTCCTATGAAGCCCTTAGAAACTAATCTCTATATCATTGATCCTTTTACTGATAATAGCACAACAAGTCACTGAAGAATAATCTAAAACATTTATGGCCTCGATTGGGTAGGTGAGACAACCTGAGAATTTACAAGTTTTTGTTGTTTCAAGTTCTTCGTTTCCAGTTTTTGAATGAGATTGTAGCACTGAAACACATCTTCCTGCGACAGAAAAGGCCAAGAAATTGCAACCTCATTGATCAGAATATGCTCCCAACTTAATGCATTCATCTGATTGTAAATAAATGAACAAAATCAAGGACTCACAAGTTCAAGAAACCCAGAGTAAGAAACGGAATTTATCTTACACTCCAAAGCCTGTCTCGTTAAGCTGTGATCCATTGCCATTAAGATGGCTGCAGCTGCTATGGAAGACGGTCTATGATCCATCAGATTGATCTCTGTACATAAGAATCCCGTTTAAAATCACAGAAAATACACAGAAAGAAAAAATAATCAATACCCATTTAAAGTTACCTCTCATTAAAGCAAGGATGAATCCCACAGTCCTTGACATTATATTCTTTGATGGAGAATTTTTGCAGAATTTGATGATCAGGTAATGTAGAAAAGGAAAAGGAGTAATGGAAATCATTCTCCATTCCAATGTGTTTAACACCAACAGCTCCATTCTTTGAATTGATTTGTTGTCAAAATTGTAATCCTCAATCTGAAATTGGGAAAGAGGGCGTCGTCCTCTCTCCTCCAACTTTGCAGCCAAAGAAACACAAGCCACTGACAGTAATCTGACTGTCCATGATTTCTCACACTGCAGAAGCCAAAAAATGAAGAAAGATTACTCCAATTTCAAGAACGAGAACTGAAAAGAAAATCTTTAAGTGAAAATAGATTCATCTTACATCAATAGGCATCTTTGAGAGGAATCGATCAAAGTATGTAATGGACAAATAAGCTGTTTGGAAGCGGAAACCTAAGATTAATATAGTCTGCATAATTACCAGAAAATCAGAAATCTACATTATATTAAAATTTATCATTTCAAAGCTCAATGAAACAGAGAACACCAACTTCGAGAATCCATGAGATTTCTTCCAATCGAGCACATTTGATCCTGTTGTCAAAACCCATGTATTGATTTCTTCTGAACCAAAAATCGATCTCTCTCTCAAACAAAATGTCCAGATACCCTCCATCTTCTCCTTCGTCTTTCTCTGTAACTCCTAAAACACCACATGTATTTCTTGTCATGTCAATGAACGTATAGTCATCTACCACATTTTCTATAAGACAAGAATCAGTTTCTTCACAAAGAAGCCAAGAGAAAGATTCACCTTCTATCTTCTTCTCCATTCTCTTCTCTCTCTACAATTGAATCTATACAATAATTTTAAGTAATGAACCCATGATTTGGATAGAGAAGAGAAGAAGAGGGAAGGGATGAAGATGATGGATGGGTAGATAATGTCTAGCAAGAAATGGGATGGCTCTTTTAACGGTTTTTTTTCAATGATTCAAAGAAACGAACCAATTTTGATTTGGTTTGGCTTATTTATTAAAAAGAAGGCAATTGACTTAAAAAGTCAAATATTTTCCTATTTTGATAATTTTATTTAGCGTTTTAATAGTAATATAGTCTAAAATTAAAAAGTTTTATATAAATTTTATTTTAATTTAAAATTAAAATTAAAAAGGTGTGCTTTTAATAATGCTTGACTATGCATAACTTTTTTATTATTAAATAATGAATTATGTTTGACACATAAATAAAAAATAATTAATATTAAAAAAATTATTATAATAATTTTATTTAAAATTTTTACAATTTAATTTAAAATTAAAAATTTGAATTTTTATTTAAATTTAAATTCAAGAATTTGATACCTTAGATATATAGATTTTTTAATTATTAAATATGAGACCCATCTTCAAATCAAATGGACGATGATTGAGTTTTTTTTTTTTCTTTTCTTTTCCAATTTCTAAAAATTGTTATTTTGTGGACTACGCTAAGCCAGGGTTTGCCATTACTGTTTTGGAACGATTTCTCGCAGAAATTAAAATCCAAATTAAAAAGTCAATTTTTAAAATTTTTTAAAATTAGAATTACATTTTGATACGATCTGTAATATAATTTTATACATTTTTTATTTTGATTTGATATAATTTTATGTATTTTTAATTTCCATTTGATTTTAATATAAATTCTTATTTTGATTTTTGCTTTGATACCGTTTTTAATTTTTATAATAAAATTTAAATTTAAATAAAATAATTAAATATTTTTAAAATAATTAAAAATATTATTAATATCAAACTAACAAATCTCACAATTAAATTTTAAAATAATATTAAATATCCACATAATATTTTTTATTTAAAATGTATCAAAATATTAATAATCAAACGTAATATAATTATTTTATTATAATTTTTAAATTTTTTAAAAAATAATAAAAAAAATCTTGATAGGACTTCTAAAAACTTATTATAATATTTTCACAAAAAATAAATTTCAACTAAACGAATTTTTATTATTTCTCATAAATTGCAAATTTATTAATTTATTAATTTCTTTATTTTTTATAATAAAACTATATAACTTTATCTATATCTAAAACTATATAGTTTTATTTAAAATTATATAATATCTAAAACTACATAATTCAACTAAACAGTATTTTTTTAAATAATTATAATTATTTTAATTTTATTACAGTATATTTTATTAATATTTATAATTTAGTTAACGTTTATATATATATATATATATATATATATATAATAGAGTAATAATAAAATTTTCAAGTATATATATATATATAATTTTAATAATTCATATTTTATTAGTATAAATTCTATTAATATGAAAATAGTATATAATATAATTTATTTAAATACATTATTTAAATAAAATAAATTATAATCAATTAACTAAATTATCTAAATGAAATAGTAAGAAATATTTAATAATTAAATAATATTATAATTATATATGTGTAATTTTATTAAAATTATATGATATATATAATATATTATTAAAAATATATATTAAATTATAATATTATTATAAATTATTTTTTATATATAATTCTTAATAAAAATAAAAATAAAAATAAAAATAAAAATAAAAATAAAAATAAAAATAAAAATAAAAATAAAAATTAAATATCTAAATAAATTAAATTCAATATAATTCTATTTTTACACCATCATTTTTTTTTTAATTTTAATTCAATTCAACAATATATTTCGGTTCAATTCCGAATTCAGAAACCATACACAGTGCTAAGTGCGTGCTTGTTTTCAGAGCACGAGTAGCTCTAGCGGGTTTGCTGGCTTTACGCTAGCGAATGTCATCGTGGAAGTCACGGTCCAATGAGGAGAGGAATTGTAATTGTCAGGTGGGTACCGACAGTTGGTCGTACATTGGTTATTGGCGATTGGTTGGGGTTTGTTTCTTTTCTCATTGTGGACCAATTAGAAAAAAGTTTCGTGTTATATTGAACGACCATGGTATCGCGTTTAATGGAATGTCACGTAAAGGAGGTCTAATAATTTATAGTGGAGCAGGAAAGTGTAATAATTTATTCTAAAGAAAATAATGAAAATAATGTCTTAGTTTCAGTTAGTATCGTTTTATTTATTTTTAAAATTTGAAGAGATTACTTAATTTATTTTTTAAACTTGAGGAATTTATATATACTATGATTAATTATTTGATCTATTTGAAAATTCATATTTGATATATTTTAATAGTTAAATTGTTTATTTGAAAAAAAAATTAAAGGCATATGACTATTCATTCATATTTTAATTGAAAATAATTATAAAAAACTATCACGGGTTTAATTATTTTTTATATAAAATTCTATATTTTAATTTGAAAAAAAATTTCACATAAAATTTTATATTTTAATTTATAATAAAAAAATTAAATATTTTTATATCATTAATAAAGTGAATATTTTTTTAACACCATTAAATATTATTAATAAATTATAATTTATTTTTGAATATTACATGAAATTTTTGAATTTAAGCCTTTAAATTTTATTTTATTAATAAAATAATTTTTTAATTTAAATTTTTATATTTTTAATTATTAATGGATTCTAAATATTGTAATTATTAATAAATTCTTATATTTATAAATTAATATATCTGTTTATTAAATTATAGTATTTTATATATGAAAAATAATAAAATAGAAGTTAAAGAATAAATTTATTTATTTTTATTTAATTAAATAAAAAAGTATTTATTTGTAAGATTATAATATTTAAAGATTAATTTATAAGAATATAGGAGGAATTATAACTAAAGGGGTTATTTTATTATAAAATAAAATTTTATAACTAAATTTATAAATATATGGACTAAATTATATTTTTTACAAAACTTTAAAGAATAAAATAAGATTTTAAAGATTAAAATATAATTTATCCTAATTATATTTTATATAAAAATATTTAGCAAAAAATTTTCAATTTTTACCATTAACTGGATCAATAGAACTAAATTGAAATTAAAAAATTAATAAAAAATTATAATATAAACTCTGAAGCTTTTTATTAATAAATATATAGTTCTCTAATTTAAGTTTTATATTTAAAAGTAATAATATTTTATATAAGGTTTATTTATAATATAATTCTTAAAATTTAATAAGTTTTTTCCATTTCAAAAAAAAAATTCTTAAAATTTAATAAAATCCACAACATAAATATATCAACTATTAAATTTAGTCAAATTACCGAAACTAAATAATGAATTTTTTAATTAATTAATTTTGTCCACCATTCATCAAAACTAAAACGACAGCGTGCAATATATATAGTTACCACCAGTTAGTATCATTATTAAATGTCGCTTCAGTAGCAAGCATAAGATATTACATAAGAAAATGATTTTTTCATTTTTAAAATATTTTTAATTATTATAATACTCTTAATTTTTTATTAATCTATTTATATATTTTACATTTATTGTTGATAAGTAATTATTTTCAAAAAATAAATTCCTTTAATTTATTTTCAGAATTTTTTTACATAATATAAATTCATTTAATTTATCTTTTAAATTTTTAATAAAAATTAAATTATATTTATCTATTAATTTTATTCTAAATATATATCTAAACTTTTCAGCATAATAAAGGTAATAATAAATTTATAAAATGCTAGAATTTAAAAAATATTTATTAAACATATAATAGATAATATATAAAATATTTTTTAATTAAAATTACTATTATATAGTTATAAAAATAATTATATTATATATCATTTTTAATAAATAGGCTCGATTTTTTATGTATTAGTATAATGTTAGAAATTAAAAGTATATATGGATTGTAGTAAGTTGATTAATAATAAAATTTATTTATACTATTATTCAAAATAAATGTTAAGGAAATAATTTTAAGACTTTTGGAGAGATAAAGAGAACATGAAAATAGTTTTTATTTTTTTATTGATTTTTGAATTATTTTAATATTTTTAATATTTTTATTAATTTACCTATGTATTTTGTATTATTATTAGTAAGTAATTATTTTCACAATTTAAATTTATTTAATTTATCTTTTAAATTTTTAATAAATATTAAATTACATTTATCTATTATATATATAATAGATAAATTTTAATATATATATATATTCTAATTTAATTTTGAAGTACTATATTTTTATTTTATAAATATAGAAGTTAATTTATTTATAAGAAAAATAAAATATTTAAAAATTTCAATATAGTAAAAGTAAAATAAATCTATGTTAAAATTTAAAGAATATTTAATAATTATATGAATAGCTCATATATAAATTATTTTTTAATTAAAAATTATTATTATATAATTATAAAAATAATTATGTTACATATCATTTTTAAGAAAGAAATGTTAGAAATTAAAAATATAATATGAATAGTGGTGATTTGATTAATAATGAAATTTATTTGTATTATTATTTGAAATAAATATAAAGAAAATAATTTTAAGACAATAATTAAAAAATTATATTTAAAATTATTTTATTAACTAAAATAATATATATATAAAAATACATAAAATATTATCTATATTTTTTTTTTAAAATAAAAAATAAAAAACGTTAAAAAATTTAATAATTTCCGCGCAACAGGTTGAAAATTCTAGTTAGTTATAAGCATAACCTTTTCTCTAAATGAGTGAAACTCATTAAATAAACTGACATAAAAAAAAAAAGGGTAAATCTTTCTTCTTTAATATCTCATGACTTAATTTTTATACTATTCATAAAGTTTAGGAATAAATATGATGGGTTTAAAATTCAAAGAATGAAAAATAAATTTTTTATAGAAAAATCATCAATTTTTTTTTAAATTGAAAATTGAAAATTAAAAAAATAAAATATAAAATTTTTCAGATTTATTCAGATACAGGTAAATCTATAAGTATATAGAAAAATTATTTTTAAAATATTTATTTTTTTATATATAATTTATGGATATATATTCCTCCAAAAAATTTCTCTACGGTAGATTTAAACAATTTTTTTCATATAAATATTCATATATCTATTAATTAATAAAATTACATTCCTACTAGGTTTAGGAATTAGGAGTCAGACCCTCTATAAATATCCATATATCTATTAATTATAATTTCTCCCTTAGATATTGTATTCACAAATTTCTTTTGAGATTGCCTCCACACGCTCTCCCTGTACGGTAATTCTCATATTTTTAAAATTATCCTTGTGTTTATTCTTGATGAAGAATGCATGATGAATACTCACGTGGGTCCAAAGGAAGTAATTAAACGGTTTTGATCGTGCCACGTAGTGAGACTCACGAGGACTCCTCTGTTCTCGGCTACACACACACCGAATATTCAATGCCCCTCTGTCTGAGGAAACTCTTCTGTCCATGGCCGTTTCACCTGAAGCATAAATTGAAATTTTGAAAGCCTCTCCTTATTTTGTTTGTTGGTTCTGTTAATGCCAGTTTCTCTTGCGAAGCTTTCTCTGTTGTTAACCTCAGGAATTTTAATGGCTATCTCCTCATTCGGCTCAACTATCTCGTCATCTTTTTCTTCTTCTTTAAATTTTCTCCAATTTTATTTCCTTCCTCTTTCATTTTCTGATGAATCCTTTACTTTTCAGATTCGTAGTAGACCCTGGTTCGTATTTTGACAAACAAATTACGTAACAGCCACAGAAGTCTCTAGCCATGGGAAGGCGTAAGTCCTTTTTTTTTGTTAATGCAATTCGAATTCAATTACTTGTATTTGTTAAAATTAGGTAGGGTTTCATCGAATATGTGTTTTTTTTTTTTTTTTTTTTTTTCTGATAGCAAAAGGCAATTATGAGGAAATTATATTTTAATTCTATAACTTTGAAGTTCGAAATTAGCTTGAAAGCTTTTTGCTCGAGTTTTGCATGTGCAGATGAAAATTAGAGGATGTTTTGAGTTTTGAAAATGGCGTTTATGTTAAATTTGGCAGGTAATGGTCAGCGTAAAAATATTGTCATGTTAGATTCTGATGACGATGAAAATAGTAGTGTGAATTCCTCAGCGACTATTATATCGGATAGCATGTCCATGTTGGAAACCCAGGAAGTTCAGCTCGACAAAAAGTGTGTTTTGGAACAAGCTTTAGATGATTTATACGAGAAGAGGTTCGCTATTTATTTTTTTCTTTCCTAATCATTGTTTTCTGAATTCTGTTGGTAATTTGGAACTTTGTTACTGAATTAAGCTAATTTAATGCTGTTTGATTTTGTGGGTAAAGGGGTTCGACAAGAGAGAAAGCTTTGGCAAATATTATTGATGCATTCAATAGAAATATGGAGCATGAATTTGTGGAGAAGAGGTAAGAATTCTTACAAGTTTTTGGTGTTTTTATAGATGTTAGAAACTTAGGACTAATTCAAGTGGCGAGAAACTTTTGCTGTACTCAGATGTGTTCGTTGTTGTTTGGTTGTTAAAATTACTATGTACAAGTCATTCGTGAACTTCTTTATTTCTTGCTTTCTTTCTTTATCAATTGCATTCATGCAGTTCTCCTTACTTTCTCGTTTATTTTTGTTTTATGAAATAATTTATATGCATCATTCATCATTGTTTTTCTGTTGAATGGTTCTCATGTCTCATCGTATGTTCCTGCAGATTTGCAACTTTACTGCATCAATGTCTTAATTGCATAAAAAAAGGGTCAAGCGAAGAAATAGCTCTGGCATCTCATGCCGTTGGTTAGTCTTCAACCCGTCTTGTTTACTCTTGCACTTTTTACTCCGTTGAAATGAATTAGCAATATGTTTTGCCCTTTTTGTAGGATTGTTGGCTTTGACAGTTGGCTCTGGTGATAAAGCATGTGAAATATTACAAAAGTCAGTCACCCCGATTCTCCAAGCTCTTAATTCCGGGTCTGAATCCAAGAAGACAGTATCGGTACACATAATATGCAAAGATTTTCCTAATGAAGAGTTAATTATTCTCCAATTTGTGGAATTATTGATATGCTGAGTTTTCTGTTTTTTCTATAATGACTACAGCTACTGGAGTGTTTGGCTGTTGTCACTTTTGTTGGAGGAAATGAGCCAGCAGATACTGAGCGCTCATTGCAAATCATGTGGAAACTGGTCCATCCTAAACTGGGCTCCAAAGTATGCACCTCTTTCCTATTTTATCATCTGTTAGCATATATTAATTCATGGTCATTTTCGTTCTCACTTACACTTGGGGGTGCATGTATATCTTCTATCATTTTAGCCACTGACATCTATGGAATGTGTCTATATATTAATCCTATGCATACAAAACTGTAAGTCCTGTAATTAATACAGAGAGATGCAAGTTTGTTAGTCATGCTTTACAAATTAATCAGTATTATTCATTCAGGTAGTTGCTGTCGAACCTTCTGCTCCTGTAATAGCAGCAGTTTTGTCTGCGTGGGCCTTTCTTCTAACAACCGTGGATGGATGGACACTTGATCCTAAAAATTGGCAAGAGTAAGTAAATTCTTGATTTGAAAAAATTCCTCCATTATACTCTCTCTGTGCCTTAAACTTGACTCACCTTTTGGCCCTAGAAATTCATTAGACTAAGTTCCATTCACACAGACTCATCCACTGCCAACCTTCCTAGTCAGTTTTTTTGGGCCTATGGTTTTTGTCAAACCTGTGGAAGTTTTGTAGTTCTGATGCAGTTTGGCTTCTTGTGTGCCATGAGAGTTCTTGGACCAGAAGGCTGAAATCATTGTGCTTTGCAACTTGAGAAAGAGACACATTTTAGTGTAATTTTGTTTTTGTCATTTGATGCAGGTCCATTTCTTATCTTTCTGGTCTACTGGATAAGTACGAACGATTGACACGAATTGCAGCTGGTGAAGCACTGGCTGTAATTTTTGAGATGGGATGTTTAGAAAAGATTGCTGCTAAAGCTAAAGGTTATACTGATAGCACGGTTCAAGAAGGGGAAGAACTGAAAGCTAAAATCCTGAATCAAATAAGAAACCTTTCTGCAGAGGCAGGTGGAAAAGGATCCACGAAGAAAGATCTTAATAGCCAGCATAAGTTATTTAAGAATATCTTGGAGTTTCTTGAGGTATTAAGCTATTAATTTATTTTTCCCCTCATTTTTAAGATAATTCTTTTTTGGGGCTTTTGCAATAACATAACTTCTGATTTTGTTAGAGTGGTAATTGCCCTGAAACCTCAATGAAGATTGGAGGAGATTCACTACAGACAACTACATGGTCTCAACTAATACAGGTTTTTTAATTAATTTTTCCCTCCTTTCTAATTACTTTGGTGTATCATTGGTTTTGGTGTGTGGGTGAATAGTATTAAAGACTGATTTGATATTTTTGACAGTTGAACTTTTTAAAGCACTTTCTTGGCAGTGGGTTCTTAAAGCACATGCAGGTTTTTTTTTCACCCCTCAGCCTATCATCTTCATCTTCTCTACAAATATTTGACTTTCTTTTTGTTGATTTTTCACTTTCTGGTACATGATTTTGTTGAAACAGGATAATGACCTCCTCCACAGTATATTTGACTTCATGCCAAAGAAGAAATCTGTTAAAGTTGTTGAGCGCAAGATGTCTAGTACTGAAAAGGTGAGTTCCTATTATTCCAAGTATGCAATGCAGCGTGCTGATTTCCAAATTTTTTTATGCTTGCACTGTTCCATCCTCCTGAACCCTTTTGTTACTGCGCTTGAAACATTTTGTAAAACTTTCATATTTTGTTTTTAAGAGTAAGCGTCCATCGGCTACTTCTTATGGAAGTTTGTGGAAGTTTTTTGTAACTGTTGATATCAGCGATATACGTAGGCAGGAACTATGATGATACTTGGGCAAATATCTGCATATCTAACTTCAACTTTTGTAATTTATAATTTATCGTTTTGGTGCTTTTGGGTCTGCACTGCAGCACCAGATTTCACAGAGAAAGACAGTGGATGAAAATCAAAAGAACTTGCATGTTTGGCTTCCATTTAAATTTGATAAACATATACTTTTCTCTGGGTTGTCTACCTATGATCATTCTTTTGTTGTTTTTATTTACTGGTATATGTTTAAAATGATTGTGTTTGATGCAGAGGATGTACAAGTCCCCAAATTCAGCGCTCAACAAAGCCAGGACCCGGTTTCTGAACAAGGAGAGGATGTCGTCTAATGTTGGTTCCTTCTTCTTATAAACAAAAAGTTGATGAATTGCTTTTCATGTCCTTTTAATTATATGGGAGAATTACAATTTAGTCTTTGTGGTATAGGAAATCTCACTAGTTAGTTCCGTGGTTTTGAAAAACACATTAAAATATATGAGGTATTAGAAAATTTATTAATTAGTCCATCCATTAATTTTAGCCACTAATCAGTTGGAGAGTTTAATTCGTTTAATTTTTATAAAATCAAAGAACAACTAATGAACTTTATTTACACTTGGACTAAATAGTAGAATATTTAATGTCTAAAATTAACAATTTATTGATTAGTAGAGTTTTTAATACTTAGGAATGTTTTAATGAGTTTTTTAAATCAGTGGATTAACTATTAAGTTTTACTAAACTTGAGGAATTAAATTGTTAGTTTCCCTAATTTGAAAAAATAAATCTTCAAATTTTATGTGAGATTTTTGGTCTTTCCTCTTTGACATAAATGTTTTTCTAACTTTGCAGGCTCGCAAAGCTGGGTATTTTGCTGCTAATATTCGTGACGATTAGGCATGAGGTGCCCAATTCTATCTGTTCATAGCCCAAGGCTACTTAATAAACATATGCAGTAACAATCTAGAGGATTTTGATTTATGTTAATTTCAATTTTGTTTTGTGTGGACCTTTCTAGGAATTATGCAGAAAGCTTAAGCTCATTATTTGATTAATTAGATGATTTTTTTTAAATTTAATTAAAATTAAGTTGTCATTCTTTTAATATTTTTACTCTTTTAAGTTATAATTTTATAGTCAATGATTAAAATGTAATTAGAATATTTAATATAAAATAAGAAGTTTCTAAACTCTACAGCATAGTTAATGGACTTTATATTAAATTATTAGTAGATTTCACAAGTATTAAATTAAATTAAATTATGTAGAAGATTAGGATAAACTGATTGTACTAAATTAATAATTTATAATATAATTTTTGAGAAATAATTTAGTTCTTATAATTTCATTTTATGAATAACATAGTTTTTTTTTTATTAAAATTCATAATTAGATTATAATAATTTGGTTTTTTAAATTTTATTTTTTTATAATAAATTAATTCTTTCAATTTTAATAATTTATAATAATATAGTTTTTGTAATTTTAATATCTATAATAATTTAATTCTTTTAATTTGAGTTAAGGGATGACTAATGATAAATTTAATAGGAGAAATATTTTATTAACGAAGGAAACAAAAATTCAAGGATTAAATTATTCTCTTTGATTCAAAAAAAGGATAAAATTATTCTCTAAAAAGGACTAAGTTGTGAATTTTGATAAAGATTAAGATACATAAATTATCCTTCTTAAACTGAAAGTTAAGAGGAGAAAGAGATTATCAGATTAGGGAAGAAAATGAATAGCCGCATAAAACATAGTTATTGAGCATCCCATTCAAAATAAACCCCCCAAAAAAAGGAAATAACAATAAACTTTCTTCAATCAATTTTGGCCAAAATTCTATCATTTTATTTGTAACTAAACAAAAGTCATATTGACAAAAATCAGATCTTTTTTTCCCTACTCTCACCTCTCTTTTGTTTTATTTTTTTTTTAATATAAGTATTGATAATATAAATGATACATTTTCAATATAAGTCATTTTATATAGTTATCTTAAAATTAAAAAAGAGTTTTACTCATTTTCATTTTAAAATTTATAGTTTAATTTATATTAAAATAATATTCACAATAGTTTAATTTATATTAAAATAATATGTGAATAGTAAATAGTAATAATTTTTTTAATATTATCAAGAAATATTGACGAAATAAATAAAATATAATTATTAATTAAAAAATAAAATAAAAAAGTGTGTAAGAATTTTTTTTTTGATTTTTATATTAAATTAATATTTTATAATATAACTTTTATATTAATAGTTTTTTTATGATATTTAAAAATTATCAGTATTTATTAATAATATGATATTATAAATATTATTTTAATATAAATTAAATTATAAATTTTAAAATAAAAAAAAGTAATAAAATCAGACGGTATCTTTTTATACATTATCCTAAAATTTATTACTAAGATGAATATGGAATTACTTATTTGTGCAGCAAATTTAAATTAAATGATCCATTTTCATCTTAAATTATAATGATAATAATAATAGTCTTGTGACTTTTCATCAATGGCACACATAGTATTAATAGATAGTCTTGACTCTTGAGTTATTAATAATTAAATATTTAAGTGTCTCTCAAATTATTCAAATAAAATAAAATATAATATATATAAATTTACTTGTCAAATTGGCATTCATATCATTATCTAACTAACTAATTATATTATTATGGTCAAGTTGAATAATTAAATTAATGATAATGAAGCGCCAACATACAACGCTTAAAGAGATTTGGCTTTAACTTTTACTCTATTCTTGCTTTCTAGAAACTTTCTTTTTTGATGACAGGATTGAAGTAAAACCATAGAATATTTTCCTATTTCTCTTAATAAATAATTTATTTTTCTATACAATTAAAAGGTAAAATTTACCACTGAAAAATTAAAATATAAATTTTTTTTTTTAATTTATCTATAAATTATTATTAAAAATATCCAATTAAAATAATTATTTATCATAATCGAAAATTTAAGCTTAATTTTACTTAATTTAGTTAACTTTATTTGGACATTTAATTTTTTTAATATAATTTAAAGTAAAGTTATCATTAACCAAAGAAAAAAGCAGCTGTCATTAACTAAACTTAAAAACAAATATACCTTATATTCAGATAAGAAAATTTGAAATATGAGATTTAAATTTAATAAAAAAATATTTTATCCAATTCATTATAATTCAATTTATTTATTTATTTAACTCAAAATTTTCATTTAAAAAAAAATCATGCATAATTTTAGTAAAATTAATTTAAATTATTTTCTGCAAACGAAAAGATACTAAATTTTTCATGACATGGACAGTATCATACTTAAATATAAATTTTAAATAATTTATAAAATAACATTACTAAGAATCTAAGATGTTGCAATTTGAAATTCATAATTTAATAAATATTTATGCTAAATTAATTCAAATCTTCAAAATCATATATATTGTATTTCCAGCCCGGGAAGGTGGAAACAAAAAGGGCGGAGTAAATAGCAACATCAAATCTTTCACTTCCCAGTTCCTAGTAGAGACTTTCTGGAACTTTTGGAGGACCAGTAAGAACAACCCTCCAGAAATGGCTGTTCAGATTTGACTAATTGGAAAGGATCCAACTATACACTTGTATTTATATCTCAACATATAATAATCTTTGGCAAGCGTAGAAAGTTTTCTTCATAGATTATCTTCCTGAAAATTTTGCAAGTTCCCTAAAAACCAGACAATCCTGAAAAGTGCTTATGCATAGCTCTATCCTTCCTGTAATTGTTGTTTCCTCTTCCCCTCCTTCCCCTGCCCCTCGGATTTCCTGCATTTCCTCTCCCTTGCATCTCAGAACCATCAGATTGGTTATCCTGCTCTTCATGAGACTCCCTCGGCCTTCCTCCCCCTCCCCTTCTGCCTCTACCCCTGGGATTCCTCGTGTTTCCTCTCCCTTCCGTTTCTGGTTCATCAGATTCTCTCTGCTGTTCTTGCTCCTGATACTCCATCAGCTTCTTAACTGCACCTATGGGAAGGTTACCACCACGTCCAAGACCATAAATTAGATCTCCCTGTGCTTGATTAACTAGCGAAGCTTCATCGGAATTTGCGACCGCAACTGACCCAGCGACCTTGTAGCTATAGTTCTTTCCATCCTTGACAAAGTATTGCGGCTTTTTCCTGGATCCCCACTTCGTACTAGAAGCAGTTTGAACAGAGCCTACACTTTCAGTCCCTGAAGGTTTTCCCAAGCTAGAGCCAACTTCGCTCCTAAATATTTCGTTCTCCTCCAACCCTGAATCTGCAACACTCAAACCTAGATCATCAAAGGAATCATCATATTCATCTTCGTACTCGTACTGTGAAATCAGAGCCATAGTCCTAGCTGCATCCTTGTCATCTCTGGTATTAAGAGTATAATGTTCTTGCACATCATGAGATTTTCTAACAAACCTCCCAACTGTAGATGAGGACGAAACAGATGGACTGTCAAATTGTCGTTCTCCTGCTACCCCTGTATTGGTAGAATGAGTTGGTGTCGTCGAAGGGAATGGTGTAGATTCAACTAACTTCCCCTTTCCTTTATCCTTTGTCAAAGCAGACTTGGCTGTTGGCATGATCTGCAGTGATGTATCCAAACACTTGAGATCTTCATGAAGAGTCCCCTCGAGTATTCTCTGAATCACCTCTTCTGGATCCTGGTTATAAACTTCAAGACAGGCAGCTAAGAACCCCTTACCATAATCAGGAAATAAGTCCTTTATTTGACTAATTTTGGACTCTTTGATGGCTGCATCTTCATCCATTTCAACTTTGTTGTTTGAAACAGGGATTGGCATAACTGGTTGCTCCTTAACAGTGCCCTTCAGAGAACACATCATTATCCCAGATAAATACTGTAGTTGTTCATCATCTATGAATATCCATCCTGGGAGGAACAAGTTAAACAATAAGCATAGATAGCTTCAAAGCTCAAATTTCCACAACTGTACTTACTCAAGTAGCCTGAAAGGAAACTCATACTTAGGAGAATAAAATCAATGTAGACCAAACCTAGCATCATTCTAATGGCAGCTATGTGGATACATGAATGAGAAGGTAAATTACAAAGCTAATTAGGCAGTTGTCAAAAATTCAAGCCCTGCATTATCAGAACAACCCATCAGTCCAGATTTTTCCATCTGGAAGATAACTCTGCCAGGCTGTGCACATAACAATTTTCTGTGTCAGCCTGTCAGGCCACAGATAAAAAGACAACAATTGACCCATGCATGCTTGGCAAAAAGCCATTGTGCCAAGAGAAGTGACAATATCTTTCTCGAGAACACAAGTTACCTAGTTTGATGCGGCGGCCAATTATGCATTTATTTATACTTTTTAGTTCACTGAGCTGCTGCATAACATTTGCACCTCAATTACCAAATCAAGCATTTAAACATTTTCTTCAACTATGTGGCAATGTCATCTCAAGCAAGAACCAACACTATGAGACAGTGCAAAGTAGAGCCATTAGTATTAATAAATTTTGGGTAATTACAAATGAAATACAACTAAACACTCTCAATTACACTAGCCCTAATTTCCAAGACATTGACAATGTCATCCCTGAACCGTCATTATGACAGTGCAAAGTAAAGCCACTAGTAGTAATAAATTTTGGGTAATTACAAATGAAGTACAGCTAAACTCTCTCATTTACACTGGCCCTAATTCCTAAGACATTGACAATGTCATTCCTGGAAAATTGAACATATTTGAACTCATGAAAGATATTTAATTATTTATTTTTCTCCAAAATTATATTAAACAGCCACAGTAACACCGACATCACGACGATATCAGCATGGATTGCAATATGCATCTAACTGATTGTATGAAAACAAGACTTTGTTAACAGGCCACTCACCAGCATCCTGTAAGCTCTGCAGTTTACTCATTAGATGGTAATTCTTATCAAGATTCTGAAGAAATGTATTTCTGTGCTGGTTGTCCTGGGTGTACAGCAGAACTCCACTGATCTCCCTAAAGGTTTGAATCAATATATCTGCTCTAATGACAGGGTCCTCCACTTTTGCTGGAAAAATCTTTGTTATGGCTGGAAGGGGAAGGCAATCTGTGAATACTTCATTACTTAAATAGCAAATATCCAATAATTTCCAGCCCAGTTTGAAAATTCTCATGGATAACATCTTCAAACTAACAGAAATATTTGATATCGATTCTTCATCTCCTCCTGTCAACATAATTCGGAACCCACGCTGTAAAGATGGAAGCAAAGTATCATGCAATCTTGCAAGCATGACCAACAATTCTTCAATTCCATAACTGCAAAGATGACCAAATTATGAGACGAAGCCAAGTTTTCCAAGAATTTGCTGAAATATAGCTCCAATTCAAATGCAATGATCAAGTTGACTTATATTTGACTCAGTATAGCCATATAATTAGCAAATTGCAAGCACCCAGAAGAAGGAAACACTAATAATTCCGCATGACATACAAGCATATTTTCTGATCGTCATAAACAATTTCTGGCTTTTCCAGTTATATAAATTAAAGAATTCCAGACATAACAGCTACCTTGTTTCTACAGGGCATGAAAAGAACGCAGCTGCTGGTTTGTACGCATTAATAAAAGCATCCATGGAAACAACTGCATCATTTATGAAATCCATCACCTACAAATAGAACAGAAAGTCTTGAATCACAATAATGGATCTTAGTAAACAACACAAATTAATATAAATATATTTGAATCCATTTTGCATCCACAACTATGCTCTAGAAGTTAGCAGCAACTTATTTTGTGGTAAATCTTTCAAGATGAAGCAGAATAAAGCACTTCTGCTTACCATGTTTGTTTCTGTGTGTGTGTATGTATAAAGTGTATATTACATTCAGCACCAAATTTTTCATTAATTTATTCATCAAGAATAAGAGAGAGAGAGAGAGAGAGAGAGAGAGAGAGAGAGAGATAGAGAAATAATTGAACAGGGTGAAAGAAAGTGTCATAAATTTACCAAACAAGAAAGAAAGTTTACCTCTAGGAAATCATAATGAAGAGAACTAGATCCACGGTCTTCATGGCTTGCAGAGGAAAATAAAGCCTATTTATGATGTCACATGGAAACGTTTATCATGACTTGCATAAAAATGTATGCATACCTATGGCTTTAATTCCAATGTTATTTTATTCCACAAACCAACGAAATTTTCCATCAACATAATACTCATGAACATAAGTTTAAAGCTTTCAGTTTCCAAACTCACTCCTCTTCCCCACAAATAAAAGCTACAACCAGCTTTGCTTTAAGTGAATAAAGAGAAAAAAGTGATACAAGTTATAACTCATAGCATAGGAGGCTATCATTAAAAACGAAAAGGTCATCACTATGAATGCAGCATGAGCAAAAGGCTAATTGAAATACCAAATACACTGAAAAAAGGGTTGATTCAGTAGGTAAACTGCACGCAGAGACTATTGCATGCCTGTTACAGTGAAGAATCTGTTATCTAGTATTCAAATATTAAAAATCTAGCAAAACAGCAAAAACAATTTGATGAGGTGTTTCACAGAAAAGCAAAGTTAACAGTTTAAAAATTATATAAACTTGTTTCAGTTTACACAAAAGCTAGAAGCACACTAAAGTCAATTGGAGGCTCACATAATTGATTAATACATACAGGATATGCTCAAAGTATACATCTAGAAAATCTTCTTGATGCAATGTGTAAATTCCATTAGCAATATCAGCACACAGCTAGATCCACTCTACGCATGATCATGATGTAGAACATAAGTGGCAAAAAGTTACCTCCAAAGATGAGATGCAACGTTGAAACATTGTGTTAACAATCTCCAAAAACTGTGACATGGCAGCAGTTAAATTATCATGGATCCCAGTCTGGGCTTGCAAAGCATTTGCAACCTGGGGAGAAATCAGGGGAGAGAGAGAGATATTTTAAAATTCAATTTAAGGCTTAGAAGAACATCTTCATATAAACACGAGCACATGCAATAATATGAGATGCCCACTACATCCATCTTCTGAAATTTCAACTTTCACAAGTATCCAGTGGAGGAGGCACTTTAACAATAATTTGCACAAACACTTCCATAACAATTTCATGACATTTCAACAGGATAAGGCAGATTATGAAGCAAAAAGTCAAGTTCTGCTATCACAGCTAAGGACAGCAAGACACTTTTATATAACTGAACTTTTTCTTTCTGGTCAAATGATGACGCAATATATGTTTGCTGAGGGAAATCAATCCATTTTTATCACTGGAATCTTCATGTATTTGAGTTATTAACAAGTCAAAATCTTGAAATTAGTTGTTACATGTCAACTGCTAATCTGATGAGCATCAATAGAAATGCATCTGTATTTTCTTGTTATGAGAACATAGGCTTAAACATCCTCATCATTTGTCTGATTTCGTCCCTCAGTCACCCTATGAACACTTACGGAAGGTATGCTTCTCCTAACTTTGGCATCATTCTTTACATTTGAAGCCTCAGCCTCCGAAATTTCGTTGATAATCTTCCACAAACCCATCCATTATCTCCAAATCTTCCACATGATTATCCCCTTCCAAACACTTCCCAATATAGCATCCTCCCATCACAAGTAATCAATTCTATTTTCTGCGCGTCCAGTATCAATTGAAGAACCAGTATTTACTGGTGTAGGGTAAAAATTCCTTACCTCTTATCAGATCTGTTACCCTTAGCTACTGCAACACCATCATCACCATTACTAGCTTCACCTTGACTCTTTCCTTCAAGAACCCGGCCATCATGGACCACATTTCATCCATAAGCACCCTCCTAGTCTCTTGAATCTCAGATCTCACCTCCTCCACGCCTCTGTCAGTCTCCCTAGTAATTCCGAAAACTGTTCTTCTAATTCAGCCATCTTGACTGCCTCCTGACTTATCACCACAGAGCTTGTCATGATTAATACCTACTTGCAACCTCAGTAACTCAATTTGGAAGCAAGGCCCACACGTTTACAGGTCTGATACCAAATTGTTACAAGAACCCTATAATATAGTAAGAGGAGAATAGAATTGAGAGGAGGTAGAACAAGGTAAGACAATAAAGGAATCTCAGATAACTTGAGAAGAATAGAAAGACATTGCATTGCCACTGAATTGTAGAAGAGTTTACATGTATTTCTCTTCCTTTAAATTAAATATCATCCTCCAATACCTGCATCAGTGACACTTTAACTGCCCAACAGAT
This sequence comes from Manihot esculenta, assembly GCF_001659605.2. Classification (NCBI taxonomy): domain Eukaryota; kingdom Viridiplantae; phylum Streptophyta; class Magnoliopsida; order Malpighiales; family Euphorbiaceae; genus Manihot; species Manihot esculenta. The sequence continues at coordinate 29,823,035 of NC_035165.2, read as the reverse complement.
TCTATAACTACTTCCTCTTATTTCCCTCCAAAACTAACAACCAGCCAACTAAATATCCCCCCCCCCAAAAAAAAAACTACTCAGAATCCCTGCTCGTGACTCTTCAACTTCTATTCTCAGCCGCTGCTTTCCTCTTCCTCCATCTAGACCTCTTATAAGCAACAGTTCTCAGTTAAGAAGCTAATGATATTATGTTCACCAGAATTGGAAAAATAATAGTACATTCTGAAGTTATCTTTCGTCCAAGGCTAAAGTTTAGAAAACCAGGCTCGGTGAAGGCAAGCAAAAGGAGACAACAAATTGTAAGCATCCAAAATTAATATTGATCATATCCCGGATAAAGAATCAGTAATGGTATGATGAACAGAATTAAATATCTACTGAATCAGATAATTAAAGTGATCAGATGGTAGGGACAACATGTATACCAGTAACTGAGTCAATTCTTCATTTTCGTGGCCATAAATGGCACATATATCCAACAGCTTTGGCAAGTCAAGCAACTTTTTGTCCTGCAAAAGGACTACATGCAGAACTAGTAAACAAAATGGAAAAAGAAAGATATAGTAATAAGTTGAATCCTAAGCTAATAAAAAAGTCTCAGCCTAAACCAGTTGAATCCTAGAAGGCCTACGACATTAACTTTCAATTTTACAATTACAGATTCCAACTCCTGTACAGTATCTCAATTTATTATTATTATTATTATTATTATTATTTTACAACAAGGTGGAAATAGTATAGTGAGCAAGGGGAGTATTTTGGTGTCAGCTGAACCTCTTTACAATTGCAAGAAGGAAACCATGTACATGAAGTGAGACAACCCACCTGCATGCTCTCTTGAACTAAGAGTATCAGCAGCCCGAGCACCTGGATCCCTGTTGGAAGATCTGCAACAAAACAGCATCAAAATTAAGCCATGTAAAACAATGAAAATAAAGAAATGAGACATAAAACCCTACCATAGAGCATGGGAACCTACATGCGATACAATACTATGAAAACACGGCGACTTAAATCGTGTTCTCCAACAATGATGCCTGCAACAATGCCCTTAACTCCACGATGCGGGAAATCATACCATCTACTCCTATATTTCAGGAAGCTATCCAGAAACTCATGCAAGGAATTGTCACTGGCCACTAAGAAAATGCGGACAAATGTAAAATAGTGATAATTCCAAAATAAGAAAAAAAAAAGGTTTCCACCAAAAACAAGCAATACTACAATAACAAAGGCAACAAGCATATGATGGTAACAAAAATAATAATCTTTGTAGTTTAGTTAAAACAGATAGCAACAACATCAATGCACATCGCTAAGCAACTATGAGACTATGATTAGAATATCTCAAGGTGTTTCTATACTTGGCAAATAATGCCTAGGTTGTCCTTATTTTGAATCCCCAACTCCAATATAAAACACTAGTAATAACACTCGCTGCATTGCACTAGGCGACCTTAAGCATTTCATCACAAGCAGAACTATCATCAACCTTATTAAAGTCCATCAAAACCTGACAATTAAACTTGGAAAAAAACAAAAAAAGATAGTCATCTAACCCCCCATCAACGAACACCCAAAAAAACACTGTAGGAATAAACTAAAAACAAACATAGGCGAAAGGTAATAGTCCAAGTGCAAGAGTACCTTCTCTCCAGAACTCTCTAGGGCTCAACTTAAGCAACCGAGATAACTCACTATTCAAAAGATCCACAACTCTCTGAGACTCCACTGGATCCAATCCTCCTTCCTCGGCGCCAAGCCCAGCCGCCACCGCCTCATCCTGCGGCAAGTAGTTAATGAAATTGCCAACATCCTGAGGTCCCGCCGCCGTTCTGCTGGACACCCAAGCTTTATTATCTCCCATCCGGACCCTACTGGATGACGCTGCGCCGCTGCTAGCAGTCGATGCAGCGGCGGCAGAATCGGATTGCTTCGAAAGCGATTGTCTAAGAGAATTTGAGAGTGTAGGGTTAGGATTTTGGTTTCTGGGAATGAATTTTTTATTGTTTTTAGGGAAATTTCTGGCGTGGGTGCTGCTCGACTCTTGTTGTGACTTATTGTTGTTGTTGTGAGAGTAACGCTGCGACATGTTTATCTCTTGTGTGTTTCTGGTTTCGAATATACAGAACGTGAATGAGAGATTGCGGAGGAGATGAAGGTTTTGCTTCCTGATGAGTGATAGACTGGCAATGGATATCAAGTGGCGCCTCTGTACCTTGCGCACGTATTTTGCTTCCTCATTCTAGGCGTGACGTCAGCAAGGGTGGGCGATTTTGGTTTTCTCTTGGGGATCGAAGTAGAGGTAATTTTTACCCAAATTCGGTCCACCAAGGCTAATTTATCTGATACACAAATGCAAGTCTTTTTATATAAAAATTAGTCCTAACTTTAATTATGCCATTATTAATTTTATTGATAAAAGAGAAATTTAAAAGCATAGTACATTGCAAATGCTGGAATAAATGAAAAAAAATTATGAGAAATACTTTCAAAATTGTAAGTAACATTTATTCATGTATGAAAAAAAATATATATTTTATCATTTTATTTAATAAAATAAATTTGAATGTAATTTTATTAATTATTTTTTTATGTAATCTAATGTTCACTTAAAGTCGAGAAGGCATCATTAATATAGAATTGCATCACGGCATAATCTTTAAAGATCATAATATTTTAACATTCAAATTTAATTTTTTTAATCTAAAGATAACGATGAACCGAATAAAAAATATCTGAATTAATAAAAAACTCATTTTAAAGAATTAGTCGAATCTATCAAAATATTTTATTATGTCTATAAAATAAATTCACATTGTACATGCTATTATGAAACTATTATATACTAATTGATTTTATTATTGTTTACAAAATAAATTCACACTACATTTACTATTACAAAATCTCTTATTCATTGATTGATTTTATTATCGTTCACAAAATAAATCTACACTACACTTACCTTACGAGATTTTATATATCACGAAATCTCTTATTTATTCATTGATACTAATTTAATTTTCAAGTAAATCTTTAACTAACTTTATTTTATTATAGTATAAAAGCAAAATAAGTGTAAAGTTGAATATAGTATTCAATTTTTTTAGCGCATTAGTTTTAAAATTATTATTTTTATATTTATTTTAAATAATAGTATAAATAAATTTTATTATTAACTAAATGATTGATATCCATATTATACTTTTAATTTCTAATATTGTGCTAATTTATATAGATCGATCCTATTTATTAAAGATCATATATAATAAAATTATTTTTATAACTATATAATAGTAATTTTTAATTAAAAAATATTTTATACGTTAACTATTTATATAATAGTACTTTATGCTTATAATGAACTAAATCTAAACTTTTTTTTTCCTTAGAGCATGTCTGCTATAAGATTAAAGGAGTTATATATTATAGATAATAGTTAATTTAATTTAGTTATAAATAATTTTAGATTAAAATTTACATTAAGTTAATTTATCACCCTTTAATAAGTGCATATTTGTTGCAGTACCTCCTTTAGTACAATATCAATGAGTTAAATTTTAACCTCTCAACTTCTTTTATTTTTCATTTTATTATAACAAAAATTAATGGATTAATAATTAAAATGAACCAAAAATCATGAAAAATAATTTTGTTAGGGATTAATTATTCCATGATAGAATATACCATTACTCATTAATCTTATCTTATTAATCCCATACCAAATATATCCTTAAAATATAACAAAAAAATATAGTATAATTTTCTTTTAATTTGGAGAAGTTCTCAATTTGTAAAATAATGTTTTATGAGTATTGATAATCTGAGATCCAGAAGATAGGGTTTATAAAACGTTCTCTAAGTTTAAAAGCAAAACTTAGTTTGTAAGGAGGGTGTCTCCCTTTTTTATCCCACCCTTCCTTTGGCGTGTTACGACTTTTCTGCCACAGGACCACACTTGCTGTCATATGGGTCCGTACGTACGGATAATGTAGCGACCCTCTCTGTGTCAGGTAGCCATTTAATTCCCTCCGGCGCGCGAGTGGATAGGGTTGCGAAGTGACCAGGCCTATTGTCCTTTCTTCTCATGACAGGGTTGGAGAGAAGTGGACTGATTCAGGTGGAGATCCGGTCTCAGGACCCACTAAGCTGGGCCGGTCTGACTGAGGGGTCTGAATGGATCTTAGTCTTAAGGCTGAGCGGGCTGGTCCTGGTTCATTCAAGAGACCAGAGGGCTTCCAAGTGATGGATTGTCGTTATGGGTTATGGGTCTGACTCTAGACCGGGTGGAGAAATCCAGTGGTTATCAAGCATTTTTGTGAGAAATCATTTTTAAAGCTTTTTAAAATTTGTTATAGTAAAATAGGCTATTAGCGTATATCAATAATAGCTCAAAGATGAGAGATATTGAAAAAAAAATTGGAAAGAGAAGTTTGTTGATAGGAATAATATTAGTTTTCTCTTATTCTAAAGGGTAAGCAGATTCATTCAATAAAAAATCTTCATCGTAATGTGATCTAATAACTAAGATGATTCTCATTGACAACAACTTCAAGAAGAAAACCCATCGAAGGAGAGCCAAAAAACATAAGTGTAGCATCAAGGGAGGATCCAAGCCTAGGGGAACCACTGGCAGCAAACAAAGTTCTTTATCTCCTATAGTCTTTGAAAGACTATGTGACTGCACTAGTAATATCTCCTAGAGGTGCTCACCATAGAAAACAAAAAATCATTAAACTTACATTTGGTTGCCCCAAAGAAGACATATCAAGATCCAAACTTGCATGTAGATTTCTAAAACGAACACCACAAAGAAATGCAATAATACTTGAAATAGTATATTCTTTAATTTTCTCACCATGAACCCCCTTTCTATAAACCAACAAAAAAAAATATTTCAAGTGAGATATAAAAATCTATAACTCTAAATGGAAAGATGAGTTGTCCCATTAAAAAAAATAAAAAATGACCGATAAATTTAGCAGGAGAATAAAGTCTTAGGAATAAGATCGAGTTGAAAGAAAATTTCTCCCTGATCTAATTAAAAAAGTCAACTCTGAGTAATAGTTTATTTTTTAATTTGATAAAACTCCGAGCAATAGTTAGAATGGAAAATTTACATAAGTTTCAAAAATCAAAACCTAAACCTATTATTGCTCTTTGGAGATAATAAGTATAAGATTAGGAGGGTGTTTAGTCTAACTTATAAGATAGTCAAATCAACTTATAAGTTCTAAAACTTAAATGACATGTTTGTTTATAATAATCTAAATTTATAAGTACAAATAAAATAAACCAGTCCCCTAGTTTTTTTATTAAATTATTGTACTATTCATATTAAATATTTAAAATTACAACACATTATCTTCGTTTAATAAAAAAATAATTTATACATTTTTAGTGATTTTTATAATAAATATATTTATAAGTTGTTTTTAACTAAATACATCAATTTTTTTTTATTATTTATAAGCACATATACCGAACGCATAACGGTTTAAACTTTAAAAGTGTTTGGCTTCCACATTCTTGGCTTCATTGTACTTTTGTAGAGTTGCTTGTTATGATGTAGAAGTTTTATTGCTAACTGTAGCCTTGTAATGTAACTAATTGCATGTAAAAAAAAAAAAACTAGGTAGTTCTTTACATGAATTAAATTGTTCAATGTGTTATTTTTTATTATTTTTACATTTCTTTAAAATTTATCCATAATATTTTTTTATCATTTTTATTTTTCTTTAAAATTCATCCACATACTGCGTAAAGTTAGTTACTAGGGAGGCAATTTTAATAAATATAAATTTGTAATATATAAAATAAAATTTTATTTTCATTATAAAACTTAGTTCAGATATTGCTATAGTACTCCTTTATTTCAAGATATTGCAAATAGTCTTACTTTTGCATGTAATGATCAACTATTACTTTTTTTTTTCAATAAATTATCAAATGATATGATTAATTTGTATTAAATTGTTATGATTTGTATAATTTATACGTTCAATAGGTTATGATTTTAATGTAAATATCATGAATTAATCCCAACTCTCAACTAGTCTATGAATGAAAGTATATATTCAACCAACAAAGAAGAAAAAAGCAGTCCTCATCATATAGTGCTGACAAATTAGCAGTACAAAATATTCTACAAATATCAACAGAACTACCTTTACCTCTACTTTCAATCAGCAATAAGATGAATACAAAACATAATGTACCGCTTCATCATCGTTACAGTAGAAAACTGTCAAAGACAACAAAAACAAAATTGAAGCTGCCTAAATCTCGTTTAGGTTGCAGCAGGATTTGCACTAAAAAGTTTTTCCCATTCTGGAAATGAGCCGCAAGGTATTTGTTGCATCCAGCTACTGTGCTAGACTTGCATCTCACCAAATCATTTGAAAGTTGAATTGACCAACATCATTCAATCAAATTGATTTTTGCCCTGCGATAAGCCTCAAGGTGATAACTGGAACCAGGATTGACATTGGTTTCTTCCTGTCGCTGCGACTGTTATCCAATGGATGATATGCTGTAAAGAGATCAAATTTCTACCTTGAGACTTCAAAGATCACTATATGGCAGAATTGAGACTCTGCTAAGCTTCTGTTCAACTAATAACTGCGATCAAACCCATTCGAAGTTTGTTTCTTTAGGCAAAACCAAAGCAATCAAGCAGTTGGATGCATCAGGAGCTATAGAAAGCATCGAACATGTTTCATGCGAGTAGGGAAGTATGAAGAGAAGCCTTGCCCACATGGATTTCACAGCTGGGATTTTAATTACTCCAGCACAATCCCTTTGTTTCAAGTATGATATGAAGTCCTGAAACTGCAAGCCGAAAGTTTAATATGATACCCTATGTTCACAGTTATCCTATTGGATGCTCAATATTAAAGGAATTATCACTAGATTTAATGTTTGATTACTACAAAACCAAACAATAAAGATAAATGAGATAACTTACCCCTTTTTGGTCACTCGCAGATGAGGGGATCAACAGGCATACTTCCCTCTGCATCAAGAATTGAAACCCATAAAAAATCGCATTTGGACATATATATAGATAGATAGAGATATATATAGAGAGAGAGAGAGGGAGAGAGAGACAAAAAATTAACATGGATAAGTCATTTCCTCTACTTGGCCTATTTTAGTGCTCCTCAGGATCACAAGGCATGTGACGTACATTCAATGGATGAAGATGTCTCACTTATACATAAAACTCAACTCAAGTTCTTCACATAAACACAAGTTCCAGAGGGCTATCACTATGAATCACTAGACTCGGAATCTCAAGTCCCTACACCAATTAGCCTAACTTGAGATCTTCTGGCCTTATGATCACTTGGTGTAACCCTAGGAAGGAACATCTAATAGTGTTTAGATCATTTGGGAGGTGAAACATCTATCAACTAATAAAAATTGTTGATAGTTAAAGGAAGCTCCAATATGAGAATCTCATCCACAGAAATACCATCCTTAGAAATGGAAAAAAAAAATAAAGTTTGAAGAACTCAATTCTCAAGGAGCAAATCGACCCATCAATAATTTATGCAGATCATTCTGGTATGCACCATACAAATGTGAAGTATTTAGATCCCAATAAGTATTCACTACCCCATTATAATGCTTAGCTGGTACTGAAAGCCTCAGAGAATGCATTTCATAGATAATAATTTAAAAGACTTGTGCAGTATGAACATGATGAAAAGATATTAGAGAGAGAAGTCAGCAGAGATATATTTATGGACTCACTTTATGAGGTGGTGTACTTGTAAATGTTGACTTCACATGCCGAAAATCTGTGCGTTTGGTCATATCCAGTTTAGAGGGCCATCTGCACCAGTAGTGTGTCAGAAGGATTGCAAGATAATTTTCTCATTTTCAACAAAATTGAAAAATAATGAGGAATGAATTTCTTACTCCACAGGTTCAGAAATCAGACTTGAATATTTGCAAATATCAGAATCAACCTTGTATGAAAAGATCGTGCAATAATGAACCCCACTTTTACATAGTGTGCCCTGCCACTGATACTGCTTAGATTTTCCAGACGTTTCTGCATCAGTTGATTCTGCAAAGGGTGGAGGTGGAGGAGGTGAACGAGGTGGAGGGGGAGCAGGTGGCGGGGATGGTGGCAATGGAGGGAGTATTTCAGGCTGAGGTGGTATTGATGCTAAAGGTGGTGGTACAAAAGGCGGAGGGGGAAGTGGAGGTGGAGGGGGTATTTCAGGCTGAGGAGGCACAGAAGATAAGGGTGGTGGAACAACAGGCAGGGAGAACATTTGGTCAAAGTGCTGTACTGGAGGTCGCTGTATCTGTGCCAATGGAGTCACAGAAGCAGGTATAAAAGGCGGTGCAACAGTGCTACCCTGAAAGATATTGGGCATTACCACTGGAGACATTGGGTTCAAAGGAGCATGATGGTTCAAAACTCGTGGATCCCATGCACTGTTTGGAGGATGGTAAACAGGTCGGACAAATTGAGATGGCTGGAACTGCTGTGGTGGGAGAATAGGTCGTCCCTGAGCTCCAATTGGTACACTTGGAATGCTCGCAGGTGCAGGATGCAGCTCCATTTCATTTTTCTTGTACATCCACATTTGCTCAGAGGCAGCAGAAACAGCACGGCCACCTAAATAAAGAGTAAATACTTCCGGTAAAGAGAGAAAAAGGAGCTACCAATTGATATAAAAAATTAAATATTACCTCCCTGTGAAGGGTCCACTCCCCCAAATGAACGAGCAGCTTGTACTGTAGGCCCATGATTCTCTGATTTTATTCTGGGTGATACAAGCTCCATGGAGCTGCCATCAGACTTCATTGGGAACGAGGCAGTATAGTTCTTTCCTGGTTGACTGACCAAACAAAAGGAACAATCTGTTGTCAGGGATAGGAGGTGCTTAAATTGAAATATTAATTTCTCGAGGAAAAATAACCTGCAAAAAGTAATGTTTGGAAAGAACAAGTATAAAACTTTATGCAAATAAAAGTACCAAGCATCTCTTTGCCGAATAAAATTAACCATGCAGTGGATATTACAGAAATAAACAAAGTGGTTGTATCAAGCACCACGCATCCATGGGCAAACTGGCAAGGATGAACAAGACAAGAGAGAGAGAGAGAGATTCACCACCATGGTTTTAAACAACGGGCTGCTATGTAACATAAACAGCAGTTGAATACAGGTTTTAAGGGGGGACTTACTGTTATCCACATTAAATAATGGACAGAAAAATTGGTCTTGGTAATGGCTAATATTAGCCATTAAATGGTAATGGCTGTTAGCCTGTTACTCACATGGGCAGAAGCTCCTTTTGAGAGCAGAGACAAGAAGCATGTTTTCTTTCTTGGTTTTCACTTTCCTTCTGTTTCTCCCGAATTTCCATCTTTTACACACCTTCATTTCTTGAGATAATATCATCATTTAGCTAAGATTTATTTCAAGTGAAGAAGAGGAATTAATCACACTTCTACATCCACATTTTGCAAAGGGTTAGTTATTTGTCTTTATTATTGGTGTTTTTGCTCATTTGTGGAAGAAAATTATGGTTTATGCTAGGATGTTTATGAAATTTACAATAAGAAGCATTAGTTTGCCAGATTTTATTGCCTTATTTTTGAAATTATTTTCAGTAAAATACATAATAACTGGAAAGTAACATCAAAGAAAGTTTTATCTTCATTAGAAATTTAGACTTGAGCAAAATAAAATTTAACAAAAATCAATGATCATGACTTGTTTTGGCAAAAAGACCAAATTTGCCTCTAAACTAACAGCAGGAGTCAAAAATGCAAAATTTCATCTTTTGGTCCAAAATTGCCCCTAAACTATATTGGTCCAAAATTGCCCCTAAACTATCATTAAAAGGTTAAATAAAAATTGATGAGAGCGTAGCTTGCACTCTAAGATCCTAACAAATAAGGGCCTTATTTGGCCTCTTAATAATAGTTTAGGGTAAATTTGGATTGAAAGATAAAATTTGGCATTTTCAGCCCCGTTGTATAGTTTAGAGGTAAATTTGGCCTTTTAGCCTTTTTGTGTATATATAAAAAGTAGTAATTTAAAACTTAATTCAGTTATTATAGGTAATACATAAATAAGTCAATTAATGGATAGGTGTAAATCAAGAACCTTTCACATATTCAGTAGTAACAAAGTTAACACTTTACCATCTAGTTAGTTATTTTCCATCTATCTTTATAATCTACTTAATTAGAAAATAAAATAAAATATAACATCTGCAAATCAATTTTCCATCTGCTATTAACAGAAGCAACATCTGTAACATGTTACCTTGACATGCCAGCTACTAAGTCTGAATCATCATAGTGCAAATGTATATAAGAAACAGGAAACTTATATTTCTGGAGAAATTAACTCAAATATATAGGAAGAGAGATAAAAGAAGTTAGTTCCAAATCAAGAACTTCCAGGTACTTTTTTCCTGAGTACAGTGGATTCTGCAGTGTTCATGGTTTTGATGGATTTTCATGTGTTTTTGAAGTTTTTTAGCAAAAGAGCAAAGTTTGGAAGCTTGGAGACTTTGAGAGAGGATTTCTCCATATCTCCACGTTGGGATCCTTTATTCTCTTGTTTGGAAGAGGTAAGTGAAGATCCTGAACTTCCTTTCTTGATTTTTGAAGGTTTTATGGGAGTTTGATGGAGAGTTATGCATGTTTAGGTTAAGGGAGGTTTTGAGTGATCTTTGTGTTCAAGCAGGTTTAAGTAAATCAAGAACTTCCAGGTACTTTTTTCCTGAGTACAGTGGATTCTGCTTTGTGCCGAAGAACTCGTAAAAGGCCAATTTTCAAAATCAGATTGCATTATTTGTTGGCCATCTAAGACTATTATAAAAAGTCATTTTGGCATCCAAGTATGAAACCATTGGTAAGCAAAATAAATCCTAAGGAATGAAAACTTTCAATTCCATTAATGAAAACAATTTGGAGAATTCTAGAAATAAATTAACGGAGTAGAGAATTCAAACCTGAAATCAATCTGAAAGAACATCCCAGGACAACTACGAAGATTTTTCAGAAGAGTGTTTGCAGCTTCAACATTGCTGCAATCAACAAACCAACCACAACCCATCTGCATGTTTGCTCGCATCAACCTAACTATAGATCCTACATTAGCAGAAGCAAGATTGCAAATTGACATTAGCTCATCATCTGTGATGAGGGGGGAGCTAACATTTGGAATACAAATCCAAAGTGTACTTGATGGCACTTGGTCTACATCCCTCACCATAGCAGCATTGCTGCATCCAGATGTATAATTCTCAAAATAGTTTGGGTGTACACTAATGCTGTACTTTGTCCGCAATGATGCAAGTAAGGAAGATAAGTGGGACATCCTTGTCCTACAGCTGTCAGCAGGGCTCCCAACTGCGGTTTGAGTATGAGGTGATTCAATCTTGCACATGCTCCCAGAATTACTGGTTCTGATGTCAGCATGGATTGGGGCTGGCATTGATCTTCCACCATCCAGTTGAGACATTGTAACATTTGATGACCCAGCATTAAAAGGCGGCAGATGACTGCTTTTTTCCTTCCGATGCTGCCTGAGATGTGCCATGACAGCAGTAGCTTCTTCAGGAGTTTCAAACTCCATTAATAATGCTCCTTCATTGCTAAGATCAGTGAACATGTAAGGACCCTTGTAAAGCACTTTCCTTGATTCATGCAAAATCTCATCCCTTGCCCATTGGCTTGAGATATTTCCCACATAAACATGACAACTAGAACCAACTGCAACACCATTCATAGCTCCCCTAGTTCCTAATCCTATATCCATGAACTTTATCTGCCAAGGAAAATGGCAGCGCATATATTCCCGAGCCCTTATGGCATCAATTATGCTCCTGTACTCCACCAAGGCAAATCCTTTCGCTGGAAAAAAGAAAAACTGTTCTATAGGGCCAAACCTCTCAAGCTGAAACCTCAGATGAGCTTCAGATGCTTCAGGGCCTACAGAACCCAACCAAAGCTGTCTAGAAGCAGAGAAAATATCCATTGCAGCAGGGTCCCCATCACAGAACCAAACAGTCTGAGTCATTGAACCATATGGTGTCCCCAAATGATGTTTAGGAGAAGCAAAAGCATTATCTATGGCTCCACTAGCAGATCTCGCAATTGGTGAACTGAAGTCAACATTTGAAGTTGTATTCTTGTCAATATGAACATTATGGTTTCCACCTTCAAATGAATTGTTCCTAGAGTCTATTATTGTTCTTGTAACAGGTGAAAGCATCTGTTGGTTCTGTAAGTCTCTGGGCAGGGAAGACCTGCCATGTGAAGCATCTGCAGGATCACTCATCTCAAAGTCCATGGATCTTGACCCTCCATTATCATGACTAGTACCTGCATTCAAACAGATATTAGTTTCAAGGGGAAGTACTGAACTGCATGCTTTCAGATACTGACGTAAAAATGTTACCAGCAACACCATCAGTGCCGGATTTACCATGAGTTCTTAACTTACCATCTTTACTAGACAGTTCACCAGAGATTTGATGTTGATTAGAGATCCTAGATACCACGTATTGCCTATTGATAAATTGCGAGGCATCTAAATTGTCCTCATCACTGTCCATTTGGGTATCTTCTAGTTTACTAAGTTCAGTATATGATTCAAAGATTTCTTCCAGCGTGGATCTAATTTCTGATACAGCTACAAAAGATGGCATGTTACATTGCTTCTTATATTTTGAGAACATCCAACTTCTCAATGATACACTGTTACCAAGAACCTGCAGAGAAGAAATCTCAAAGTAAGAAAGCAATGTCAAGCTCAAATACCCTTTGATTAATAGGAAATTTTACACAAAGGTGCCTAGTTTCTACTTATACTACTTCAAAACCTATTATCTACTCTTATAACCAATGATAAGAATCTAACTATTGCATCTAAAATTGGCCTGGGATGAGACAAATTTGACAAGTTTGCTGTAAGCCAAGGATTGAAGATCTCCCATCCATTTGAGTGATATGATTTCACCCACAAGCCCAGAAGTAGCAAATGCAGGCCCAAAACAGCTAAGTATGTATTTTCAAGAAGAATAAAAGTGGAAGGGAAGATTTGAGAAGCAAGAAATTGGAATTGCTGTGGGGAAGCTCTTTTTGTTAGAGGGAGACGCACAGGAAAAGGCACTTCGAATTAAAGATGCTACAAAAGGGGAAAAAATCCAAGAACTTGTATAAAAAGGAGAATCAGGGCAAAGGTGGGACAGAGAAAATTCTGAAGAGCAGATTTGAACCGGGCAAGAATCTACTGCACAGGAGTGTCTCCTGGAACTTGTATTATTAAGAGTTGCTTCTAGGATTCTTCTTTTGTATCAGTATTATTCAGATTTTTGCATTAAGAGCCGCACCTTGTCCAGGACCAGTTACCCCAAAGTTGTTACAGTGTAATGGTGGAGATGCAGAGAAATTGTCTAGGACCAATTCACTGTCCGAGAAAAATAGCCGATGAGATGGAAAGGAAGCTTCAATTTGCTAAGCAAGAGTGGGACTCTTCTCTGTTCGTGTCTGTGGAGTCAGCAAGGAAGAAGATGACAATGAGTGCTAGGCATGGTCTAAAGGAAGGATTAAGAGCCAAATGCGCAAGTCCACTGACAGGCCCAATTCTTGAACCAAGCCCTCCACTGAAATTTACTATGCAAGTGACAGATGTTGTTGATATACAAATAAGTATGCACAATTCAGCCTTGAACACAAGGCTGAACTTGAAGGGGCTGGCTGGCAATTATATGATTTCAGCCTGAAGCCCAGGAGTAGAAGATGCAGGCCAGCAGCCAAGAATGTATTTCAGGAGGAACAAAAAAAAAAAAAAAAAAGAAAGGAAGATTCAAGAAGCAACCAATTGAAAGTAACTAAAGGGAAGCTCTTTCTGGAGGGAATCAAGGAGGAAAAGCAACCTTGAAATCCACAAGTAGAGCTGTGAAAGAGAAACCAGAGCAAAGGTGTGAGAGAGGAAGAAATTTTGAAGAATAACTGTGCGCTGGGGCAAGAATCTCTTCCACAGGAGTGTCTCATGGAATTTCTTTTATTAGGAGTTGTTTCTTGTATTTCTCTTTTCTACCGGTATATTCAGTGTAATAAGAGTGAGTATCAAGAATTCATTGTTGAGGGAGAAATAGTTTGCAATTAAGAATTTCAATCTCATAATACAATTACAGCCTCTTTTGATGTTTGAATCCCCTTAAATTTTGTTTCTAACTCTATTAATAAAAGTCTACATAGACCAAGACATGATCTCCAGTTCAAACCATTAATTCATAATTATAAGAAAATACTTAGCTCCATAAGGCCTTAACCTCATACTAGATTTAGACCAGCTACATGAATAACTTTCTGTATTCGAGGAATGTTCTCAAGAATAATATATACACCAACAAACAATCACCATGTAATGCTTGACAGGGATAAAGCTAATAAAAAAATGCAGTATAATAATCTGTTTAACACGTGGAGACATTTAGAGAATTACCAGTTGCAATAAGCAGTTCCGCTGGACAGAATGTGAATCTGCTGAAACACGGTTGCCATCTGATAAAAGGTCCTCATCACTAACTTCATTGCCTGTGACACTTGTTTTTTTACAGCTTTTGGATGATGCTGGCCTATCGTGTGCTTTATCTGATAGAGGAGGCACAAAATTATCATCAAGACTGCTTGTCACCTGACTAAGAAAACACTGCGCTTCACGAATGTGGTCAGAGCCAGCAGATTTGAGGAGATCAAAACATGCTGCAAGCAGATTTTTCGAACAAGAAAAGAAGATCCAGAACATACTTAGCACACGAAACTTGAATAACTTAACTGTTGAAGATATGTCTTCATCAGAAAACTTTTGCTTTAGCTCAGAAAAGACCTCAGCAGAACCCAGCATCTTCAATATTTCCTTATCAACAATCTGAAAAGCACCCTTTCCCTCAAACGAGGACATGAAAAATGAGAGCACATTCTGAAAAACAGCAGAACAGATGCCCCGAATTACAGAAGATGTTGGAGCCACCAGAGAAGCAGTGTGACAGATATCAGCTAAACCAAAAATACAGGCCTTTGCAGTCTCAAATGCGATACCATTAGAATCCTCGCCTCTATTTATCACTGCCGTATTCTGGTTATGCATATTGATAACAACTTTAGTTGCAGCTTCAAGGGCAGTTGGACAATATGACGCATATCGAGGAATGAGATCAGCTACTATACGCTGTACACTAGTGCAACCTGCAACACTAGCAGCATACAAGTCACTAATTTCTCACTTCTTGTTCTTCTTCCGCTTTTCTTTCCTTTTTCCTTTCTTTTTGATGTGTGCATGTGCAATTGTAGGACATCTCAGAAATGTGAATATTTCAACACCTTTCTTAAGGAGTCAAAAAAGCTTTAATGCAGTTGCGCACATAGTATAATGTAGAGGAAAAATTTTGTCATAATATTCTCTATGTTAGATTTTCATTTATTTGCACTGCGCCCAACTTCTTTCGCCCTCAAACTAGGTGTTTGTTTAATTGATAAAGTAAAGTATATTTTGCAAGCAAATACTGAAAGATGGACTAGGCTACATAGGCATTAAGTAATACAATCAAGTTAACAGAAAATTCATTTAATCTCAAGCACACCATTATCAGAATCGTACAATTCGAATCAATTTTATAACAAATCAATTCAAATCAATTTTATAACAAATCAATTCGAATCTATAGGGTAAATCTTAAATGTACCAAAATCTTATGATTCTTAACTTGAATCTTAAGATTGTTGAATCTTATGATCCTCGATTCGATTCTACATCCTAGCAATTCAAATATATAGAGTAAATTGCTAATATGCCTAAATGTGACTAAATTGCAAGAATCAATAATGAATCAAGTGAATCAATATGAATCAACCGAGTCTTCACCCGATTTCAATCAATTATTTATAAAGGGTCTATCATATTTTATATTTTTAAAATATAAGATCTCATTTATTTTTACCATAAAAGATGTACATAAAGCAGTTCCTTAACTATTTTTCTTTCACCATCCATTCTTTTCCTTCTCCCTCTTCTTTCTTTTTCTTTTCTTTTTAGTTAATTTACTTAACTAATTATAGTTGTCAAGTTATGACAATTTATATTAATAATATTAAAATTTGTTATCCTTTTTTACTATTTAATTATTTGATCAAATTTAAAGAAAAATTTAGCAAGTTTATGATGATTACTATTTTCTACAATTTAAAAATTATAATTTGTAGCATAAAACTATATAATATAGAAAATACATATTATTCTATTATAAAGAATCTTTATAATTTATAAATGATAATTATATATTTAGCAAAACATATTATAAGAATTTTTTAACTTAATTTTTTATTTTTAGAACTTTATCGAATTTTACTTCTTGATTCAAATCTTGATTTGACAACTATGCTCAAGCATTCAACATGAGCACATATGACTCTGCAAGTACAAAAAAAACTTCAAGGTAGCAGGCAACAATAATAGATGATTGAAGTAGTGCATGTAAAGCTAAAATGTTGCCACACCTTTCGGGGTACTGTTCCTCCCAAATAAAGATAAAAGGTATTCAAATTCTTGTTTCAACAGACAAAAGCATATTTCTATCACTCCACGTTTGCTACTATTCAATCATCTATGCATGTCCAAGGCTCATGACTTAAATGTTTCAAAATACAAAAAGTCACACTAAGAGTGAAGATTTCAGCACTTTTAAATTCCCAAACGAGCTCATGGTTTATGCATAGCATAATTGGTAAAGGTAAAGAGTCACATTCTCCCTCCTCCCAATCTATGTATAAGAAATTTTTTATAAAAAAAAAAATGCTTTACGAAATTAATATAAATTCAAAATTCAATTCAGTTTCGGTATTCACAACCTGATAATATAATCAACTTTTTTCCTCGGGTTTCTCAGCGATGAAAAATGCGAATTAACTTCTATTATAATCAAATGAAAAATTATAAACTCTAATCCACTTCAAAAGATTAAACAAAAAGCACATCAGAACACATAAATTCCAGAAAGTTTTCGACAATGAAACCGAAAAGGAAAGCAAAAACAGAACGCGCTACCTCTTGAGGCAGTAATGAGAGCAAGATAAGTTTGCTCAAGGTCGGGCATGTGGCGGCCCTCTTTTTGAGAAACGCAGAACTTAAGGCGCTTGTAAGTATCGTAGACATTTTTAATCTCATCTCTGTTTCTTCGTCTCGCGAGAATTTCCTCTTGGGAGAGTGGTGGTGGTGTTGATGGTGAAACTACGGTGCTCCGAGGCTCAGCTAGGGTTTCTGCGGGTTGTGCCGGTGGCGGTGTTTCTGGTCGAGTCTCGTAGAGCTTCCGCTTCTTGAGAGGCTGCTCTGATGAGGACATTGCTCGGAAGGACGCAGGTAGAGGGAGTGCGCCTCAACCCGGACCTAAGAGAAGGAGTCGAGTTTCTCTAGGCTCATTTGGGAACGAAATGGAATGGCAGACGAAATTACTCAAGTAGCCCTCTCGTTGGTCCCACAAAATAATTGAGTAAATTTCACGTATGGTTCCTGAATTTAGGAACTTTAACTGTATTATTCTAAACTTTAGTTATAATAACTTTCTTTCTCCACTCAATTATTTCTCTCTTAACACTCTCTTTCTCTCTACAGTCCATAATGATAAAATAGATAAATAAATTAGTTTACATACATTCCATCCCAGTAATAATTATGACTATTTATAAGCTTCATGTTGTAATTAAAAAAATAAAAGATAATTTATAATAAAGTTATTAAAATTTAATAAAACTCATAATTTAATCATTATTATTTTAGTATTATATAATTTAATCCTTAAAATTTTATTTTGTTAAAAGAAGTCTTTCTATTAAAATTCACTATTAATTCAAATAATTTAATCTTTTAAATTTCATTTTTTACAATAGTTTAATCTTTTTAACTTTAATAATTTATAATAATTTAGTACATATAATTTTAATATTTATAATAATTTAGTTTTTTTAATTTAAATTGGTTTTTTAATTAATAGATAAATTATTAACTTTAATAATTTACAATAATTTAATACTTATAATTTTAATATTTATAACAATTTATTCCTTTTAATTTAAATTGACTTTTTTAATTAATAAATAATTGATGGTAAAATTAACAGAAATATTATTTTGTTAATAAAGAGGGCATTTGAGAACTACTTTTATTAGTATTTAATCACCGGTCTACTAAGAGAGATATGTGATTATTAGGTTCTCCACAGTAAAGTCAAGTCAAGCAAATGGATCCATGATAGATGAAGGATAAGGGGTATATAAGTCTTTTTACTTTTTTAATTAATTTAAAATATTATAAATTGTTTAAAAGGATTTTTATGTTAATTAAGTTAAAATTTAGGAAGTTTTATATTATAAATTAAAATTTAGGAATCACATTGTTATAACACCTTAAGTTGAGGGACAATTAGTGAAATTTATCCCAAAATTATTTGGCTGTGCTTTAGAATCAGAAGTTCTCAAAACATTGATTTTTGGTAAATTACAGATTGCCTCATGTTTAAAATTTAAATAACAAATTAACCCTTCACTTTCAGTGTAGAATTTAAGACAACGTTTTTTATTCGAAATAGATACTTGAATTTAAATTTATCAAAATAGAGCAATTACTCTTCTCTTTGGTGATATCAAAGATCCATCTTATAAATTGAGAATTTCAATTACGGTTATAAATTTTTACTATTTCAGTTTTAATTATTTATTTAAAAATTAAAAATTAAATTGAAATTAAATTGACGAGTTGTAATTTACTTTCGATTTTGGTTCAAAAAAGAGTGGACTGTAACCAGTCTCTTTATATAAAATTCTAGTATGATTTAAGAAGCGAAACTGATTAATCGATTCGAATCAAACTATGGTCAGGTGTATATTCTTGATTACATTACTCTCATTATTTAATCTTTATAGATCAGTTTGTATTTGTAATTTGTTGATTAAACTCTGGCACTTTAGAATTGGAAGATCATTGTGAAGCCATCTAAATCTTCTTAATAAATACAAATCTATATATAAAACGGAATCAGCAGATCAAGGATCATCAAAACGACAGCGTAGAAATATATATATGTTATAATCCATGTGATTGAACAGAAATTATTTTAGTGAATATATTTTTATTACTGTTGATCTGATTTGTATTATAAATTAACATTAATTTAAAGTCATGACAGCTTCATAGAAGCATTGAGATCTTCTGATTGAGGCCAATGTCCATTCCATTGTAAGCAATAGGTGCGTACATCCACAGATCATCAGAGCTCAAAAGCTGCAAAGATAAAGAAGACAGATTAGCATATATGCTTATTATTTTTCTTCTTGCTGCATAAAAAAAAGGGAAAATGTGCCAAAAAACCTCAAACTTTTTCATTTTTTACAATTATACTCTTTAACTTTTTTTTTCCACAAAAATGCCATGAACTAATGATTTACTTACAATTACACCCTCCTTATTTAATTCACTGTTAAATATTGACAAAGAATTGTAATGTTAGCATCTTGCTCTCTAAACTTGGTCTTCTACCATTGAGTGTATCTAGATGAGAAGAAAAGGGCGGAGGATGACATGACACAGTGAATTGGATATGGAGGGTGTAATTGTAAATAAAACATTAGTTTAGGTATTTTGTTAAAAAAAGTTTTAAGACTATAATTGTAAAAAATAAAAAGATTTAAGATTTTTTTGACAGTATCCCAAAAAAAAAATGAAAAATCCCAGTTGCCATTACCTTGATCTGGAGCTGCAGAAACTTTACATAATGGACTGCCTCCTCTAGCATTGTACTGATATCAACTTTTGTTCCATTAGGAACAAGATTCTGCAAGATTCTCAATCTCTCGTTTATCCTCTCCCTTCTTTTCTGCAAGATTTAATAAATAGAAATTTAATTTAAGTATATCAACGGGTCCAACTTTTAAACCATTAAGAGCCTGTTTGGCATTAGAGCTGT
The DNA here is from genome assembly GCF_001659605.2 of Manihot esculenta. Classification (NCBI taxonomy): domain Eukaryota; kingdom Viridiplantae; phylum Streptophyta; class Magnoliopsida; order Malpighiales; family Euphorbiaceae; genus Manihot; species Manihot esculenta. The sequence goes on along the minus strand of NC_035165.2, from coordinate 29,803,026 downwards.
TATTGAGAAAAATATTTTTTTTTAAATATTATTTAGAAAATATTAAAAAGTAATTTAAAATCTGTTGGACATAATTTAATTATAAAAATACCAAATAACAAAACAGTTTTTCCTAAACTGCTTTTTTCGATGGCAATTAAAATGCTAAAAAGCTCTTTTTAGCTTTCAAATTCAATGTCAAACAGGCTCTAAGGAATTATATGCATTAATAGCTTACCCTTGCATAAAGGCTCTGGGGATCTGTGGCGGATCCTCGACTAGCTCTTGTCTTGCCATTGGAATTGAGAGTTTCAGAAACTTTAGAATCAGAAGATGCTCCTCTGTTAGAATCCTGAGAAGCATTGTCTTCCTCTGAACTGCAACTGCTAGAGCTCTGTCCATTTTCCTCATTGTTTCCTGGAATGAACTTCTGGTTTTTCCTGGAAGTTACTTTCTTCTTACTCTTTTGCACCTGCATTTAGAAATCAATGACAAGTAATAAGGAATTTTTCCTACAAGAAATTAGTTCATAGTATCAAAAGTAATGTTCTTACATCTCTTGTAACTCGAGATCTTTTATTCCCTGATGGATTGGCTTCTGATTCAGGGAAATCAAGCATTCTTTTCAGCTGCAATTCCCTGGCAGGAACAGAATTAGCTCCTGGTTCATTTATACAGACAGTTTCTGTTTCTGTCATTGCAATTTCAGGAAACATTGCGACAAAAGATCCTGAATTTTTCTCATCCATGATACAAAAATCCATGGACATAGAATCATCATTTGTTGTCAGAATACTGTTAGAATCACTAAACAAATAGGTTTCTTGTCTGAAAGAAGGAATCAAGACACTACTGCTACAGTTACTGCTGCTACTATTTTCCTGAGAAATCAGATTCAAATCAGAATTGAGAGTGTTCCAAGAATAAAACAGACTCTCATTAACGTCAGCCATGTTCAAATTGGCTTCAGGGTTTGAGAAAAAAGCTGTCGGATTTGCAAACTGCACCCCTTCTTCGTTTCCGACAGGAAATGAACACTGACCAAGCAATTCACTTGTGATGTCAAGCTGATCTTGTGTCGAAAACATTCTGCTGAAGTCCCATTCTCCATCAGGAAAAGCTCCCAAAGTCTCCATATCAACAAGTAGAAGCCTAAGCCTGTGAAGAAACTGCCAATTCAAGCTTGTTTGTGTCTGAAGCAAGCAAAAAACCAGGAACATATTTATACCCATTTCTTACAAAAGATGTTAGAAAGTGTTGACTTCATTTGTATACTAAGAAATAATTCTTAATTACCTAATCATTCCTCTGATGTAAGTCTTCATTCTCTGCAACTAAACTCAGGAGTCTAATGTGGACCCATTACCAGGCAAAGGACAACTAAGATGATAGATTAAAATAATAGAAAATTTTTCAATGCAATTAAAGAATAAGATAAACTGAAATTAGAAGGCAAAAGGGTCATTATGAGAGGACTAATTATGATTAATGAGAAGAAGAAAAGTGAGTTTTAATGTAATAGAAAATGAGAGAACGTGGGAAGAGTCTTGATGAATAAAATAAAAAGACATGGAATTTTTCTGACATATTAGTGAGAGAGATTATAAAGAAACATAAGTCTGAGCTGAGGACGGCATGACATGGACATGAATCTGAAATTCTTAAATCAAACTAAAACGCGCAAAAACCGACACGTTAACCTTGGAACTCGTTCTTTGTCTCCTTAGTTGCGGCTTTAGACCTAATCTGTTTTTCTCTTGATTATATATTGTTCTCGAGCTATTTCATTGATTTTTAATCTTTCATCAACATTCCAAGCATTTTATCCTTTATGCATATCCATATAATTGAAAATGAAACAGTAATAAAGGAATTCTTTCAAATTAACCATGTCTTTATATATATTACTAGCATTAAATCCGTGCCGTACCGTGGTGATATGTTTTTAAATATATTAAAAATTTATTTTTTAACAAATATATTATATATATTTACTATAATATAGTTAAATTTAAAGTTATTATTATAATAAATATATAAAAAAATTTAAAGTTATTATTATAATAAATATATAAAAAAATATTATATATAGATTTACAAATTTCAAAAAAAATGCGATCAATTGAGTTAGACGACTAAATATAAATCAGACCGAGAGAATACATTCTATACTTATAAAAAAAACCGAATGAGTACTTTCTATTATTATAAAAAAAGAGAAAATTTTAAATTTATTATTTTGTTAATAGAATTATTTTTATTTTATTTCTAAAGATCTTACCTTTAAAGTTTTGATTATGAGAGACCCTATCTTTAGAGTTCTTACTTTGAAGGTGTGGTTGTATGAAGTTTTACATTGATAATTCTCCTTTGAAAGGTCTAACCTTTATGGTCTTCTTTTTGTAAAATTTGATCTTAGTGATTTACTCTTTTCGAAGTTTTGACCTTGATGGTCTTCTTTCTGGAAGATCGGCTGTAGTGTTCTTCTTTTGGAAGGTCTAACTTTGGTGGTCTGCTATTTTGGAAAGTCGGACCTTGGTGGTCTTTCTTTTGAAAGGTTTGATCTTGGTGGTTTTCTTTTTGAAAAGTCTGACTTTGATGGTTTGCTCTTTTGGAATGTTTAATATTGGTAGTCTTTCTTTTGGAAAGTTTAACCTTAGTATTATTCCTTTAGAAGGTTTGACCTTGGTGGTTTTCTCTTTTGGAAGGTCGGATTTTGGTAGTCTTTCTTTTAAAATATCTGACCTCGGTAGTCTTCTTTTTGAAAGGGTCTGACCATAATAGGTTTCCTTTTGGAAGATTTGACCTTGGTGGTTTGCTCTTTTGGAATGTCAGACTTTGGTGGTGTTCTTTTTGAAAGGAAGGTCTGACCTTGACTGTCTTCCTTTTGAAATGGTCTGACCTTGCTAGTCTTTCTTTTGGAAGGTCTGACTTTGTTGGTCTACCTTTTTGCCCTTTCGACCTAACCTTTGTGGTTTGCTCTTCCAATCTGACCTTACTGGTCTGCCCTTTCAAGTCTTACCCTTTCGGCCTTGCCCTTCTAACTTGACCTTAGTGGTCTTCCCTTCCGGGTCTTTCTCTTCCAACCTGACCTTAGTAGTCTACCCTTCCAGTTTGGCCTTAGTGGTCTGCTCCTTAATGGTCTTCCTTTTAAAAGGTCTAACCTTAGTAGTCTTTCTTTTAAAAAGTCTGACCATAGTAGTCTTTCTTTTGAAAGGTATGACCTTAATAGTCTTTCTTTTGAAAGGTCTGACCTTAGTAGTCTTTCTTTTGAAAGGTTTGACCTTGGTGATCTTCTCTTTTGGAAGGTCTGACCTTGGTAGTCTTCATTTTGGAAGGTCTAACCTTAGTGCTCTTCCTTTTGAAGGTTTCACCTTAATGTTCTTCTTTTGGAAGGTCTGACCTCAGTGGTCTGCTCTTTTGGAATGTCCGACCTTGATGGTTTTCCATTTGAAAGGTCTAAACTTGGTGGCCTTCCTTTTGAAAGGATCTGTCCTTGTTGGTCTTCCTTTTGGAATGTCTGCTTTGGTGGTCTACTCTTCTGACCTTGCCTTTCCAACCTGTTCATAGTGATCTGCCCCTCCGGGTCTTTATCCTTCCGACCTGATCTTAGTGGTTTATCCTTTCAGGCTAATCTTAGTGATCTGCCCTTCTGGTTCTTATCTTAGTGAGACCTTCCTTTTTGAGGTCTTTCTTTTGAAAGGTTTAACCTTAATATTCTTCCTTTGAAAGACCTGACCTTAGTGGTTTGCTCTTTTGGAAGGTTGAGTCTTGGTAGTCTTCCTTTTGAAAGGTCTAATTTTGGTGGTCTGATCTTGGTGGTCTTCCTTTGAAAACGGTCTGACCTTGCTGGTCTTTCTTTTGAAAGGTTTAACTTTAATGTTTTTCTTTTAAAAGGTCTGATTTTAGTGGTCTGCTTTTTTAGAAGGTTGGGCTTTAGTAATCTTCTTTTTGAAAGGTTTGATCTTGGTGGTCTTCCTTTAGAAACATTGTGACCTTACTGGTCTTCTTTTGAAATGTTTGACCTTAGTAGTCTACCCTTCCGGCCTAACCTTAGTGGTCTGTCCTTTCAGGTCTTCCTCTTCCGGCCTTTCCCTTCCGACCTGACCTTAGTGGTTTGTGTTTCTAGGTCTTACCTTAGTGAGACCTTTCTCTTTGAGATTTTTCTTCTTTAAGAAGAGTTTTCTTTTTAGGATCTTCTTTCTTGAGAGAAGAACCAACAGTATCGCTGTATCGTAACATTTCATAAAGAGATGATACTATTTTGTGAGAATGAAAGTACGCTGACAAGTACAGCGATATGCAGATGGAAAACCAATGATTGTAAATATTGAAAAAATGGAAAACTATATAAAGTAGGGCAACAGAATGAGATTACACGGAAGGGTATGGATGCGCAGAAAAATAATAAACACAATTGAGTAAAAGATTTATAAAAAAAAACATAAAAAAGAATATGTTTTGAAAAAAAAGGCATAACTTTTTTTAAAAATAAATATTTACATTGTAAAATTTGATATTATTTATATAGTGTTGGAAATTGAGTTTTATTATTATTATTATGTATATGTATATCAGAGCTAACCAGACTCTCCGCCTTAACCAGTGATTAGGGATATTAGGCGGGCGGGTTTTTATGGGTACCCGATCCGCCCAAACCCTATTAGAACGGATTTGGATTTTTACAAAACGGATTTGAGCGGATTCGGATTTAAAAAATTTTACCCATTTCGGATTCGGGTAGGGTTCGGGGTTAGGTGATCGGATACCCGTTACCCGAACCCGATTACCTATATTAACAAAACTAACCCTAATTTCCTTTTTCATTTTACTCTTTCCTCTCTCCGTCGGCGCCTCCCTCCCTCGCTTCCCTTTCCTCTCTTCGTCGACTCTCTCCCTCGCTTCCCTTTCCTCTCTTCGTCGACGCCTCTCCCCCACTTCATGACGACTGCCGGCAGCCCAATCGGCACCGGCGACGTCTTCTTTCTCTCCCTGATAAATCTTCTCTCTCCACAGTGCGATATCTCCTTCTCTCTCTCCAGTCGGCGACATCTCCCACTTCCCAGTCAAGGCCTCTCTCCCCCACTGCATTGATGAGTGGCGGCAGTCGACTCCTTTCTCTCCCCAGTCGACGACGACGATAAATCTTCTCTCTCCCCAGTTACCGATATCTCCTTCTCTCTCTCCAGCGGCGGCATCTCCCACTTCCCAGTCGGAGACAACTCTTCCCGCTCTCCGGTCGGCATCGGCGATATCTCCTTTGACTGGAACTTTCTTCAGGTTTGCAATCAAATTTTTTATTGAAACTTTCTACTGCTGGGTTTGCTGAATTTGCAATCAAATTTTTTGACTGGAACTTTCTACTGCTGGGGTTGCTAGGGTTGCTGGGGTTGCTGGGTTTGCTGGGTTTGCTGTTTCTTGTCATTGAACATTTCTCCTTCTAGTTTATTTGGTAATTTTTGTCATTGAATTGATTATTTAGATACTTTAAAAAAAATTAATTATTTGCTATTTGATTAATGTAATACTGTTGATTTTTAGAATTTATGAACAATTAATTTGATTATCTGGTTATAAATCATTATTTGTTGGGTTGCTGAGTTGCTGTTCTTGTCATTGAACATTTCTCCTTTTACTGCTGGGTTTGCTAGATTGTGCAAATGTTAAATAGTTTATTTGCTGGTTTTTGTCATTGAATTGAATTTAAAAAATCGGGTTCGGGTATTGTGCGGGTATTGTTAAACGGGTTTGGGACGGGTTCGGATAATAAAATTAAAATATTAAACGGGTTTGGGACGGGTTCGAGAATTGTATATATAATCGGGTTCGGGTTTGGGTACTCTCAATTTTGCAGGTACCCTACCCGTTTACATCTCTACCAGTGATGTTGTCGGCAGGACAAAAATGATTTATTTAAATTATGTATTTAATTATATAGTTAAAATAAACTATATATATATGAATAATAAATTATACTGACTATTACTTTTTCTGTTTTATAATTTGTGTTTATTTTTTAATTATATTAAAATTATTGTTATTTTTTAAAATTATAATAATATATAAATTTATTATTATACCTATTTAATTTAATTTTATTTTATTTTTAAAAAATCTTTTTAAATACTTTTTAATATTTAATAAAATTTAATGTATTTAAAATAGTTATAATTAAAAAGTTAATAAAAAAATTATATTTTTTAATTTGTATGAAAAATAAAATGAATAAAATTATGGGGGAGAGAGTAATTTATTAATCTTAATAAAAATAAAAATAATATTAAATTATAATGGCCGGGATTAATAAACCAATTAGGTAAAATTTTAATTTTAAGTGGGAGACATAATAAAATTGCATGCATAATGCATTTTTTTTATGGGGCAAACAGTGATCTACATAAGTAATTATTCATAACTTGCAAGTAATTAAGTATAGAATAATGACAAGGACACTTTTGATGTCGCTTTCAAAAGAGTTGTCAAGATTAAGTATTCTCCTTTAATTATTTAAATTTTCAATGCAATTAAACTAAAATAAACTTAAAAAATTGTAATTAAATTAGATTGAATTCATCAATGTTGAGTTGTGAGAGCTAAACTGGATGAACTATGAAATTATTATTGATTTTGTAAAATGCAAAATTAAATAGAATGAATAAATTACCAATTAAAGCTATGTTTTGTTCCATGAAAAATATTTTATGTATTTTTTAATATTTAAAACACTTAAAAAAATTAATCAATGAAAAATATTTTTTTATTAAAGAAAAATTATATTATTTAAAAAAAATAACTTATTTTTTAAAAAAATAATTTTCTAAATTTTAAAAATTTTATTAATAAATTAATAATAAAAAATTAGTTATTTTTTAAAAAATATTTTATAAAAAAATATAAGTTATTTTTCACAAATAAAACAGATCCTATAAATATTAGTAAAATGAAATTTAGATATTAGTTTTACTAACTAATTATGCTTGACAATTGCATTGATTAATCCTTTAATAACAAAATTTCAAATTTTGCATTACACTCTTGGATTTTATTTGATTGGTATAATTCAATTAGAAAATTTTAAATTTCCAACTAAAATTATTGAAAAAAAAAAAGAAATAATATTTTTAGATATAACAATGTCATTTCTGAAATCGAATTTAATAAAAAATAAAAAAAAAATACTATGTAATAAGATAATTCTTATTAAATGCGATATATCATGACCGAAAATATAAATACGTGAATTTCTTCATATAATAATTATATAGAATCATAATAAATCGAATTTAAATAAAATTTAAATAAAATTTTCTCTCATCACTTACTATCAAACACAAGTATTTGAGATCATACATTACTTTTTTTTTTAATTTTTGTATTTCATTTATTTAATTTTACTCTATAGCACTGCATGCCATGCATGAGTATTGCTTGGAAACTGCCCTGCACGAGTGAAAACACCCTCAAAAAGTAACATACTTTAATTATCATCTTCTTTTTTTATTCTAAAGCGCTTTCAAGGAAGTTTTCATCTCTTCTTGCATACTTGGCATAGAACCAAAATTGAAAACTTGGTATCTTTTTAAATTTTAATTTAAAAAAAAAAATTAAAACGATGTGGCTGGAAATTAAATTAATTAAGAAATTGGAAAACAAAAACACAGCTGTGAAATCTTCATCGAAATCAACCATAGCAAAAACCAGATAAGTCTCGCAGTAATCCACATCAGATTACCTGAACAAAGCCACAAATACACATCCTTGGCCCCTTAGATTCCGCCGATCCTCGCGCTTGTTATCCACGCGTCAAATGAATACTGGCCTTAACGTACTATTTTAAAAAATATATATATGGTATTGCTTTCTTATTTGTAAATTCCACCGGCCATTGCACGATCTGATCTCTAAAAGAAGATAACTGAAACCCTAAAAATCCCAAAATTTTGGAAATTAAAATTAGAAGAGAATAAAATCTAGAATGTTAGCAGAGAGAGAAGTGAGATTTTATTCGTGAGTAGGATTGAAAGTTGAAGACGGGATAATGCAAGCCGGCTTTGCACGACGCTGCGGTGGTTTAGGGTTTGCGTTTCTGCGTATTAACCATTATCAAGACAAATCGCTATAGAGACAGCTACTTCTGTCTTACTAAACAACCAACCAACATATATTTTTATGCATCAACCACCCAGAGTCATCCACGTGACTCTTCTTTATTATGCCACGTGTTCCTACTTTGAGGCTCTGGTACAATGGTATGTGTATGCATATAGAGAGAGAATAAAATATTCTCTTTATACAAGTATCATTTAAAAATTGTCTTTTCGATTTTCAAAGAGTCTCTTCACTTCAATACTAATTTATTTATTTATTATAATTTAGAAAATTATTTGTATTTAAAGTTGAATTATTGAATATATAATTATATAAGAATAAGAAGGTTCTATTAACTCTTACTAATTATAGGAAAAGAAGGAAATGTTTTTTTTTAAAAAAAAAAAACGAAGAAGAAGAAGCTTCATGAAAGAAGTAAGCCAAAGTGCTTAACCTTTTTAGCTAGTGAAGCGTTAGTCAACTAGCATCCCACCAGCCTTTCCTCTTGCCTCACGCGAGAGGTCATATGCATTCTCCCTTCAAACTGACTTCCATGAAACCCAAACGCTTCCTAAACAGAGATGATCATCATCATCATATCATGTAACTCTTCTTAAACAGTTCAAATGTAGTACCGAGCTTTGTTAAAATTATTTTTACATAAATTTAAATTTATAATAATTGCACTATTTAAAAATAATTTTAACTTTATTTATTTGTAAAAAATAATTTATATTTAAAAATTACTTTTTGTGAAAAATAAATTTTAATGAGATAATTTATTTTTTATTTTAAAAATAAATTTTATTAATGAAATGATATATAGATGTGTTTAAAATAACTTCATTTTAACAAGAAAAATATTCTCTGAATATTTTAAATATCAAAAAATATAAAAAATATTTTTTTATAAAATAGACATAGCCTATGAAATAAATAGTAATAATTATGGTATTGATTACGATATCTGGACTTTAAATTTAAAAGGAATAATAATTTATTATTACATATTGGTGGTTGTCTCATGTTAGTGTTAGAGAACCTCATAAACTAAAGCTTAATTATTATTCTTGAAAGAAAGGTCTTATCTTTTAGATTAAATTATTATATTTAATATTGAAATATATTAATGTAGTAAAAATTATCACTTAAAAAAGTCAACAAATGCATTTTTAAAAAAATATTTTATTACACACCCACAAACTTTTCAATAAAATATATTGATATTTTTTTAAAATAAAAATTAAAGGTTGAAGAAATAAAAAATGTGAGATCTCTTAAATTTATTCAGATATATTTACTACCAGACTAAACGTGAGTTTAAATATATTAATATTTTAATAATAATTATTTTCATAGAAAAGACATTAAATAATAAAATAATTCATAATAAACGCATACCCTTTCCATATTACAATTTTTTTTCATTTCAGCTTTTCATGTGAAGGAATGAAATTTTTTTATTAACTTTTTAAATATATCTATTTAAAATTAAATTTTATTAAATTCTAAAAATTATTTTAGAAAATTTTTTAAAAATAAAATAAAATTATATAAAATTATAATAATTGATTTATATATTATTATAGTTTAAAAAAATAAATAATAATTTTAAAATAATTAAAAAATATATAGATAAAAATTATAAAGATTATTATTTTTTATGGGTTTATATCAATTATCAGTTATTAGAATTCTTTTAAATGGAAATTAATTACTGCTTAATTAGCTAAAAAGAAACTAATTGCTTCAGGTTGCTTACTAACACACACAATAAATAAATAATCAAACTTTTTGTTTAGTGAAACAATCATTATTAAAATCTTACCAAAATAAATAAATAAATAAAAATACATCAATTGGCAACCTACGTACATGAAGAGTATTTTTTTTCATAATATATATAAAAAATAATTATCATAGCATTAATTTTATTCATTGAAAAAAATTTGAAATACTTAGATTTATATAAAATTATAAATTAATTAATAATTTTTTTATAATACACATTTGATACTTCAAATTAATGAATACTGATCAAATTTTTTTTAAAAATATTTTAAAGATATTTTAATATATCTTTTAAAATTAAAAAATTAACTAATGAGTTTTCACATATCACATAAATTAATTAGTAAATTATTGTATTTATTCAAATATTTGATTTGATTTTTTATTATTATCGGTTATTTCAGCTTTTATTTTAAAAAATTTTAATTATTTTAATTCGATTCGATTTTGATAAAAAAATTAATAAAAATAAATCCAACATATTAGTGATAATAATTTTTTTAATAATATAGAGATTAATCTATGGTTAATATTGAATTATTTTAATTAAATTTTAGAATAATAAAAGTAAAATAAAAAATATAAAAAATTTAATCAATTAAATCGAATCAAACTGAATCAGATTAGTTTAATTTAAATATGTTCAAAATCAATTTAATTCAATTTTTATAAATATTAAAATTTTGATTTATTCAATTCGATTAAATTTTAAATCAAAGTGACCGAATTCTTATATTAAAATAAAGATTATTATTTTTATTATTTTTTTCAACCCTCCAATCGACTTCAAAATCATTTAATTAAATTCCAAAATGAATGGCTTCTTTTATTTTAATTAGTATAAGTCAATGCTTTTATGATATTTTATAATATGGATGCATAAATTATGGGTAGGCTATAAATAAATTAATGAAATGTCAAACTTTTTCTTAAATAATAATATATATTATTATTTCAAAAAAACATGAAAATTATTTAGGTAGTTATAAATTTTTAAAGAAGAAAAGAAGGGGACCACTTCTAAGTCAAATAGACTGCCCAAACGTCCTTTTCTTGTGAAGAGCTGGAATTATTATTGACATATGTATGGGTGAGCAGTATTCGGTTCAAACTGAAAAAATTGATCGAATCGAATTGATTTAAAAATTTAGTTCGATTTTTTATATATTTCAGTTCGGTTTGATTTTTAATTTTAAAAATTTTGGTTATTTCGGTTCGATTCGGTTTTGATCAGAAAAAAACTGAAAAAACCGAATCGAACCGATTAGTGATAATAATATGTTTTTTTCAATAATATAGAGAAATTAAATCATACTAAAATTAAAATATTTTAATTAAATTTTAAAATATTAAAAATAAAGTGTAAAAAATAAAAAAATTATTAAAAATAGAAACCGATTAAACCGAATCGAATCGAACCGAATCGGACCGGTTCGGTTCGGATTCTGATCAAAATCGATTCGGTTCGATTTTCATAAACACTAAAATTTCGATTTTTGATTTATTCAGTTCGATTCGATTTTGAACCAAACCGACCGAATGATCACCCCTAGACATATGTATATGGATAGTACAAGTTAAGAAACCCTCACGCTGTCAACGTGGTGCTTTTTCTAAAATTTTAACCGCCCAAAATTTAAATTTACTCCCAGAGTAAAAATTTATCAAATTTTATTTTTGAATTTAAATTTATTTTTAAATCATAATTAAAATATTAAATAAAAATAAAAATAACACTCAAATTAATTTATTCAAACTCACAACATTTTTCTTTCGTCCAATAAAAAAAATCTAAAATCTTACATAATTTCTCTCCAACACAGTATATAAATTTTACAAGAAGAACATATATATAGAAGGATGAGGAGGTGGCGGCCGATGGTTGGCTTTTTTGGCTCCTTCATGGTGAACTTGACATGGATGCTTACATGTATGAAAAAACATGCATGGCATGTACATGGATGCATATCTTCAAGACAACAAATGAGATGACAAGTTGGTGAGATGAGTAAGCCAATCTACGGTGATATAAAAAAATTGTGATAGCCAATAAATTCCAAGGCATATTTACACATAAAGGGTACTAATCAATAAGAAAGATATTGTTAATTAAATTTAAATTTAAATTTTATTAATTAAATTAATTGTAGAGTTTATATATGAAAGATATTGTTCTAATTTTAAATTAATTTTAATATTATCTAAATACTTAAAAAAATTAAACAAAATATTTAACATAATTATCAAATTACGTTATTTAAATATTTTTATAGTTTTACTTCTAAAATTATTTTAATAGATAATTTTGATAATTCTATGTGGATTAGATTTAATAAAGTTAATTCAAAAATTTTCAAAAAATTCAAACTAATTCAATTTAAATTTTATTGATTAAATAAACTTTAGAGTTTATATCAATTCTAATCAATTAAAATTATAATTGTTTTTCTCTTTTAATTAAGTGGATTTTGTAAAACGTATTAAACATTATAATATATTATTTTTAGAAATAAAAAATTATTTGATCAAATATTAATTTAATTTAATTATTATCTATAATAAATTTTATATACATATAATTTAGATTATATATCAAAATGAGAGGAATAGTAAATAATAAAATTGTGTAAATACTCATATTTATATTTATTATAAATTGATTTTATTTTGATTAATTAAAAATAAAAAATAAATTTTATACGTTAATTATACTATTATATTTTTATTAATTATTCTTCTTTAGGAATTAGGTTAAAATATAATTATTTTCTCTATTAATTTTAATTTATAATTTTTTAAAATTTATTATTATAAATTAGTTTATAAATATATAATTAATAAATTAAAAATTAATTGAGCTAATTATATATTTAAAATTTTTATATATAATATTATAATTTTAATATTTTGCTATATAATTAAACATAAAATATATATTATCATTTTTATAATAAAAGTATAAACGCTGAAGTATTTTTTTATAATATAATTTTATATTATATTTGAAATATTTTTTTCCTATTTTATTTTATATTTTTTTGAATTTTATTGTTAGAAATTGATTTATATATGTATAAATAATAAATTAAAAATTAATTGAGTTAATTATACATTTAATTTTTTATATATATAATATTATACTATTATAATTTTTTACAAAATATATGTTATGAGGTTTATAATAAAATATAAATATTGAAGTATTTTTTATAATATAATTTTATATTGAAAGTGATATTATAAAAAATACTTAATTTAAGAAATTTTTTTTAATCTTTTAATTTAATGGATTTTACTATTATTTAAAATTTTTAATATAAAAATTTTAATTTATATTTTTCTGAATTTCATTGTTATAAATTAGTTTATATATATATATATATATATAAATAATAAATTAGAAATTAATTATGTATTAAAATTAGAAATATATAATATTATAATATTATAGTTTGTATAAAATATATGTTATGATCTTTGTAATAAAAATGTAAATATTAGAGTATTTTTTATAATATAATTTTATAATAAAAATAATATAATAAATATAAAAACGTATATTTAGGTTTGTTTTATGGAAAATGGAAAACATTTAGATTATTGAGTAATTTTTATTTGAAGTCATTGATTTTGTAAATATGTTATAACAAGTTTAGATTTGTAAAATAAAAAAATCATTATTTTAAATATTTTTTTCATTTCTCTATTTCTTTTTTTAATTACTGTCATTTTTTATGTTTAAAGAAATAATAAATTAATTATTTTATCTTTAAAAAAATCTTAATTTTATAAATTTATTAATAATTTAGTTATTATTTTATATTTTTATCTTTATTTTATTATTATTATTATTATTATTATTTTAAACTTTATTACATTAAGTAATTCAAATTTAACTTAAATAAAAACTAAGTTTAAGGTTTTAGTTTATTTTTCTTAGTTAATAAAGATTTTCTATAAATCAAAAATTTATATATCTCAAACATAAAATATGAACATAATATGTAATAAAAAGAGTTCAATAATAATACTTAATAATTAATATTAAAAATAATTTTTTCTTTATTTAAATTATTGATATAATTTTATTTTTTTTAAATAATATTTAATCAGTATTGAATAAAGATTTTTTTATCTACATCAAATTACTTCTACAACTAAATAATTACTTTTAAAAGATTTTGTATTATTTACAAAATTCAACAATTAGCAACGAAAATCCTCATTAATTTTATTTTTGTTAAATATTTAATAATTTATTTTTAAAATTATTTAAATTTTATGTTATATTTTTTATATTTACTATTATCTACTTAATTATTTTTATTAATCAATCGTATAGTTTTAAAAAATCTTAATAAACAAATTAATAATTAAACCTTACTTATAGTTAAGAATAAATCTTTTAAACTCTTGCTTTGTATAACAAGAATTCTTTTTCTTTTAATTCTAAATTCAAATTCAAATAATCATATTAAATAGTATATATATTTAAAATTTAATAATACAAATTTTATTTAAAATATAATAATTATATTAATAAATAATTATATATTAATTAAATATAAATTATGTGAGCAATTAAGGGAGAGAGGATGGGTTGATAACATAAAAACATCCTATAGCATATGGGATTGAGTTCTTCTAAAATAAAATTAAAGTTGAATAATTTTATTTAAACAAGTTAAAATTGAGTAATAAAAATAAAATATATTTCAAGATTGAGTGATCATAGAAAAAAAAAAACATTTGGATCATTAAAAATTATCTAATGAAAATTATTTTACGAATTAAAAAATTAAATTATTTAAAACAATGACTTCCTCTTTAAAAAAAATATTTTTATGTTTTAAGAATTTTATTAATTCAATTTTTTTAACTTGAAAAATTAAGTCATTTAAAAAATAAATTTTTAATTTTTAATTTAAAAAAATTTTATTTTGAAAAAGTTACCATTTTATATAATTTTATAAAAATTAATTTAAATTTGAATAGAGTATTTTATTAGAAAGACATATACAAAAATTAAATATTTTATTAACAGTCACAAAATATAAAATAAATTTTTTTATAAAAATTCAATTATTTTCTATTAAATTTTATAGTTTGGAATGGAAATTTTTTTTAATATATGATTTAAAGAAAATAAAATTATACATTTTACAAGAATTCATTTAAAAAATAATATCAAACAGAGGGATATAGTGAAGTAAATTTTTTATCAGGTTGAATCAAGCCGGATTGGTTCACTAATTTTAGGCTGATCATCACCAACTTGCAACTTTAGTCACAGGGGTCAGCATTCAATTAATTTTAACTAAAATTTTAATCAAATTATGAATTTGGCTAAAATCGAACCTAATCAAATCAAATCAAATATTCGATCAGTCGGTTATTTTAGTTTACCAAAGCAAAATTAACCGAATTAATAACAGAAAACCAAATAATTTTAAAAATCACTGACTTGTAACAAAATCAAACTGGTATACTTCCCCTATTGAAATTTGATTAATTTGGTTATAACCAAACGATAGACACCCCCCACTGTTTTTGGCCAAGGGCTCCCGTGCGAACCCAACCTGAACTATGATCAATGAGACTAATTCCCCACAGTTCAATTTGATTTCCATTTGATTCAGATTGAAGTAATTAAACTATTAAAATAAAACTTCAAAATTTCTTTAAAATAAAAAAAGAAATTCAGCTCTAGATGATCGGGTCACTAATTCTAGTCTGGCTCAACATTAAGGGAGAGTAAGGACTGTGGCCTACCAACCTCTGGACTAGCCTAGCTCCTAAACTATTGACTAGTCTAGTTCCGGTCCTAACTTTAACGAGCAAGGTCAATCCGATTCCAAAACAGAACCAGGCCCATGGCCATGTCTACTTGGGATCTCTAGCTCTCCTAGGGCCTTGGCATTGCCACCAGCCTAAGCAATTCTTTTATGTTATAGCAAGAGAAATGAAGAAAGTCAATTTTTTCACAGCATGCTTAAATTTTATGGTGAGCTAAAGAGGGAGACCAATAGTTGTACCCGAAAGAAGGCTAGGAATCAAGCTTCAAGCACAATAAATATTAAAAAGGCATCAAACAAATGTTCACACAGGCAAATAGGCAACAGAGGGCTGGTGTCTATGAAGGGATAACAATGGTGTCTCATTTTTCATGTTCATGCTCCATATACCAAACTGGATGGGATGCAAATGGCATTTGATTTATCCAATCTATTCATTTCCCCAGAACCAGAACTGAAGGGTGATGATTCCACTACTGTTTAGTCCATTGGACATTCGCCATCAGCTTAAAATTACAGTTTAATGCAACCAAGCCATAAGTTCAAAAGAAAAAGGAAAAGAAGCATCAAAAGTTCCGCATACTGTTGTCCAATCCTTTTATTACCGAGTTCCGTTCACCTCATCCAAATTTTTAACACTCGTAGAAATTGGTTTGTCTTCTAACCGTTTACAAGAACAAACAATGGTTTGTCTCCTAACCGTTCCCGACCCTGAAATGAACAAGAAGAGCACATATAGTACATAAACTAATTAACAAGTTATGAATGGTAAGCGAGTCCATGACTAGATCTAACTTTGAGAAATTATTAGACGGAAAACAATGATGGTAGAAGACAGCAGATAATTTTTGGCAGAAAAATGAAAAAATCAAGAGAAGAAAGCAACATTCTCTTGAAAAAAGAAAAAGAAAGCCAAAAACTTTTTCGAAGAGTTAAGGCTCTCCAATCGTGCAAGATTAATATTGATTAGTTGTATCAATAGTTACCAGCCACGCAGGATGTACATATCATGAGAATTAAGGACATACCTTCAGCTCGGGCAATTCAATGACACAAGCACATTCAACAACATGTACACCGACACGCTCTGCAATAGAAAACAAAAAAAATAGTTGACGGTATGAAGATGCATAAACTGACTTCACAAAGAAGAATAACAAGGAGGTGATAATTTAACAACCATCAACAAGACTGCAAACAACTAAGCATGCTCTCAACCAACATTTAGGTGTAGGAAGCCAAAGGCAAGTGACACACATCATTAAAACAAAACAAATGGCAATAACCTACGCATCAAAACATCAATGCATAAAGGATAGTCATTCCATGTCTACGAAAACCTAACTCTTGCAAGTACAACTGTCCTGCAACATTGATAACCCTAACTTCTGCTTAGATGGGCTTCCCAAATAAGATTTTGATTGCCAGATGCCAATTCAAATAATACATTCCCTCTCCTCCTGAAAGCGACAAGAACCCCTTTTCATTTGGAAAGGAAGACAACAGTAACTGCACAAGCCCATTCCACTTATCTAGAGTCGTAAACCAAAATTACATAAATATATAAAGGTAGATATATTTAAGAATAAAGCAGGCAACACTGATAAATTACACTAGAATTTAAGCTCTAAAACTCTACCAAGTAGGCGGATTGCTGCACATAACGTCCCTCCAGTTGCAATGAGATCATCTATAACCAATGCCCGTTCTCCTGCTTGTACAGCACCTACATGCATCTCCATTGCATCTTTTCCATATTCCAATGAGTACTCCTCTGAAATAACCTCCCCTGATACAACAATTAAAATTCAAGTATTAAAAGCATAACCCTAAAAATAATAAATGCGAAATTGAAACATTGCCACTAGAGTACATTCTCAAGTTCCTGGAGTAACCAATCCAAGATTATCTATCATCCAAAAACTCCAGGAAAGAATAGATTAATATGAAATAAGAAAAATCATATGCAAAAGCCATACCAGGCAACTTCTTAGGTTTCCTCATGGGGACAAACTTTGCGCCAATAGCCAATGCAATGGGAGGGCCAAATATAAAACCTCTGGCTTCAATACCTAAACATGTCAAGAATGTCAGAACAATACAAGTAATACAACTACTTTACGAAAAGTGAAAAAAATGCCACTACTACTCTAATAGAGAAAATAAACTAAACAATTTTCATTTCTCTAAGTTCTTTTTTCTATTTCATCCAGCAAAAAGAATTTTGACTACTTTTGCTAATTGCACTTCTCTTCAAAGCGGCCATTTTTATTATTGGGTTTACTTGCTTTCAGTGCATTAGTAATATAAATCACATCTGCTCTTTACGTTTCAATATATGTTAGAATCTTGACAAAGTACTTGCGTTTGTAGAATGACATTTAGTGACAACTATGCACTACAGTCAAGTTTGTATAGCTCTTATTCTCTTTGCTTATTGAAAAATTCATTTAATCAAGCTTACTGCCCGTACCCGCTTTTGCCGTCACCACTCATATGCAACTCCACTTAGACCAAAAGATAAGAAACAAAGGCATCTGCATTTCCATCCAACAACCAAACTACAAAACAAGTTTGGTTTGATAGAAAAACGGTAATAAACGAAAACCAAAAGTGATTGTGAACTGCAGAAGGCCTATGAAGGTTTCATCACTCACACAGACAACCAACCAAAAGCAATGTCGAGTTTTAGAATATTTACTTAACTCCTAATAAATTTGGCACTTCGATAACATGTCAGAGTTTGTAATAACAAAGGAACACTGAAATCAGCTAGACCTTTGAATGAACAACAAATAGACAAAATCTCAATCTCTTCCAAGCAAGAATTAAAATTGTGTAATATAGCGCAGAAATCAAACTACAAATTGAAAGCTTAAAAAATAAAAGCAAATGATAAAATAACCTGCTACAACAGAAATTTTTTTCCCTTTGTATCTATCAACAAACAAATCTATCGTGTCCTTAAACGCCTTAGTATCGAGAAGCAACGTCGTTATATCCTGAAACAAAATCCCTACCATCCAAAAAAAAGCCTCTGCTGAGTGCTAAATCAACAAAACCAAGTGAAGCCTCAAATCCAACTAAAGAAAGAAGAAAACCTTTCTTGGGGAAATCAGGGATGACCCTGATTGAAGAAGAAATCCTCGCCAAGCGAGGATCTTTCTCGTCTTGAGCGGCCATTCCCTGATGTTGTTGTAGCGGCTGCGACTCGGTTCCTGCTAAACACCAAGTGAGATTTGTCACAAACAGGGAGGGAGAAGAGAAGGGCAAATATTCTCTTGACGCGTAGACCGACAAAAGCAAAGGCTCCGCCAATGAGGTTAAAAAAATTTACAATTTCATTCTATATTATAAAAAATTTATTAATAAGTATTTTTATTTTAAAAAATAATTAAAATATTATTAATATTTTAAACAATTTATTAATTACTTTTTTTATTAATTTTAATTGTTAAATTTTTTAAAAAATAAAATATCATATAATTTTTTTAAAAATTTTAATAATTAATTAATAAAATTTTTAAAATTATAACATTAAATAATAAAATATTTAATAATTAAAATTAATAGAGTAATTAATTAAATATTTTAAAATATTAAATATTTTAATATATTTTTTAAAATTAAAAAATTAATTAATAAATGTTTTTACAATATCGAGAATTAAGTTATATTTTTCTTTTTTCCGAAAATACCCACTGCCTAAATTAGTAATTATGAAAATTTCGGATCGGATGTGGATGAGCAAGAAGGAACTTACCACCACCACCAGCGGAGGTACAACTGAGAGAGCGGAGGGCCGGTCGGGAATTGTGCGAGCGACTGGAGGAGGGTTGTCCCGCAGGTGGAGCTGGAGCTGGAGGGATCCAAGAAAAGAGTGGTGTTTTTGAAGACGGAGGTAGAAGTTGGTGAGAGGTCGGTAACGGTGGCGAAATCCAATTTGGACAACGGAGAAGCAGCCTTTGGAGCATTATATTCAACTAAGCTTGATTCGAGAAAATCTCAACTCAGCTCCAATAAATAGCCGTATTTTAGTTTTATTTATTTTGTCTTATTCAGCTACTGCATTTTTCATGCCTTTTAAAATTTTTGTAAGGAAACAATGAAATAATTTTAGAAAAATATTACTTATTTTGTGGGTTTTAGTGAAATTAATTAATTAATTTTTTAATTTTTAAATGAATAAGTTTTAAAGAGGTTTATTAAAAAGTTTTGGATATAAATTTAATTAATTCTCAATATTTTTATTTAATAATTAAATAAATTTAATTTTAAATTTTAAATTAATTAAATTTTTATAGTCAAATAAACCATTATCTAATAAAATATTGTTTTTTAATAATAAAATATTATTTTTATATAATAACATTTATTTTTATAATTTTAAAATTATTTATTATATCAATATATTTATAAAAAATTTGATGATAATTAAAATATTTTTTTTATTTTTTAAATATTAAAAAAAAATATTATTAAAAAATAATATTATATTATATTATAATTTATTTTACTTTTAACAAAAATGTAAAAATTTAATTAATCTAAAATTTTAAATTGAATTTATTTAAATTTTAAAAAAATATAAAAATTTAATTAAACTTATTTCTAAAAAATTTTATATTGTTAACTTGAAACGCTTTCAACAAAAATTATTTTTAACCCAAAAAGGTTAAAGATTTTTTTTTCTTTTAAATTACTTTTAATTTTTGGCATTTTAAATATTTTGTACTTCTCTAACGGTTAAATTTGATATGAAAAACGTTTTTAAAATTAGATGGATTTTTTAATATACTTTTAAAAAATTAAGGGATTAATTAGTTAGAGAGTTTTATCTTTGCTGTATACTTTTATTATTTAACATTTTAGATTCTAAATAGAATTTAGCGGAAAATGTCTTTTAGTTAAAATTTTAAATAGACATAAATTATTAAGTGTTTTTTTAATATTAATGATAAAATATGAGATTTATTTTTTTATAAAAAAATAACTAAAATATTATTTATTATATTTATCATATTCATTGGAAAATATAATATAATTAAAAGATAAATGGATTAGCAATAATATAAACAAATTGTAATATTAGGAAAAAAAATAAAAAAATTTTAACACTTCACTTAAAATAGTAAAAAAAAATTAATTGAAGTGAGATAGAAAGTGATAACCGCTCAGCCTCTTTCCCTCTCCGGCTGGGTTAGGATCCATGATAACGAAGGTCGATTCAGAACTCAGAGCATCTCAAGAAAAGAGTCTGCTCATAGCAATGGACCGAACCTGAAGACATTAACTGACTTGGGTCATCTCCGAGTTCATTATCTGATGAGTTGAAACCAGCCCCGTGATGGAACTCAAGAAATGAAAGTAGGTCCGATTTTTTCGCAGCCCTTCTTACACATGCTCTGAGTGAAATTAAATAGCAGAAAGGTCGGTAGACATGTCTAGCCAATAAAATTAAAAAAATAATAATAATAATAACAAAACGAGCATCCTCATCTTTCACTAAATTTACCCAATTATTATAAATCCCTGACATCAGAAAGAATTTTATTTTTGAATTTGAAATTAATAAAATAATAAAGTTAAAGAAAACGGTATATTTAAATTATTCATGGAAAAGGACATGTTTCGTTATTTTCAAAAACAAGGCATGAAACACGCTACTCTGAATTTGCCTAATTTTCCCAATTTCAATATTATAAATTCTTAACTTATGATTTTTTTTCTGAAAAGTATTTACAAATAAAATTTTGATGATTTTGAACAGAAGAAAAGTTCTTTTTATAAAAATAAAAACAGTAAAATATATAAATTTATTTTAAAAATACATTTAACATAAACTCAAAAAGAATGTAATAGTTAATAAATTAAAAGTTTACATAATAATTTAGATAAAATTAATTAAAATACGAGTGATAAAAATATATAAATGTAAATTCAAATATCTAATTTAACCATGATTAATGTCACAGTCTAAGAACGGTGAGATCAATAAATCTCACAATTTTCAAAAAAATAGACCCAGGAAGTCGCGTAAGAGAAATCAGAAGTATTACTTAGCGATAAAAATGCGGCAGCCAATTGGTAAGCCAACGGCCCAATTCTGCGTCCAAACCGCCCAGGTCGTGACATTAAGCACGTAAAATCAATCTAATAATAATGACATCATTTCTTTAGTCATGCTATTAATGCCAAATAATGTCATGATAAGCCATAACACAAATTTTCAGCAGCCATTGTCCGAGACAGAAGTAATCACTTCTATATTTATATTTTCTTAGTTATTTACTTACATAATGAAATAACCTAAATTCAAAAAACAAAATCAAAATAAATAAAAATCAAGAAAAAAAAATGAAAAGAAAAGATCAAGCAAAAAAGAGAAAGAAACGAAAACAGGAAAAGCATATGAAAACTGTCCTTCTACCAATGCTCTATCTCTAGCTTTTTCCCTTTCACTTTCTTTCTCTCTCTTTCATTTCCTCTATTTCTTTATTTCTAATTAATTTTTATTAACTTACAAAATAAATAATTAATCAACTAATTAATAACTAAAATTTTGAATTAGAACTTAAATTATTATTGAATTGGAAATTTATCTAAAAGATGGAATAAGCCAAAGAACACGTTTTCAAATTGTTAAAAATGACAAGTTTGATGATTTTCAAAGGTTAGAAGAGCACGTTTTTCAATGGTAAAAGATTACAAGTTTCGAGGATTTTTGAAGGTTCAAAGAACATGTTTTTCAATTGTAAAAGTTTACGAGTTTGATGATTTTTAAAGGATTAATTGTGTATTGGATTTTTTTGGAGAAAACTCTGATATCCAATTCTGCTGGCTCAATTAATTTGTATTTATATTAAATAAATTAATTAAAAAATAAAATATTATTTTTTAAAATTTTAAAAATATTTCACAGGTAGAATTGAAATTTAAAATTATTATTAAAAAAAAAATTCATTCATCTATTTCTCCATTTGAGAGTCGTGTACAATAGAAATTATAATGTAAGCAATGACATACCTTGTAGCTTAATTAATTATTGTATTAATTATATACCTCACCACTTGCGGCCGCTGAAAGCCAAATTTCTTTGTTTGATATGCATGAACAAACAATCACAAGTTGCTAATTACAAAAAGAAAATTCATAAATTAATTTTGAATTTTGAGTTTTTTTTAATTAAATTATAATTGAAATGGAAATTTTCATATTATTATTCAAATTAAAATAAAAATAAATATTTTATATTTAAAATAAATAGCATAAACTTATAATCGAATATAATATTATATGAGATTTTAAAAAACATACTTACGGTTAAAACTTTTGGAGTTAATGGAAGAATATATTTTTTTTTTAATATAATGAAACTTTATTTTTACTATGTTTGTAATATCACTAAAATATAATATTATCACATTTATCAACTCTTGCAGAATTTCATTTTCATAATCAATGAGAATTAAAAAGTGATAAAATTTAGCATTAGTCAAAAGATATGCCACTAAAATTATTTTGAGACTTCTGTGAAAAATAATTTATATTTAAAAAATATTTTTTAAAAAAATATTTATTGGTATAATTAATATTTCTTTATCATAAATATTTCGATTTAATATTTAATATATGGAACATATATGTAATATTAAATTATATTAGTTCTAGCCATTAGTCTATTGAATGAAATTTCAAATTTAATTTCATTCCACCGTATATAAGAATTTCATGATAAATATTAGTTGAGAACAAACGAGACATTCCTTAATTTAATATATGGTGATAAATCCTACCTCAATCATATAAATTTATATGTAGTTCTTAATATATTACATTTATTCTTATTTGTTACTCGTAAACAAAGTAACATGTAAGATAAATCAAAACATAAAAGTCCCTATATAAAATTATTTATTGATTTCATATTAAAGTATTACTTACACAACCATTACTTGAGTAATCCATAGACACGTATTATTTTTTCATATGGATTTTTCATGCTTCAATATACTTATTCATAAAATAAGTATCTACATGACTACATATTAGTTTTAAATATTTCACGTATCTCAATTTATAAGATCATTTACTTATTCTATAAGAAAAAAATATAATATGTACTAATTTCAGCAGTTCTAATTATCATCCAATGATGACAAAAATATCGACTATAAATATTTGGAGATATTACTTAAATGTATAGAAACTTTACAATTATAATCACATTATAATTTTTTTTACAAACTAATATAGTTTTATGGACTTTAATATTAAAGATAAATAACAGTATTATGTAGTGTATTTAAATAATTATAATCGATAGATTGACCGTAGAACATATTACTAACACAACAATCATATACTTTCATTACTTTCCGACAAAGAAAAATACTAATGAGAGCTAAAACTCGAGGGTGAAAATTGAGGGAAAAAAAAAGGCAGAGAGAGAGAGGGATACATGTTAGATCATGAGAAGCAAGAAATATAAATGGTCGTGGGATGTATAATTGCCAAGTAAGTCAGTTCAACAACAATCATTTTTAATATCTATTATACTCCAAACCGAAAGAATCATTTATTAAATTTTGAGTTAATCGTAAAAAAAATTTTATATTTTATATTTTATTTTTTATTGTAATTATATTTTATAATTATTTTTATCAAGTAATTTCTAAATTTTTAAAGTTGCTCTAAATCGACGCAATGATTACTTATGCCATTAGAAATTAATAAAATTATCATGGGTTAGTAGACTACGTCAATAAAATTTAGAATTAATTATAAAATAACTTTATATTTTATTTTTATTGTAATTCTATTCTATAAATTTATTTTTTATTAATTAAATTTTATTTTTTTAATATCTAACCAAATAGATCTTATTGTTATTTGTATGATTGAATCAAGTTAATATTTTTTATTATTAAATATATTTAAAAATTACTATTTATATTATTATTATTTTTTATTTTTATCAATAATTTTATAATAATAATTTATTTTGATTTTATTTTAATTAAAATTATTATTAATCGTTTTTTTAATTTATCTAATATATTTATTATTTAATAATATTTTTAAAATTACTGTTAAGAAAATAATATTATTAAATATATTAATTATGAAATATTAAAAAATTTAAAATAATATTTTATATAATTCAACTTAACAATATCAAAAATATTTTTTAAAAATATTTTTTTAAAATTATTCTTTTAATTCTAACCATAATATTAATCAGCTATTTTTTAAAAAATTATACTAATATTTAAAATAAATTAAAAAAATAATAATACATACATACAATTTAATTCTCTAATCTGATTTGGGTTAAATAATTAAAACAATATATAATTTATTTAAAATTATAAATGGGAGTGCTCATTCCTCGTCTCCAGAAAAATATATTAATAAAATAGATAATTGATAAGAAAAATTCAATACTTTTAATTTTTCTGTAATTTTATTCTAAAATGTTTTAGAATTATTAATTTTATTTTAAAATTTATTGTGCAAATAATATAGCGAGTGATGTGGCACTTTTGTTAATTTTTAAAAGTATAAATAACGGTTAAATATGATTAAAAATAATTTTAAAAAGTTAAAATTTAATTAATAAAAAAATATAAATATAATTACAATAAAATAAAAAATATAAAATTTTTTTGACCATTATCATTAAATTTTTATAATTGAATTGGGTTAATTTATATCATGAATTCAAACTTATATATTTATGTTGGATTAGTATAGTTTGAAGATAAATTTAATCCAAATCGACCCATAAACAACCCAGCCTTGAAAGTTGACTTTTAAAAATAAGTTAAGTAGGATCAATTTATTTAAGAAAATCACACGTTTTTCAATTGTAAAATATTACAAGTTGGATGATTCCCAATGGATGAATCTAAAACCTTGATGCCGCTTTCTTCATGTGAAAATGAAATTGATAATGTAAGCAATGGCATATCTTTAGCTTAATTTATCGTTTTGAATCTATTCTCCATCTTCATCTTAATCTTTTTTTCTTTTTTCAATTTGGCTTTGTAACTAGAGAATGATCTCATCACTTGCGGCCGCTGGAAGACAAATTTTTTTGCTCGGTATGCATGAATGCAGCAACACAAGTTGCAAATTAATTAAATAAATATTTATTGATAATCTACAGATCTTTTCTAATTCAAGAATAAGGTCGGATCCAAAAGAAAACCACAGGTTCAAAACCCATCAGATCATACGCTCGAAAGACGGCTCGACTTCACGAGCCCGGGCCAGTGACCCAGGGCAATCCGAATCAGATACGAGCACAAGTCCAATAGGGGAGTAGGCTTAATCACTCATCAACCCTGTTCGCATGCGTGCCAGAGTGAATTAAATGACCGCCTGGAGAAGGGCATGACACGTCCGTACGTACGGGCCTGAAGGACACAGACAGATAACACTATAAACGTGAGGGGAGGCTCTCTCTCTGAGGGGCTTCTTCTTCTTCTCTTTCCTGGATTCCATTATTATTTTTCTCTCTGCAACCCTTACCCAAATATACTACTTTAATTTATAAAATTTGACTTGAGCGTCGGAGGGTCTCCACCGGGACATCCCTGATAGACTCCTGACCCTTTTTCCTTATTTTACAGGTGCTCTTATCAAGTAGAACATTGAGAGGTCCATTTGATGAATCCATATGGTGGATCAAAAAGAAAGTTAAATCTATCATGGACGAAGAGGAGGAAAAGATTTATCATATATATATATATAAAGTAGTACTATCTAGAGTTAACCAGTATGTTCAAATTGAATATATAAATTCAAAATTATATTATATTTTTATTTAATTTTAATTTTAATTTTAATTTTATTTTTATTTTAAAAAATTGATAAAAATCAACTCAATCAAATAATTATTTTTTGAATGATTTTGTATGAATGAGCATATGATATTGATTTTTTTTTATTTTTTATAATTTTCAATTTAAAATTTTTTTTCTTATTTATATGGTTTAATGATTATTAACAAAAAAAAAAAGATAAATTTTAAACATTAAAAATAAAATTTAAAATTAAAATTCGAATTTACCAAATCCAACCAAACTAAATTACCATCTTCCACTTCAACTGACATGATATTTTTCTTTAAAAAAAAAACAAAAAATCTCATATATCAATTTGTGTTAAAAGCTTACTGCCTTTGAAGAAGATAATTTAGATTCAAAATTACAATATTATTGGAAGCAGCATCTATGAACTCCAAAACATTACTCTTTCATCATATGAATATAAAAAAAAGTCGATTAATCTAAAAAATGTTTTAGATACTATATGTACACGTATTTATATTTTAATTTAATTTTTTAATTTTAATTTAATTTGCTCAATTTTTATATTTTAATATAATTTTAATTAAATTATAAATTTTTAAATTTGATAATATAGCTAAAATGATGGTGTATTATTATTAGATCAATTGAAGCAAAAAAATCTAAAACTTGTTCATTTTATATTTTTCAAACTTTTAAATTTTAAATAAATTAGCTAACATTTGTATTTAACAGTAATTTTAATTAATTTTCAAAATTAAAATTAAAAATAGCAGTTAAATATATAATTCAAATCTTTAATATTTTATAATAATAATTATAAATATTTTAAGAGAGACATATTATTTAATTCAAAATAATATCATATATAAAATAATTAAAAATAATATATTTATATTATAATTATTAATACAAAATAAAATTTATTTATTGTTAAAATTGTCACCAATATATTTAATAATTAAATTACTATTATTTTTAAAATTAAATATATCATTTAATTATAATTAAATATAAATTAATATTATTTTTATTTATACTTAAAAAATAATAAAATGTTATATTCAATATTTTATTTTAATTTTTATATTTTAATTTTTAAAAATTAACTAAAATTATACCGACATATACTAAGTCAAAATAAAGTAAATATGTAATTTTTTTCAATCATTTAGTCATTAATTTATATTAAAAAAATAATATGTATGACATTTTAACTAAATTATTAAATTTAAAAATTTACTTCCGGACTAAAATTATATTAAAATTAATTTATATTAAAATCTAAAAGTTTTTGATGGTTTTATCTAAATTTATATTTGAAATAAATAAAGATATGCCAAATAGTTGATGTGGCATGCCAAACAGTTGAAGTGGTATGCCAACTGGATTATTTTATTATTTTCAGGTGGATTCCAAAAGATATTAATAGAATAATGTGTAGAAAAGTTATTATAGTTAAATTTATTTAATTAATTATAATTAACGAATAAATTAATTTAGAAATCCATTCAAGCTCCGCCAAATCATTCACCTTCAAAATCAAAACATGATTTTTATTATCATCAAATGAAGGAACAAAAGGGAAATAGAAATCAGTAAACATGAAGACTTTTATTTTCTCTTTTTTTTTTTTTTTTTTACTTACTGGCATAGAGAGTTTGCGGATAAGAGGAGAAAATAAATAAAAAAAGTAAAAAATTGGAGTTATTATCATCAACACAATCTTGAAAGAAAACAAAAAGAAAAATTTTCTGTCTTCCTCCTTAGAAAAATTAGAGTTATTATCATCATCAACACAATCTTTGAAAGGAAACAAAATGAGAATCTTTCTCTTCTTCTATTTCTTTCCTCCTTTATACTTAAAAAGAAAGCTTGTTGAGTAGATCTGTAGGTGAATTCATTGCATAATTTTGATTTCAAGGCTATTATAGCCATTCAATACTCCATTTTTTCTGAAAATTCAAGGATAAAAATACATAAACAAAATAACAATTATTTTAAGAATAATATTTTTTAAAAAATATAATTAGTTCGACGCTAGTATTTTGGAATTACATCCTCACACTCAATGAACTATGCTCTCGTTAGGTCATTGATAGATTAAAACTTTGTCATATCTCTTTTTTGTTGTCTATAACTATAGATTTTTATGCCATGAATCTTTTTCGGTATACTCTTTATTACTTGCAAGTCTTCATATCGCTTTTTTTAAAATATTTGCAGCGTTGCTATGATAGTGGTCAGTTGATTATCGTTATTGATGTCTTTGAGTTATTTTTATCTTGTTTTATTTTTTGTGTTTTAGAAACAGTGACTTTTGATATTGCTTGCTCGAACTATGATGGTGGCCAATCGATTACCGTTATTGATGTCGTTTGAGTTTTTTATCTTGTTTTATTTTTTGTGCTTCAGACACCATCATTTTTTATATTTCAATGCTTGTTCGATTGATTTGAGTTTGAATTATCTCTTTCTCGATCAGTTTGATTTTTTATTTAGCTTAGTTAGATTTCTTTGGGTAGACTTATAATTTTGTATCCCCTCTTATAAATTTACCATCAGTCGTGAAATGCAACTTTCTGTTAAAAAAAAGAGAAGTAATAGATGACTGTTTGTAACTTTTTTTTCCCTTTTCATCTTGAAAAATTAATAATTCATTAGACTCTGAATATGAGAATGAAATCATTGAGAACAATATATCTATAAATTCAATTAAACCATATATTTTTTTCAATGCTCAAATAAGTTTAATTTTTTATTTTTTCAATCTATTATATTTTTACTCTTTTTAAAATAAGTCCTCATCTGATATATAATATTATTTTTTACAATTTGAAATATTAAAGACATAACATTAAAAAATACATAAAAATAAAAAATAATTTTTAAAATTTTAAAATTAAACCTTATTATAAAAATATTTTATTATTTAAAAAATATCATAGTAAGTTATGACTTTATTTGATCCTTGAAAAAAATTACAAGAGTTCAGTCAGCTAAAAATAAATAAATTAGACTTATATGAGTTTTGAATAAAAGTATAAGAGTTTAATTGAATTTTTTTTTATTTTTAAAAAATAAATTTAAAATTAATATTGCATTAATAATAATAATAATAATAATTATTATTATTATTATTATTATTATTATTATTATTTTGTTATTTTTAAAATACCTATTTCAGTTCACCTAACTCTCTCACTCTCATCTCAAGGCCTTCCTCCAATTGCTTGTATCATTCTCCATATATCTCTCCAAGTGGGGGGCCTCCTCCTTCCTCTATCTCGACGGTGAGTTATCCTTCTTATAGCGAAAATAGTTGTATATATAATTTTAATTTTGATTGTAGGTGACAGTGCTTTTAGAGAAAAGGTCTTTCTTTCTTTGATAAAGTCAAGTTTAGATTTATCTTATATTATGATTTATTTAACCCTTACTACAAATACAAAAAATTAATTAATTCAAAATTTTAGATTTATCTTATTATATTATATTATGATTTATTTAACCCTTAATACAAATACAAAAAATTAATTAATTCAAAATTTTAGATTTATCTTATTTAATCCTTAAAAAAATATAAAAATTTAATTGCATTTATTTCGTTTTAAAATTTTAGAGGATTGTTTTTTATATTTGAAGCTTAAAAGGCCTTTTGTTAGGAGATGACGGTTTGGTCCTGATTGACTTTGGTAGTTTATTTTGCAGCTGGCCTTGGGATGTCTATGTTTTTTTGGCTTTAGCATATATTGTTTATGTTTTCAATGAAATTATCTTTATCTTGGAAAAGAAAAAAAAATTCAGTTCACCTAACAGTTTTCAATTGACTTTTTGAATGCCTTATTCCCACTTGCTTATATATTTATATTGATAAGTTTTTTTTTATTATTATTTTAGCAAGAAATCCCTTGTCTGGATGAAAGTTACATGTCTCAAAAATTACAGAAGCAATAAAGCACGTGATACTAATTTTTACACCCCCAAATTAAAAAAAGGATAGAAACGCCGCCTGACGGCTGCCGTTTTGGACTCTTTGGGCAATTTGATTGGAATTTTCTTTTCCGCCGCCTTTTCCCATCACGATGAATCGGATTTTTCATTCAAGATTCCTCATTTCTGATTTATCATTTTATTTAGTACCAAATAAGGTCTCTCATGCAAATTAACAATGTGCCTTCCCGAACTTGCCCTTGAGCTGAATTTTAAATTTTAAGAATTTTCTTTTTAGTTGAAATTAATTTCAGTACAGTTAAGATATAATTTTATAAAGTGTTTAGATTAATTTTAAATTATAATGATTAAATTGTTAAAATGTATGAAATTATATGATTATATTGCATAAAATAAAGGAATTGTAGCTATATTTTATAGGAAAAACTAATTTATTGTTTTTTAATTTATTTTAAAAAAATAAATACTAGCTTTTGAAAATTACGCAAATTTATTTATAAAATTTTTAAACATTATTAATAAATTATAGTTTACAATTAAAAAAAAAAAGAGCCAAGCCTAATTTATTAACGACTTTTCCATTGGACGGCTCTTGTCTTTGTCAGAAAGTTTAAGAAAAAGGTAATTATTGAATAATATCTTTTTTATAATTAATTAATTTTATATAATATCTCAGCATGATAAAAGTTATATTCGACTTATTAATTGTTTTAACAGCAATTAATTATTTTATTAGTTGTTTATTACTGAATGTTAATGGTTAATAATTAATTAAATATAATAAATTGAATAGACTGTTTAGTCAAAAATAATTATTGAATTAGTTATTATAAATAATATAAAAAAATAAATAGATGTTGAATTAATAATAAATATAATTATTTTTAAATTGAGAGAAGTGTGATTTTTAATTTATTAGAATAAATATTATCATATAATACTTATAATTTATAACTATGGAAAAAAGTTATATTTGTCGATGTAAAAAAAATAAAAATAAATATTAAATTTAAAAAGTATATATGTTTAAAATTATAAATAAATTAAATTAAATTAAATTGAGATATTGATTTAGTCCAAACACTAAAATATTAAATATTATAGTGAATGTTATTATTGAATATAGCGAAAGTGGGTAAGAAGATAAATTTATTAAAAATATTAAATTTTATTGTTATTTGAATTTGTTCGTGAACTATCTTTAAAAACTCATTTTTTTTAATATTGGGGATGGGTTTGTGATGTTCAACTTGAGATTTTTCAGTTTAATGTTTTTATCGCGAAGTTAAATATGTGAGCATGAAATCTGATATATCTAGCCTATATAATACAATATTGGACCCGACCTAACACAATAATAATCCAAAATAAATTATGAGTTATCACTATAGAATAAGGTCACGTGGCAAAAATCAAATTAGGTGATATACATTCCCATTTATAGAAAGGAAGATCTATACACTATAGTACTCGGTCCTTTACTGAGACTTATTTTATCCTCAATAGGGCGAGCCTTCACGGAAAGTTACCATTAGAGAACACAATCTAACAGATTCTCATTACACTTATAATTGCGAGATCGCTTATCTACTAGCGAGTACTGGTTGAATTTCCAAGAGATTTGATAATCAATTCCACCTTCTTACAGTATAAAAGATGATGAACACAGAGATCAAGTTACGCATTTTACACAACTACTATTGAATTTAAAACCTCTCATTACACTTGCTCTTTTCTTCAGTTTACTGATTTGAGCATTAGAGTAGCTGCCATAGGCGTCAATCACTTCGCTTTCTTTTCTTGCAGATTAATCAATCATAATACAACTTCATTTTAGCCACATCATTTGGTTCCATTGCCGAATATTTTCTATTGGATTCTCTTTGTTCAATTGGATTAGAAATCGCTTTTTCATTCATCTTCTCCTAAAAAGAAATTTTTCCTTTTCTATTCTCTAAAACAGTTAACAATTCACGAGCTGTTGCTAGGACTGCTGTCAACAAAGGTGTAATCATTTCCTCCACTTGTAGTAGTGGATAAAACACCCCATCAATAGTCAATGAGGCTGATCTGAATAATCTAAATAATGAGCAGATGCTTCAATACATAAAAAGCCTTTAGGCCACTCTCGAGTAGTATAAAGCTTGGGAGGAGACCTCCTTCATGGCTCCCAATATAAGGGAGCAAGCTTCCATTGACACCCCAAGGATTCGGATAGAGTCAATTCAAACACATTCCAAGGGGAAGGCCAAGTTGGAGAAAGATGAGTCATTAGATGAAGCTCCAAAGGATGTCGATTGAAAACTGATACAGGTTGTACAAAGGTACTGGAAAGAGCAGGAAGAGGAGGAGGAGGGGTGTAATACCCGGCTAGACTCCGGTATCGGGATTCCTACCGTCCGGTGGAACCTCGGATGTCGGAAACCTCTAGAAGGGTAAAACTATGATTTTATGAAATGTTTTAATGTATTTCATGTTTTTAAGTAAGAATTAAATGAGTTTTTGCATGAAAAATCTTTGGAGGAAAACCCAGGTTCGGCCGCCGAACTTTGAGGTTCGGCCGCCGAACATGCATGCTTTCGGAGGGACTTTAGGCGCCCGAAAATTTTGAGTGAGGGAAATGCAGGTTCGGCCGCCGAACTCCAAGTTCGGCCGCCGAACCTTGCATGCATGCGGAGGCACCTTCGGCCCCCGAACGTGGCCTGGCCAGCCACCTATAAAAGGGGCACTTAGCCGAAATGGGAGAGTTTTCTCCCATTTTTGACCTCAGCGAGCTTCCGACCTCCCTCTCCCAGATCTTGTGTTTTTCCTTCAATCCCCACCATTTTCTTTGAGTTTTAAGGTTCCACAAAAGTTTTTGAGTGTTTTTAAGCAAGTTTGGAGCTTGGAAGTCTTGGAGCTAAATCCCTCCATTTTCCGAGCTAGGGTCGTTCTTCCTCTCGATCTTCAAGAGGTAAGCTTCGATCTATGCTTCTTTTATGTTTTATGAAAGTTTTATGCAAGTTGATGGGGTAGAATGCATGTTTAGGCTTGTTGTTAGGTTTATGTTGTGATTTGAACAATGTATGTTGGAAATGTGTTGTTTGAAGTGTTGTAGTTGGGGTATATTATAGTTTGAGACCCCTAGGTGTGATGTATGATGTGTATGCATGTGTAGAAACAAGTTTATGCATGTTTTGAGGCGTTTTGGAGGCTGTGGACACAAGGGAGCCAAGTTTCTGCCCTTCGGCAGAAACTCAGGTTCGGCCGCCGAAGTGACTTTCGGCCGCCGAACCCCCTTGTGGAGGCAGTTTCGGCTGCCGAAGCCTGCTCCCGAAACTCAAGTTTCGGCTGCCGAAGCCTGCTCCCGAAACTCAAGTTTCGTCTCTGTCTGGGAGGTTCGGCCGCCGAAAGTGCCGCCGAACCTGCATGACTTTCGGCTGCAGAGGGACTTTCGGCTTCTTATAATATAAAAGACGATGAACACAGAGATCAAGTTACACATTCTTACACAACTGCTCTTAAATTCAAAGTATTTCATTACACTTGCTCTTTTCTTCATTTTACTGATTTGAGCGTTAGAATAACTGCTATAGGCGCCAATCACTTCGCTTTCTTTTTTTTTTTTGCAAATTGTCCAATCATTATACTGCCTCGTTTTAATCACATCATTTGGTGCCGTTGCCAGACACTTTCTATTGGATTCTCTTTGTTTAATTGGATTAGAAATCGGTTTTTCATTCATCTTCTCCTAAAAAGAAATTTTTTTCTTTTTCTATTCTCTAATGGCTGATAATTCACGAGCTGTTGCTAAGGCTACTGCTAACAAGGGCTGCTGCCAATAAGGGCGTACTCATTTCCTCCACTTCTGGTAGTGGACAAAACACCTCATCAATAGTTAGTGAGGCTGATCTGAGTAATCTAAATAATGAGCAGATGCTTCAATGCATAAAAAGGCTATAGGCCACTCTCTAGTAGTATAAAGCTCAGGATGATGCTTCCTTCATGGCTCCCAGAATAAGTGAGGAAGCTTCCATCAATACCCCAAGGACTCGGATAGAGGCAATCCAACACAACCCAAGGGGAAGGCAAAGCTGGAGGAAGAGGAGTCGTTAGATGAGGCTCCAAAGGATGCCGATTGAAAACTGATACAGGTTGTGCAGAGGTACTGGAAGGAGCAGGAGCAGGAGGTGGACGATGCCTCGCCCCTATCAGAAGAGATCTTGACAGAAATATTTCCCGCAAAGTTTAAACTTTTAAGTTTAGACAAATACGACGGAATAGTAGATCCCAAGAGTCATTGGCGATCTTTAGGACAATAATGTAGCTTCAAAATATCAACAATTTTGTGTTGTGTCGAGTGTTTTTCGTCAAGACTCACAAGTTTGGCTCAGAAATGGTATCGAATCTGAGCACAGATTTAATTCAGAACTTTATACAATTTACTATGTTATTTAAATTAAGGTTTATTACCTGTATACCTCCTAAAAAGCTATTCTCTGACTTGTAGAAAATCCGCCAAGAAGAGAGCGAGACTTTAAGAAGTTTTATCTCACGGTTTAATGCAAAAGCAATACAGGTGGAGGAATTAAATCATGAGATAGCATGTGAAGCGTTAAATAAAGGAACATGCAACATCAAGTTCATGGATTTTCTAATAAAAAACCCAGCCGCTACCTATCAACAGCTAATGGATAAAGCTCAGAAGTACATAAGGCTAGATGATGAAGTTCATGCGTTGAGGGAAGATAAGAGGACGAGCCAACATAAGACTCAAAAATCATATAAGCAAAGCTACGAAAGTGAAAAGAGTTATCCAATGTCATACAGTAGGAATGACTGAGGTAGATTCAGAAAGTATACTCCATTAGATGACTCACGAACACACATATTTATATGGATCAGGAAAAACGACAAAGAGGCCAAATGGTTTGCCAAGCTTAACCCCAACAAATCAGGCATGCGAGATAGAACAAAACATTGTCAGTTTCATGAGGATCATAGGAAATCTACAAAAGAATGTCGGCAGTTAAAAGATAAAATTGAGATACTGATAAAAGACGACAAGCTCTGAAAGTTTGTTATAAAAGACAGAGAAAAAAAGAGGTCAGGCCCTAAGGTAAGAACACTAGGCAATCCTAATGAAAACAAACCCATGGGAGTAATTCACGTAATTGCAGGAGGATCGAGTGGCAATAAAGGTCTATAAAAGTAGAATGCCACAGATTTTTGGCTCCTGAGTTAAACCTCGAGTTTTGAAATTTATGAAGTTAGATGACCGAGTCTTTTAATTATTTTTGAAATAATATTTGTAATTTATAGAAATGTTATAAATAAAACTATGATGTATTCTTTAAACTTTTTTTGGATATCAAAAACGTTGAATGGATGATAGCATGGAGACAAGAATAATACCACAAGACGGGTAACTGCTAGGCGAGCCATAAGGTGAGTATCAGCCAGGCCAATGACCAGGTGTTAGTCCTGTTAACTAAGACATTTTACGCCAAGGCCACAAGGAGGGTACCCGCCAGGCTCATGACCGAGGGTTAGTCCCGTTAACTAAGGCATTTTATGCCAAGGCCACAAGCGGGTATCCGCCAAGCTCATGATCAGGTGTTATCCTGTTAACTAAAGCATTCTATGCCAAGGCCACAAGGCGAGTATTTGCCAGACCCATGATCAGGTGTTAGTCCCGTTAACTAAGATATTCTATGTCTAGGCCACAAAGCGGGTATCCGCCAAGCTCATAACTGGGCGCTAGTCCTATTAACTAAGGCATTTTTATACTCTGGCCACAAGACGAGTATCCACTAGGCTCAATGACCAAATGTTAACCCCACTTTTAATAAAATTTCTAAGGCATTTTACGCACAGGCCACAAGACGGGTATCCACCAGGCTCATGACCGGGTGCTAGTCTCGTTAACTAAGGCATTTCTATACTTTGGCTATAAGGCCAGTATCTGCCAGGTTCAATGACCGGGTGTTAGCCCCACTTTTATAAAAATTTCTAAGACATTTGATGCCAAGCCACAAGGCGGGTATCCGTCAGACTGACTTAATGTCCCACTTTATGCCAAGTCACAAAGTGGGTATCCGCTGGGCTCGATGACCGGAAGTTAGCTCCACTTTTTTAAAGCATTTTATACTAAGCCACAAGGCGGGTATCCACTAGACTCAATGACCAGGTGTTAGCCCCACTTTTCTAAGGCATTTTATATTAAGCCACAAGGCGGGTGTTCGCCAGACTCAATGACCGGGTGTTAGCCTCACTTTTTTAAAAATTTTCTAAGGTATTTTATGCTAAGCCACAAGGTGATTTTCATCAGGCTCGATGACCGCGTATTTGCCCCATGTTTATAAGAAATTCTATAAGGCATTTCATACCCAAGCCACAAGGTGCGTATCCGCCAGGCTATATGTCCAGGTGTTGGTCTCATTCTGCAAATTTTTCAAGTTATTTATTTTATGGCCACTAGTTAGGCCAATGACCAGGCGTTATGTCCAATTGGCAAGCTTGTTTCTGTCATTTTTTGCAAAGTGACGCAAGCATAGAAAACCAATTTGGATGTGCCACATGCCTATGATCATAAAGGCAACTGTAACCTTTAAATTGGAATAATCAAAGTCCAGCAGGAGATCTTTGATGTATCACAACAATCACCCAAAATAAGTTATAAGTTAACACCATCATAAGACATGGTCACGTGGCAAAAGTCAAATTAAGTGATATATGGTCTCACTAATGGAAATGAAAACTTGAACAATGTAGTCCTCATTCCTTCGCTGAGACTCGCCCTCTCCTCACTAGGACGAGACTTCACGAAAAGTTACCGTTAAATAATACAATCTAACAGATTCTCATTACACCTATAATCACGAGATCCCTTATCTACTAACCGGTACTAGTTTGATTTTTAGAAAATTTGATAATCAACACCAACTTCTTACAGTATAGAAAATGATGAACATATATATAAAGGCACACATTGTTACATAACTATTTTTGAGTTTAAAATATTTCATCATACTCACTATTTTCTTTAATTTACTTATTTAAGCGTTAGAGTGACTGTTATAAATGTCAATCACCTCACTTTCTTTTCTTGCAGATTAATCAATTTTAATATAATATCGTTTTAGCCATATCATCATATATACAATTTTATGTAATATAACAACTTAATAAAAATTAGATAAATAGATAATTATGTTTAAAAAATTACTGAATTCTAAAAAATGTAATTAATTAATATATATATTTTTAATAAAAATATATATGTTTACACAAAAAAATTTTTGAACTACAAAAGAATGTATATTAACAAGTCGAAATCCATACACAAGTACTTTTTTTCCTATTAATTTATAATATTATATAAATATTTTATATCGTATAATAATTATATTATACTCATTCTTCTTATTATATATTTTAAGGTAAATTTAGCCTTTATCTAACCCAAAAACATCCAATAATTCGGGGGAAGACGACCCCATACCAGTACAAGTCGGTGACAGGTGTAATGATTTGGATGTCATAGCGAGCAAGAAGCCTCGTTAACCGACAATCGGATTGTTCAGACCGCGTCCGGATTGGAATCAGATCAATTAAATTCGAGCTTTAGATTATTAATTGGTTTATGGTTTTGAAACTGGATCCCTAAGGTGGGATTCATTTTATTTGGTATTTTTATTTTTTTTTAATTTATATTTTTAAATAAAATAATTTTAAAAAAATTTAGATTCATATTTATATGTCAATATTTTTTATATTAAAAAAATAATTCAAATTTTTTTAAGAATGTATATTTATATTTTAATATTTTAATTTTAGATACTTAAAAATAGAATTATTAAGAAATCTAGATGATGAGTAGTTGCATTTTTGGATAAAGGATCGATAAAAAAAATTAAATTGGTTAATAGTTTTTTTCTCATAATACTAATTTCATAAAGAACAAAATCTAAATAAATGATAATAAAAAAAATAATATATCATTATGAAATAAAAAATATTTAGAAAGAGATACATAATTTTTTTATAATTTTTTTCTTTATTATTATTTTATTTATTTAAATTTTATTATTTTTCTTGCCGTTAAAACCGTAAAGAAAACTATCAACCAATTTAACATTTTCTCTTATGTTGATGTTTTAGCTAAAATGGCCACTAATTTTTTAGTATCTTGATAATGGTATTATTAATATTTAAGATTAGAAAATTAGAATATAAAGATAAATTTGCAAAGATGTTTAGATTATTTTATCTCTGAATAAAAAATATTAGAATATAAATATTAATTTATAAAAAAAGTTTAGATTCTTTTAAATAATATTAAAAAATAATAATTTTAAATTTTAACCAAGATTAATTTGAGTTCATCATTAAAACTATAATAAATTTTAAATGTTGGATTTAATTATCAAAAAAGTAAAATTTTAAAATATAAACGAAAACATTTAGATTATTAATCTAATTTTGAAATATAAACGAAAATATTTAAATTATTTAGATTAATAAGTCTAAATTTTACATTTCCTCTCTCAAATTTGAGAGTAGGGTTCTTGTCTATTTTCAATTTGTATAAAAATTCTCAAGATTTAACTTAATACAATTCAAACCTTTTAAATTCATATCTCAATTGCATGTAAAATTTTTTCAACTTTTAACTAAGAATAAAAAAAAATAATAATTATTTTTTACTCGATACTCAAATCACTAATTTATATAAAATAAATGAGTTATTAATATAATAGACTGAATACTTAAAATTAATCATTGTAAAAAGATAAAATTGGTATATTTTTATTTTGTGATAATAATCAATAACGATTAAGTAATGTTTTGTACTAATAAATTTCGATTGGTCTGAATTATGAGTATAAGAAAACGGTCAAATCACTAATTTGTATAAAATGGATGAATTATTACTATAAATTAAATACTTAAAATTAATTTTTATAAGAAAATAAGTTGATATATCTTTTATTTCGTGATAGTGGTTAATAACTATTAAATAATTTGTTTATAATAATAAATTTTGATTGATCTGAGTTGAAAGTATATGAAAATTAATAATTTTTTTTGAAATAAAAATTAAAAATTGAAAGAGTAAAATCTAAAATTTGTCATAGTTCATAACAACTAATAATTTTATATTGCAATATTGATCGGGCTAAAAAAGAAATAGTTAAGTTATATTCACGTCATTATTAAAAGTAAATGAACCTCCATTAAAAAGCATTTACTAGATATACGAGGTATGGGTAATATTAATACTTAATAAAAATTGATAAAATACACTTAAATGAAATAAAAAAATTATAAAATAATAATAAACGAGTTAGGTTTGAAATCAGAATCAAATTGGTCCAACAGAAAAAAAATTGAGATTGATTCAGAAGTGGATTAATTGAAACAAACTGCAATCGGCAGGGTCAATTTCATATCAAAATCAAATCTTCAGGTTTGATTTTAATAAGTTTAATTTTAATTAATTTTAATTAAATTCTGTTAATATCAATTTAATTTAATTTAATTTTATAACAGACCAATCTATAATCTTAATTTAAGTTTTAAACTTAAGCGTGATGTGATCTACTTATAAGTCTTACTTCTTATAACCAAAACATAGAGCTGTGCATTCAAATTGAATTGATAAATTTAAGCTATTTTGATAGAGGGATATTTAATTTATTTCACTACCTTTAATTTAATAACTCATCAAAATAACTGAATATTTGTAGTTATTAATATATCAACTATAATTGTATTAATAAAATATTATTTTTATAATTTTATTAATAATATTAAATTTTTTTTTTTTTGAAATGGGGATGGGATTCGAACCTGAGATCTATCAGGTTTAACCGGATGCACTTACCATCAGGATAAGCCCGAGAGTGCAATAATATTAAATTTTTAATTTTTAATTTATGCGAACGAATTATATTTATAGATTATTTTTTTTTAAAATAGGATATTTATAGATTATTATCATTATATATTTATATTTATATTAATTAATTAATAATCTAAAATTTTATTTTAATTAATGTGATTACAATCAAGTGAAAATATTTAATATTTTAAAAATTAACAAACTTGGATTAATTCAAATTTTGATTAAATTTAATTCCGCTAAATCAAATGTTTCTCTACCGAAACGTCGGCTGGGAAAAGTCTGTTTGTCTGCCGGCTGTTACAAAGTGGATCCTCTTTTATACTACCGCGTTGGGGCTTTTGACTATCAACTTTGGAAGAATCAGTCCCAGTCTTCACTTCACTCATTGGACCCCACCAGTACAATGCACGCCACTCCGATTCTCTCTCCACTCGTTGACCGACTCACTCATCCCTCGCCCACCGATAACTCAAAGCTGCCCACCAACGATATCTCCCCATTTCTAAACGTGCTCCACTTCTCCATTTTTTTGTTTTTTTAATTCTTTCGAATCTACTCGTTTTTTTATTAAAATATTTATTTATTTTTTAATTTTTTTAATTCCTCTTATTTTCCTGCCACTTATCAGGCAACTTCCTTCTCAGTTCTCCGCTCTTCTCCTTTATAAACCCATCTCAACTCCTCAGTCTACTCATCAACTCTCACACTATTCTTCATTCCTCTCTTCTCACCTACGTCTCCAGTTCTTCATTCTCTTTCTGACTTAAGATCGAACAGAAGATCTTCACAACCATTGAGATGGCAATAGAAGCACTCAACTCTCCAACCACTGCAACCCCATCTTTCCAATTTGAGAATTCCACCAGTCTTCACTATCTCCGTGAGCCATGGGCCAAGCGCAAGCGCTCCAAGCGTTCTCACCACCAACCCACCGAGGAAGAGTATCTCGCTCTTTGCCTTGTTATGCTTGCTCGTGGTACCACCGCCTCAACTTCTGCTTCCACCGTCTTTCACCGCCACTCCTCTCCTACTCCATCTCCTCAGCTTCAGGCTTCCACGAATTCAGAGGAGAAACTTACCTACAAGTGTAGTGTCTGCAACAAGGCCTTTTCTTCTTACCAAGCGTTAGGCGGTCACAAGGCAAGTCACCGGAAACTCGCAGGAAGTGATGTCGACCAATCAACTTCAACCACCACAACTAGCTCGGTCACCGGCTCTTTATCTAACGGAAGCGGTAAGCTTCACGAGTGCTCCATCTGCCATAAGTCTTTCCCAACTGGACAAGCTTTGGGCGGACACAAGAGGTGTCACTACGAAGGAGGAGCAGGAGGGGCTGAAAAGAGAATGGTAACTTCAACTTCTGAAGGTGTCGGGTCAACCAACTCACACAGCCTCAGCCAGAGCCACCGTGGCTTTGACCTTAACGTCCCAGCCTTACCTGAGTTCGCCGCTGATTTCTTTATCTCTGGTAACGATGAGGCTATCAGTCCACTGCCGGCGAAAAAGCCTCGTCTCTTGGTGCCACCTAAAATCGAAGTCGCTCGAGATCAATAGGAAAAGATCAGGACTTGCTCAGTTTTATTTTTAGGAAGAACATGAATCTAGGCGAGATTAATTAAATTTGTAGTTTTTTTCCTTACCCAATTTAAAATTTGTGTACATAGGAGTTGATTTGTCTGTTCTCTGTATCAGTTGCTCAGTTGTAAGACTAGATATTCCATTCAATTTAATTAATTTTTTAAAAATTGTATTATATATGTTCTGGGTAAATTTGTCAATTGTTAGTTATTAAATTATTAAATCCCATAAACCAAATTGGTGAAAAAAAAAAATCGAGTATTAGGCGACTGGGTCTAAAATGCGCCGCAGTCAACTGTGGTGAGCTTAACGTAGGCATTCAGGGGTGCGTTGCAGAGGCAATGTTCGCTGGAGACTCGGTGAAGGCGACTCAGGGCAATGAGTCTGAGTCATAACACTACAGTCCATAGTGAGGACAATTAAAACCATTCTTTTAATAAATAATAATAATAAGTGATAAGCAAGTGGAGGAAGGATGATAACAAGGAGATGTTTGGGTGCGTGTTATGGATAAGAACTAAGAAAGAAGGAAAGAAAGGTCTTGGTCATTGCCACCTTATTCCTGATGAAAGTGATTAGGACGACAGGTGGCCTTACTTAACTAAGTGTTCTTCTTCTTCTTCTTTTTCTCCGGCATGAAAATCATGGTATGCTGGTGTTTCTTTTTATTCCAGTGGGTTACTTATTATTATTTTCATTTATGCAATGAGAAAGCATAAAATCTTCAAAGGAAGAATCAACGATGTAATATGACCAATTCAAATCAAATTCTCTTTTTTTGGGGGAGCTGTTTGGCTCGCAATCGGCAACCCAGTTTTATGTTTCCATTTCACACCAGATATGAGCAATCGCCACATGTAGAGTTTTCTACAAGAAGCGTGTGAATGCTTTCCAGCAGAATGCACCACATGATGTTTTTTTTTTTTTTTTTTTTTTTAAATTGCCAAATGGTTTCTAAAGCATTCAAGGTAATCGATATAGAAATTGAACTCGTGATTTCAAAATTAAATAAAATATCTTTAATCCAACAGATTAGACTATATAGCTAATTAAGCAAAGCCCCATTATTGAAATAAATATTAAATTATTTAAGTATTAATCGAAAAATCAACTAGATGCATGGTCCCACTTTGGTTTAAGGCAGCTGCCGTGGCAGCATCTGTTCGTTCCATCAAGCAGATGGAGGGTGTATAAAATTGTTTACGTGGGATTTTGGAGTTGGGCCATTTGGTAATCTAAAGCAGAAAATTCGGGGATTAAAAGAGAACAATTTGGTAGGCCAACTGAATTATTAGTTGGTCGGCAAACTAACGCGGGACTTGCTGTATTCAGAATTCGCCAATTGCCAACCCTATTAAAGATCTTCGGACAATTAGATAATAACGATTTAATATTTATGCCTTTTTTTTAAATTTTGATCTGTTATTGTACTTTTTAATTGGATATAATAAGCTAAATTTTGAAATAAAAGTATAGATTCAATATTAGCTAAATTTATTGTCTTGTGAGTCTGTGGGTTTGGCTTATGGACTGGGACGGGCCGACGGGGTGGTTGAGAATTAAATTTAGGTAGAATTCATTGTAGCTTTAGTGAAAGGTTAAGGAAATCAGTCGGCCAAACACTTTTTGAGACAGCAAGTAGCATGTAGGTAAAATCTGAGTTTGAGCCAACTAATTCCAACTCCTATGCATACATCTCTTCCCACCAACCTTCTTCTCAGTTTCGTTGCATCATTCTACGCTATTGACTTTTATGCGAACGCGTCTCCCTCTCTTTTCCTTTTTCTTTTTTTTTTTTCATTTTGTTTCATTAAATGCATAAATTAATTTCCAGTTTTTTACTTAAAAAGTTACAAGTCTTCAATTTTTAACTTTTGTAATTTAATTAAATTTAG
Organism: Manihot esculenta; assembly: GCF_001659605.2. Lineage (NCBI taxonomy): Eukaryota > Viridiplantae > Streptophyta > Magnoliopsida > Malpighiales > Euphorbiaceae > Manihot > Manihot esculenta. The sequence goes on along the minus strand of NC_035165.2, from coordinate 29,759,240 downwards.
AAAATCGAGTGTATAAATTAATTCATTTGCTTTATTTTCAAAGTCTAATATTGTCTTCAATTAGTTCAATTTGTTATTTAAATAAAAGATTGATTTAATTTTAGTTTCTAAAAAATTAAAGTGTGAGATTAGATACATTTAAGCAAAATTTAGGATTTTTTTTAAAATTAATATTATTTTTTTTCAAAATTTATTTTTTAAAATTAGTTCAAAATTTATTTTTTAAAAGTAATATTATTTTTTTTCTTGAAATCTTTTTAAAATATAAATAATAATGTATTGCGATAAAAAATATAGGTATGAAATTCGGTGCGTCTTGATCAATTTAGTCTTTATTTTTCTCTTTTTTTCTTTTTATTTTCATCCCTTTATCTTTTCAAGTGTACTCTTATAGTCCTACTATTTATTTATCATTTTCACGCGGATAATCTATTCATAACCTTTACATATTGATCCTCAAATGGCTATATTTTTTCCGGTTAGTCGATTCTAATTGCTCTGAATTCATTCAAATCTTATTCAACCCGTAGAATCAAGTATGAATTGATCATAATTTTATCTATCCAACGCAATATACACCGGTTTAAATTATTTTAAACCTCTTTAATTTTAGCTGTCGTAGATCTGATAGTTCAAAGTATAATAATCATTAAATAATATTATATTAGAGAAATAAAATTTACATTATACAAGTGCATAATAATTTATTTTTGTCATTTGAAATAAACTTAATAAACAATTAAATTAAATTCTTAATATATCAAACATCTAAACTAATGAAATTTTATAGAGGTATTTTTAGAAGGAAATGATTTAATAAACTTTAAATTAGAGATTATAACACAAAATTTTCGACAAACTAATCTTAGGCCTTAAACTTTGAATTTCAAAGGAAAAAACATAAAAAAAAAAAAGAGTAATCTCTATTTTCTTAAACAAACTTATTCTCTACAAACATAAAGAAAATGAATTAATAGAATAAAAAAAATCTATACCAGAATATAAAAGATTAATTATTAAATTTTTTCAAACTAAATAAACTAAATGGTAAAATATTTAATTCTGAAACTTAATGAAATTACTAAATTAATATATCTTTTAGAATTTTTTTATACATTTTAATATATTTTTTAAAATTAATAATTTTTTTATAATATAAAAATTAAATAATAAATTTTCCCTAATTTTAGTGTACAACTCTGCTATTGTCGAGCAGAGTTGTAATCCCTTTCCTTCCCAGCTGGGAAAGGCAATTACAAATTAACCTCTCAAACAACAAAACAAAGTTAATTTGTCGTTTTGGGCCTCAAAGCCCAAACATAAGTTTGGGCCATATGACATGGAACTTCATGTTTAAGACCAACCTTCTTATTCTCCTCGCTCACGTTGTTAATATTTTTAATTTAATTGGGCTTAATATTTAATTTCATTTCTATGCTTAATTTAGTTCACTTTTTTTTTTTTTTCTTCCAAAATTGACATAAAAATTTCAATTTAAAATCAATTAACCTAAAAATAAGAAATCCAGCTTTTTAACTTTTGAATTAAATTAAAAATAAAAAAAGCCAGAAATCAAGTTTGGCTAAAAATAGATGCTGTTATCATCACGTGGGGAGCACAGAGTTCATAGTTATATACAAGTTGTTATATTGGATTAATTTGCACGTGAATGCCTCATCATCAACACCCAAGTCTTGGGCTTAGCATTTGAAAATATTCCTCTAGTCCCTTATCATTTTTATTATGATATCTAAATAATATCTTAATTATATGCGCTCACAGTTTAGTCGAATGAGCTTAGTCGGGTTAAATACATTTAATTAAATTTAAAAAATTTTAATTTTATTTTTTAATTCTGATTTAAAAAAAATAATTATATTAAATTAAAATAAATATAAAATTAAATTAAATTCTAAATTTTCATTTTAAAAAAATTTAATTATATCAAATTAAAATAAATATAAAATTGAATTAAATTCTTAAATTAATTCAGTTTATTAATTTTTTAATTTTAATTAAATATTATTTATTTTAATTATAAGTAATTTTTTAATATAGAAACTCCAAATTACATTTCTTGAAGGTAAGTAATATATTTTTAACTATTAAGTGAAGTGAGCCGAGAATCTTGTATTATAGTAAACCACGTTACGATTAGCAAATTTACTCTTCTTGGCTTCAGCTACTATTCTTTTCTTTTTTTTAAACCTAAACTAGTTTTGGCTTAATTCAACCTTTTCATTGCTATGCTAATAATGATATTTTTTAAAAAATTAAATAACAAAAAAGGAAAAAAATTATAGTTTCTGAAGATTGAGCTTTGTTTGTTTTGCAAAAATAATTTATTTTTTATTATTTAATTGTAATGTTATTAAAATTTTATTTTTTCGTTAAAAATATTGAATTTTTTATTATAATTATTTTTGATTGAGATTCAAACTTAAAACCTTTAAATTTCAAAGAAAATCTGAATACAAATGAGTTGAATTTATAATGTTGTGAACTTTTAATTACTCAATATGATAATAATTTATATAAATGGTAAAATTTAATAGGCATGCTAATTTTAAAATTTAAAAATAATTTAATTTTTAACAATCACACTGTTATACGATAAAAATTCATTAAATAAGAGTATTTATTATTTATTATTTATTTACATTAATAATATTTTTATTAAGCGACACCAATGATCTCTTACGTAATTGAGAAGGCTAATGCACTATTGGTTGTGATTGTTCGTTTTCTCAATTTAATTTAATTATTTTAGTTTGATTTTTAGTTTTTAATTTTAATTTGAATTTATGCAGATTTTTTATATTTAACTTATTGTATATGTTAGTTTTTTTATTTAAGTTATTATGTATGATTTTATGCGCCCTGTCAAATATAATAAAAAAATTTATTATATTTTTATGTGATATCACATTATTTTTAATATAATATTATATATTGTTACATAACATTAATTAATTTTTACATAATTAATAATAAATCATTATATTTAATCAATTTTCACGTAACACGCCCCCAAAAAATTAAAAAAATAAATTGCTGTGTCCCTTTCCACTTCTATGGGGCGGCTAGACTTCGTACTTCGTACCCGTACATGAATTAAAAAGTACACAGAGAAATTAAAGCGCAATGCCATTGATCAATAAACTAAAATCCAACGGTGCTCACGTACGTGGCTGAACAACCGACGCGAAAGCACGGAGCCGCTCGCCCAGAGTTTGGAGGTTATTCGCCTACACAAACAAAAAGCCCTGACCCCACCATACGCCGAAATGAAAATCCCACCGTTAATCTCAACAAGCATCTAACTCAATCATAGTTACTTTAACTTAACCCATCAACCAAACCAACCCTTCTCCTTTTCTTTTGCGTTATTATTACCACTCCCCATAGCTCACTCTCATGCCCTTCTCTCTCTCTCCCCGCTTCCTTACCTCTCAAGAAATCTCCGTCCCTTTGTAACGATCGTATATCAAAATCCCCAGATTTTTGTTGACCTTTTACTTGGAGGTCAACCTGTGATCAACGGTGGATATGAGCTGCAACGGATGCCGAGTTCTGCGAAAGGGTTGCAGTGAGACTTGTATACTGAGGTCGTGCCTACACTGGATCAGTTCACCCGAAGCACAAGGCAACGCCACCTTGTTTCTAGCCAAATTTTTCGGCCGTAGCGATCTCATGTCTCTCATCTCCGCTGTACCGGAATCCCAACGGCCAGGTACTCGTACACGTGTATAAAACTCTAAATTTGAATTGATATTTGTTAGAAATTGATATTTGTTAGATATTGATGGAATGTTTTTGATTGTAGCTTTGTTTCAATCACTGCTGTTTGAGGCCTGTGGACGAACGGTGAATCCGGTTAACGGAGCGGTAGGACTATTGTGGAGCGGTAACTGGCACGTGTGCCACGCGGCGGTGGAGACGGTTCTATCCGGTGGAATTCTACTGCCTTTATCGGGAATTTTCGCCGGAGTCTTGGCGCCAAATTACGATGAGTTAACTGACAGTTTCTCTGCGGAGGCATGCGAGTTAAGCAACATGTGGACTCAATCAAAGCCGTACGGTAATATCGGGAGGGAGAATCAAGCGTCCGTTCTCAATGACTCTCTCACGCCAAAGCTTGTGACAGGGAGAGCTGGGAGAGTGAAGAGAAGCAGAGGTGCGGCGTCATTTTACACCGAAGAGTCATCGGAGACGACAACAGTTACGAGCAATGATGGAGATAGGAAGAAACTTCTGAAGCTCTTCGTTTGAATAGAACAAGGGAAAGAAAGAGAGAGGGTTTTATAGTTTGTACTGCGAGTAATCGCCGTAGTAGCTGCGTAACCTTTTTGTTTCTATATAAAAATGAAGCCGGGATTTAATACCGGCAAGGTTTTGAAAGCGAGCTACGTGTATTTCCGGTGAAGATTAGTCGTTATTTTTTGCTGCCTCAAAATCTCAGTTCCGCTGCTTTGCCATCAAGCCATCTCAAATATAAAATATTAAAATAAAACTTGAGTTATTTAATTTTCGAGAATTGAGATTTAAAAGAAAATAGGGAAATTGAGTTTTTTGAATCCTTTATGCTAATGCTCCTGCTCTTCAAAATCGAACCATGGAATCAATCAAAATCGGTTTTATATGGTGTAGAAGAATACTGATAACTTCAAAATTATTTCAATTTAATTTTATATTAAGATGAATTTAAACTGATTTAATTTAATCAGTTTAGTTAAAAAATAAAAACCTAATTACATATTCCCATCTCAATTAAGTTTATAGATTGAGAGACCTATAATTTTGACACGCTCTAACTACTATGAATTGGTGTTCTTGGAAATTGCAACTTACAATCCTAACTATATCGTATTATTTCTTATTGAATTGATTGGAACACAAGGTGATGAAGAATAAAATGGTTGTTCAATGTTAGTTTTTCTTTCACCTCTTATTATATATATTACCGGTAACATTTAACAGGATGAATTTTTTTGTTGAATTTTCAAAATTGCAATAATTTTTTAATTTTTAAAAAATATATGGATAAATTAATTAATTTTGCTATAGTATAGGTACTAAATAATAACTTTTCCATTCAATTAAATTGTATGATTATTGATTAGTAAACTACATTGATTAAATAGACTAAGAAGCATTTTCTTTTAGTAAACTACATTGATTAAATAGACTAAGTAGCAATTTAAGAAATAATTATTATTAATCCCACAGAAGAGACCGCAATCCACTAATAAAAATCTACTGAAGTAATTACCAAATGACTATCAACCAACTTTAAAAATATATTGATTACTTAATAAGTAAAAAATATTAATGTTAAAATTAGCTAATGAATTTTGAAATTCGTTCATAAACGAATTGTAATATTTGTTTTTTTTTTTAAAAAAAAAATTTGCATCAATTTACTAATAAATTTCAAATTCCATTTAATAATTATCAATGGACTTAAAAATTTATGGGTGAAAATCATCAATAAAATTCATAACAATCCATGTAATCCGTTGATAATTTCAATTATCAATAAATTTTATAAAACTGCATCTTGAAATATTCGTCAGTAATCTTTAAAAGATTTTTTGGGTCAAGCTGGAGCCTTGGCTAATGATGATTTTTTTTTTTTTGGCTTTTTATTTTCCCTAAAACTAAACCCATATCATCACAAATTATGAAAAGTAATGGAAGCAATTGATTAAAAATTGGGGAATATGCACAAAGAATATGATATTTTCATGGAAGTCATATGAAAATTGACCAATGGTCTCACTGTAACCAAGCAGATGATGGATTTGCGTACTTGGCATGGAATTGCAACAGTGAAGCAGGGTGGGTCCCAAAACTAGACTTTGTAAAGAAAATCTTTTTATAAAAAGAAAAAATGGGTGCGGTGCACGTCAGCCTCCTCCTCCTCCATAGTCCTCCGCCGTTGGAAGTGGGTTCCACGACATCAACACATAAGAAAAATGTCTTTCAAAGATCTAAAAACTTGTGTGAAAAGGACATGATTGAAAGAGTTTAAAGGCGAATTAGTCTTATTATTCCAATCCATTCGAGTCGCCGCGTCTTATGGCATATGCTGTGGAGCCCACATCACCTTCACTGGATCACCATTCTTCTTATACACAGCGACACTTTTCGAAAGGGAAATAAAAGGATCATGTGTTGGGCTGGAAAGGAATCTTCGTTGCATTTGGAATAGAATTCCTTAGCAATCCCTCAAGAGTGGCAATTTGATTGGACCTTCAAACTAATTTAATAGTTGGACTATATTATACCCATTTATCTGGGAAACGATGGTGAGCTGCAGTGACTTTCTAATTATTAGAATCAGATTTCCATTGTATCACTCTAGGTTGGACTCCGTTTAATCTGTGCATTTATTTGATTTAACTCGTAAATACAGCTAATAGCAGATGACAAATAAAGTTATATATATATATATATATATATATATATATATATATATATATATATATATCATGATTATTAATAAAATAAAATTTATTTTTTATGCATGTCTGCATTTTTATCATATAAAAATAAAACATTATTATTTTTATAATATTTATATTTATTTTACATAAAAATTTTATAATTAATAAATGCTAAAAAATAATATGGTCAAAATAAAAAATAAAATCTCATCAACAATTAGATTAAAAAAAAAAACTCTAAAATTAAAGTCGATAAAAAAAAGCAACTGATAGATCACTTATAAGCTATCAGTTATTCTTTTAAGAAGATTATCAAACATTTAAATTGATTATTTAAAAGCTGATCAACTAGCAGGTAGAAAAAAAATGGTAAACCAAACATCCTCTTTATAAATTGTTTGAGAAAAATTTTAAGAAACTGTTATTCTACATAAGCGCATTGTATCATGTAAATTTTCCTTATCAAAAGAGATTAGTAGGTTTGATGTGTCTAGAAGATTGATGGTGAAGCTAAGGAAAGTTGGCGATAGTATAAGAACTCACTTTTAACAATTGCTTATACATAGAGATAGATGTAATTGAAAAGAAGAGAATGTGTTCATACAATTATGCATAATCAATGAATATAAAGCTAGTACTCACATGAGAATAAACTTTACTCAGCCTCAACCAAGATAGATTGCTAGGAGTGGGAGCTGATGGGTTTCTTTTGCCCTATGGCTATGGGGTCCCTTCAAAGCACCTGCCCTTACTCTGTCTCTGACTCCCTGTTACTTATGTAATGTTTCTTTTTATAAAGATCAAACGAAAAAAGAACAGACTGCTTAAAACTTATTTCAGAGCTAAAAAGGAAAACGTTCCTGTGAAGTTGACGGAATAAATACAGTGGAGAGGAAGACGATACCGCAGCAAAGCATAGAGATATTGCACAAAACACTTTGAACAGAAGAAAAAAAACAAAGAACAAGAAAAATGTAAAAAGATGAGTAAGACCATGTAGCCTAGAGGAGGGAGATAAGCGCAACAACTACCCAATACATAAGAATTCTTTTCGGGTATATTTAACACTTCTCTTTAATTATCACTATATTAAATATTTATTACAATTAATTAAAATGTATATAATGAATTCACGAATCTATTATCTATTCAAGTGTACATAATCTTACCCATTTTCATGCTAATTAAAAACAAATTATCTATGATTTCACCACCTAATTCAAGGCAAGACATATATCTTTCATTTAAACATATGGCGTGCATAAAGAGGAATACTGAATTTTGCAATTCACCAATTCAAGATAGATTGATTTCAATCTTTATTTAATGGGGGTAAGCAGGTTGCAGATAAAGACAAACTTTGCCTTGATAAATGCATCGACTCATAAATACAACCATAAAAGTAAAATTGGCACTTGACTGAAAAAAAGGGTGACATTGGCGAGAGAGACCTTCATCAAGAGCTATTGAATAGGAGGGAAATTGGAATATCATTGCAACATATTTACAATCTACACAATCTAATCAGAATATTGAGAATGACAACTCCATGCTATCTATGCATATAATATTATCACCCTTTTTTAGACAACTGGCCAGGTGTGCTATTTTCTGCTTTTACAAGCAACCGACCGATTGATTTTACACTTACCTCTGTTATTACACCTGGCTCCTTGAATCCAATCCGAGGAGAAAAAACAAGATCTGGTTTGATGTTAGCATTTAGGGTTGGCTGTCAAAGTGACATGAGCTTTACACTTTTGTTGTTAGGCTGGAAGGTACACGTTTTAGTTGTATAAAATGCGTTCTAAGGCTACATTGCTTCACCTGACCATAAAGATATTTTTCATTTAACAAAAAAATTGCGTGAGCTATCATGCTTTTGTGCTTCAAGATGCTTTGAAAAAGGAAAACCAAACACAAGAATACCTGCATGGCTGCAATTATTGACAACAGATCCTTGCACTGATCAAGCAAAGCACGCTCCTTTCCAGCTACATTAGCAAGTTCAGCCACCAGAGAGTTTACTTCCCCAACCTATCAATAGTAGATTCTTTTAGACATGTTATTAAATACAAGTACTTCAGTTTTAGTGAGGTAAAGCCCAATGCATGAAAATGTGTACTAATTGATTCCCACAAAAAAAAAAAAGGAGAATAAGACTACATCAGAGATGTACAATTCAAAATCCCTTAAAGAAATGAGTGCATCCCTGTGGGAATAATAATCTTCTATCTCTTGTTACTGCATTTAGCAAAATTTCATTAAGATTAATCACAGGACTCTGGCTTTAAACTCGGACAACACTCATTTGCATGTATACCCACAATTACAGAGTTATTGATTTGGACCAGTCAAAATTATTGTGAGCTTGTTCGAGAGTATTGTCTGAATTTATTCAGTTTGTCCTACTTCAAACAGGTCCCATTGAACATTGCGGCATTTCTAGGTTCTAACTGTTATGATTGGAAAATGAGAAATTATTAGTCCCATTTTATGGCTGGCGTGGAGAAAAGATCACCTTTGATAACAATATGCATATTGAGGATGCCATTGCCTGCATCACATCAACCGCTGAACAGATTGAATCCTTCACATTTTGGATATCTGCCTGTACAAATAGTGAACAAATAAGAAATTATTCCTCCCAATGCCAGTGTGGTCAGAACCAAGTAAAAGTTAAAACGGTTCATACCCTTGCTCCACCAACAACAGGTAGACGAAGGGTGCTAGCTCGCAAAGCTTCAATAGCCCCAGAGAAAGAACGGGAAAAATCCAGGTCTATAAGTGCAAATTCTTCCAAATATATCATCTGCAGTCATCAAATGTTATTATAAAGCCAAAGAGAAAGCAGCAGCACATAACTCTCTTTATGCACAACCATGCATGTACCAAAAATAAGCAATGTTACCTGCCCCTTGAGGATGGAAATTAGCTTCAAATTTTGCTTCAGACATTGTAACTCCATTCTTTTTGCTTTGACAGATTCACGCAGTTTTGAGGTTGTTATGTGTGCATTATACAGGCTCCTCTGATGGCGAGAATAATATTTAAATAAGATAACAGAAGTGTTAACCAAAATAAACAAGCGACAAAGCATTTCAACCATATGACATAAGAAATCACTTGTATTTCCACAAAAGGGCAGCTCTTTGTGCTACTACTATCAGGATTTAAAATTCATGTGCATTGAACACACAAACGGACAGTTCTAGCATTTCAACTATAACACAGGCTCTCACTTCTATCTACAGAAATGGACAGCTCTAGGTATTAATATTATCTCAACATACTTAAATACCTACGCATTGAATGCACTCTGATTTGAACATACTCCAACCTAAAGCTAGACATAATGAAGTAGGAGGTGCTATTTCAACATTTATCTACACACAAGAACCCATTGTTATTTTCATCAAGAAACCATAGTGGAAAACCTTGAAAACATCAGAATAAGAGAAAATTCAAAATCAGTATTCCATATCATCAAATAGTGTAAAAAGAAATATTTCCCACATCCTTATTTCAGAGCAAGACAGTGTTTATCTTGTCAATGATAAGTATCATCAACCAAACCAATTACAGTTAATAAATAATATACAATCGTCAGTTCCATAATCATGTTGAAATTTTCATTAGAGTATATTGATATTAAACACATGACAAAATATTAGCAACTCTTATACAAATAACTAGTCACGCTTCAGGATTTTAGTTCAACTCTAGGATCACATTGATTGACAAAACCCCTACCAAGAAAAAATCTCCTAAGTTACTATCATAGTGTATTCTGGCTGCTAAATTCCTTAATTAGTAAAATAAGAATAAATAACACATCCACATTTCTTCTCCAAGAACATTATTCAAACTAATTTTTCCAGAAGATCCACATAACTTAAATTGTCAAAGGTTGGAGAAGCTAGGAGAAATATAAATCTCTACCACTGTAACAATCAAATGTACATAAAAGTAGAAATGGATAACACTACATATTGTTAGCATCAATCCCAAAATATGACACCTCCGCCCCTATATATGGCAGTATCTGCAATATCATTATTGTATTCATCTGTGTGCCTTCACTGCCTTCCAATCTCAAAATTACTCAATGTAAAATCACTCTTTAGATTTTCCTCGAGTTGGCTGTTTAGAGAATAAACAACATAGACCATAATTTTACACAAGAGCCCCTACGTGATGGATTCTGAAGGTAGCTAGGATGCAACGGTCAAAATTTTCTGCAGTAAACAGCTTATGTAATAGCAATGGCAGTTGCCTGTAAAATACAGGACATAACCGTTGTTAACACTACAAAAGGACAGATTCTTTTTCTACCAGGTCCATACCAATTTGCAGTCACCAGTCTCACTCTTTCTTTAATCTATATCCTTTAAAAACTCCAATCATGTACAATTTTATTTCCCTTAAATTGCATGCAAAGCAGAAATCAATCGAAGGGAGTATATTTAGAGGCAAAAAACTCTCTAACTCAAAGATAAGAGACTCACATCCTCTTAGCACTCTTTAAGGCTAGATCATTATTGCCCACTCTGTTTTGAACTGGTTCTGTTGATTTATTATAAGGGATATAAATCATGGATTCAATGACTTTATTTAATGTAATTATGCCCGTTAGGGAAGTAGTATCAAAGAATTTATAAATTACAGGTCTTAAAAATTAATTTGGACTCCAAACGTCCAATAAAAATGATGATAGCAAAGGATCCATATAACAGACCCCAAACAGTTTGTGATTAAGGCTTAGTAGTTTTTATTGTTATGCTCATTAACTGACTGCATTCTTAATTCTAATAAACTCTCTTAATATGTATTCATTTGAAAAGCATTTTGCAATATAATATACAAACACTGCAATGAGCTATGACACAACTTAAATATGTAATATGATCAATACCACCCGTACCTGACTTGCTCAAAGATATAATTGTCTAAGTCTTTTTCCCCATTTCCTTTCTATTGTAAGGAGCACTCCATCTTTCATGTTAATCATCCTGTCTACAGGCTAGCTAGAAGTTCATTAGTTCATTTTGATCAACCATAAATAAATAAAAATGCCCATCATTGTTTTCATGTTGCTGACACTACTTAATTGCACTTGTACCATGAAAATAGCACAAGAAGTGCATTCTATTGGAGTGTGTCTTCTAGTAGTCATTCATAAACTTGTCCAATTCTTCCGTTTAAGCCAAAAAAGCAACTTCTGCCTTCAGTTAATTACCCCATCAATTGAACAATTTAAGTCAACAGAAAAACGCCAAAACTGAACAAGTCAGAAGGAGTAACGAAAATGTTAAGGCTTGCTTTTATGTTGCTGCCACTACTTATTTGCACTTGTAACATGAAATAGCACAAGAAGTGCATTCTATTGGATTTTGTCATTCAAAAACTTGTTAAATTCTACCTTTTAAGTAACAAAAGAAACTTCTGCCTTCATCAATTGAACTATTCAAGTCAACGAAGAATACCAAAACTGAACAGGTCAAAAGAAGTAATACAATTATTAAGGGTTTCCATAAAATAACACAAAGTTATAAAATGACAAATCATAATTCTACGCATCAGCTGTGATAGGTCAGAAAAGAAGAGGGTTGCAACGGAGAAAATATAAAGAAGTTTGCAGACAACAATGAGCTTTAAGTCCAGCAAGCAATAACCATACCTCTGCATTCAACCTCTGGGCTGACAAGGCAGTATCAGCTCTGGCATTCACAAAACGCCATTGCAACAATCGATTATATAAAATCCTCAACAAATGCACCTCAACTATCCGATGCTCCCCACCCTTGCCTCTCCGAATATCAGCAGCAAAGCTCAAAATTGAAGGTGTATTATTCAAATTGCTTAAATTGCTATTCACCACAGCTCCGGCAGCATTTCTTATCCTTGATGGGCTCACTCCCCGCATTGGTGACAGTGCCCCAATCTTACCAGCCGAAGCAGGCCGTAATGCTCCGCCACGAATAGGAGACGACTGTCCCCTAGCATTCACAACTCCTTTTGGGGATGATACTGGGCTATCAATGAGTTTCTTGGGTGAGGTAAGTTTAGTAGGTTGAGGTGCTTCCAATCCGATGGTCTTGGAGACTGGGGAGCCAGGTTCTGGCTGGCGCCGGAATCTGTTAGTCTCTTGCCAGAAACGCGCAGGTACCATTATTCCACGTGGTCCCCGTTGTGATTGTCCGCTGCCACCAACATTACTTATACCTTCAGAAGTACTCCCAGAGTACACACTCTCGGTATCAGAAACTACAGGAGGATCACACAGTGCGTCGGATCCGTTAGTATCAATGTGCTTCTCTGTATCAAAACTGCTGGAATCAGAGCTCAATCTGCTCTCAACTGAGGACCTATTATCCACCATGGAGCTCTGCAATGCCCTGATAACATTCATGTCCACTCCGGATACAGTTAATCTCTTCCTATCATCAGTGCAATCCAAACTTCCATTCAGCGAATTTGGTTGCCGCAATCTCCCTGGCCACCGCTGGTGCTCTACGGGCCTTGAATTCTCCACCTGATCCGCTCCTCTCACCGGCATTGGCGTCGTTTTCCTCCTCTCTGGCGTACCTTTCCTTGAGGTAATAGGCGATGGAGCAGGTTTGGCTTTACTTACTTGAAGGGAGAATGACTCTCCCTGAAACGAGACAGACAAACTTCTCGTAGAAGTAATCAACATTTTCTGCGCATTAGACAATTCCGCAACAATACCATTCCCCATCCTCAAATCTATAGAACGCGGTGTAGTAGGCCTCCTCCGTTCTGCAGATTGCGACCGTTTGATTGTGGAAGAAGCGGAGGGCATAGGGGTCATCATACCCGTTGGTCGCGGAATCGACGGCGATGAGGAGCGCTTCGCTGTGGAAGAAGAAGAAGAAGACATGTACCGAGAAGTAACTTCGCGAGATTTTGGGCGGCGAGGAGCGAGAGCATTGTCGGGGTCCGATGGTAACAGAGGAGGCCTTGTTAGGTTGTGGTTTTGCGCAGCTGCTGCTGCCGTCGCCGGTGTCTTTTTGGGGTTTATTGTAGGAGAAACCGCAGCCACCATTACTGAAACCAAAATTATAAAACTGCTTCACATATCAAGTGGATTTTGCGAGGAGAAGCAGTAACTTTCTATTGCTTCTTAAAGGAGAAGAGTAATTAACCGGAAAAGTGACCGTTACCGATTACCAGCAACAGAGTGTAGAGCATGGACTGTGGGGGCTCTGTTTAGGCGATATTTGGGAGAGCATAACTGTCGTCTAGGCATTTTTGTTTGGGACCATTTTTTCTTTTTCTTTAAAATCCAAATTAAATAAAATAATTAATAAACACGAGATTGATGACTTTGATTTTACATACACTCGCGGGGGTGACAATTCCTCGACACTCGCGTGCTGAAAAGTGAATTGCAATTAGGAAGCTGACGAGCTGTGATGAGAGGAATACAGGCGAAAGCGAGTATGTAGGTTGATAGTGAAATGCGAGTGGGGAAAATGGTCGAGTTATGTGAATCTTGGGCGATGAGAGACGTTACGCAAACGACACTGCCTTAGAATTCTCCTTTTCAGAAAATAAAAATGAGTAAAGAAAAATATACGCGCTATGCACAGCCGTTTTGATTTTTTCCAAGTCTAATGCTTGACTTTTTCGTTCCCATAAATTAGCTAACCAAATGCCTTCCAAAAATAAATAAACAAAAAGTCGCTGACCAAATTTATCAATTAATTAGTTCATAAATCAAATTTATAAAAAACATTTAATTTTGCTTTTATAAAGGCTTTTTGTACGGTAATTCAATTTGTATAAAATTAAAAAATTAATTTAAAAATAGAAAATATGAATGGAAAGAAGCGAATGGAGAATGGAAAATGCAATCAACAACTAATCAAGTGGATTAGCTTCATTAATAATCAAAGTTTAATCTTCCAATGCTGAAAAGGACTATCACCCTCCTTTGAGTTCTTCTGACTCAACTCTCTCTCTTGATAAAAAATAAATCAACCACCTCCTTACCACCCGGGATCTACGTTAATCATTCTAGTTAACTGTTTTCTTGATGAAAAATATTTTTTTTTACCTTTTTATTAAATTAATTTTGAATTATGAACACACTTTTACTTCTAATAGTAATAAAAAAACAATATAATGGAAATATTAGCACAATCTTCATCACATTATTAATTTAATAATTTTGATTCTATTGGTTAATTAAATAGTAATCAAACAAATAATGAGAATTTCAATTTTATGAATTAAACGAATTTTTAATAAATTTAATAATTAAATAGAAAATTTATGTTCTTAATAATAAATCTCTATTTTTGGAATCCTAATGAAAAGGGCTTGTAGGGAATTAAGTGAAAAATTGTATAATAAATCTTCTCTTATACTCGAGAGTTGGTTAGAAGCTTTAATTTTTTTTTGGAATGAAGGCAGTAGCGGTCGTAGAGCTCATCTCCGATAATATATGAAGAAAAATCTTATATATAACGGTGGAAGATAACTGCCACTAACAACCACGACGTGATTTTTTTTAATTAAAATGTATTTATTATATTAATTATTATTATTTTTAATTGAGTATTAATTATTATATGTATTAATTGATAAAATAAAAAATTTAAATATAAGGGTAAAATTAAATATCTAACCCTTTATTGTAACATCTAAATTTTTAATTAATCAAAACTAATGTTGAAATTTAAAGGAAAATTACCAAAGGGAAAAATAATTTGGAGTATTAAATTTTACTCCATCCAAATCACCCTAAATTATAAACAATTTTGTTTTGGCCATTGGTTGAGCTATAAAATTGTTGCATTGTTTGCTATTGAAGCTGCTCAACATTAATTATCTATAAAATGATTTTGAAAATTAAATACATTTTTTAATTTTGAAACTTTAATTAATTAATTTAAAATCAGAAATTATAAATAGGATTAAAATTCTTAAAAAGAAACTTTATCAAATTAGCCAAGAAAACATTGCTTTACCAACAATACATAAGTGCATAATGACTGAAAAAAAAATATTCTCCCACTTACTTCATGCGATAAGATTTTAATAAATATTTTTAATAAATATGATACATAAAGTCTTATACATATAAAAAAAGGATATTATAATAGTATATACTCATAACGAAATAAAACTCACCATATTTTGAGCCGATCAAATCCTTCATGATATAAAATTACCGTTAGAGTATATATTTCAACAGATATTCATTATGCCTATAAATACGAATATCTTATTTACTAATTCTTACCAATCAGATTATCAGTATAAAAGTAAAACATATACAAAATTTAAGATACACATTTGTACACACTCATTCTAAATTAAAACTGCTTTCTTATATTCAGTCATTTGTGAAAAATTATTCAATCATTTGTGAGAAATTATTAAATTGAGTGTCGGAGTGACTATTCATAAATATAAACTATCTCGATCTCTCTTTTTTATAAATTATTAATCATATTTAAATTTATTTTCCACAACATCACAAATCATATTAATTATAATTATGACTTATAATCTTATTAAAACTTATTTAAATTTGAAATGTCACGGTTTTAAAATCATTTTAATAATGTCAAGATAAAATTCATTAATAAATTGCAAATTATAATATTAAATATGCAGATTTTTCACTTAACCATTTTGGATAATGATATGGAATAACAATAAAATTCTATTTGTTTGGAGAAAATAATTTATATTTGAAAAATATTTTTTATGAAAAATATTTTATGTATAAAATATTTTTTAATTAAATAACTTATTTTTTATTGTTTAATTTTAATTTAAAAAATAAAATTTATTAATAAATTTATGTATGAAGAGGTAGAAAATGACTTTTTCTTTTAACTAAAAAAATATTTTTTATTTATTAAATTTTTCAAGTGTATCAAATACTAAAAAACACAGAAAATATTTTTTAAAAAAATATATTTCGTGAAACATTGGAGATTAAATATTTTTTTTTTCACTTGAATTTTCTTTTATATTTTCTTTGCTTGCATTCTTTAGAAATAATATATATGAGATATAATATCTTATTCATTGTTGTGATTCTATTGCAGTATACTAAAAATTCAAAATTTGAGAACTATTTGTAACTTTCAGCAGGAACCTACTAATTAACCATTAATTCTCATGAACCAAATCCACCTTCAAGCTTAGACAATTTTAGAAAACACAATAAAATAAAATAAAAATTAAATTATCTCAACCACGAACAGTATTCAATTTTTTCTAATTAGTTCATGCAATTTCAAAATACAATACGCTTACAATTCATAATCACAATTATTTAATTTCTATAATATCCAAATCACAACTATTTTTTTATAATTTTTAAAATTAATGATGTGATTGAAAAGTAACTGCATTATAATTGAATAATTTTCAAATAATAAAATATGAACCGGTTGGTATTTATGGATAATTATTTCGACACTCAAATTAATAAACTGATAGAATGAGCGAGCGAATGTAATAGGTTACTTAAAATTTATAATGAGTGTGTAAGAATATATAATTTGATATCGGTATGTATTGGCCTTTATTATGTAAGAAGGTGGAGTTGGTTATAAATCTCTTGAAAATCTATCCGCTAATAGATAAGATATATCGCGATTATAGGTGTAATTGATATTTGTTGGATTATATTCGCTAAGATTACTTCTATGAAACCTAGCTCTGCTCGGGAGAGTGAGTTTTTGTAAAAATTTGAGTGCTACAGTGTTCGGATCTTCCTTTATATGGGTGAGACTGCATATTAATGTATCAGACATTTATTACGTGACCTTATTTTATACTGACAGCTCATAACTTATTTACCCGATTATTATATTGCATCAGCTAATTTTTATGGTAATCTAAACTTTAAAAATATCTAATGATACACTTGAATTTTTTAAAAATATAATTATAAATATATATTTAGAAAACTTAAATTGTTCTTAATTTTATCTCCAATAATTAAAAAAATCTAATAATAATAGTTATACACAATATACAAATTTTAAAATTAAAACTGTTATTATATTTTCTAGCTACATTGAACAAATTTCTCTTTGAATTCATATTGGTTTAAGAAATGCCATACAAGATTCATAGTACACATCAATTGAGATTGTAATGTGATTTTAATTTTACTTTTAAATAATTTAAATGTGTCATAAAATATTTTAAAAATTTAGAGTGCTATAAGATTTTTTTATAAAGTTAATCGATACAAATATATATTATATTTAATTTTAAAATTACAATTATTTATTACAATTCATGAAAATAACTAAAAAATTAACAATTTGAAAGAAAAAAAGACATACTTACGTATTTTTAAAATAGTAGAGGATCTATAAAGTAATTTTTCATTTTTCTTATCAAGTTTTTTTTTTTTTTTTTGTTATTCGGGATTTTAAATCTACGAGCTTAATTAATTGGAATTCACACAAAACGGAAGTAGTAAATCTTGCTGGTAAATAAAGGTACAAATTTAAACATTTCCTTCTAGCTGAGTGTAGAAAAGTTCATTACGCTTTTTTCTTTATTATTATTTTTATTATTAAATTGGATTAAAATCTTGTTTCAGATAAAGTGTTTATCTTAGAACATAGATTTAAAAAAAAAAAAAAAAATTCCATCATAATTTGTTAAAACTGATAGAAATGCTTAGTTTAAAAATCAAATCAAATCAGCAACAATAAAAGACCAAACAAAGAAAGAGTATGGAATATGAAATGATTAAACAAAATTAAAAAGTTGAGGAGGACAAGCTAACACATTTGCCCCAGTCTATCATCCATCCATAGTCTAATTAGTAAACAAATTAGATGAGCTTTGTTTATACGAGTATTTTTAGTCTTGCTCATTTTCATCGAATGTGGCTATAATTGCGCCTCTATTTAGAGAGAAAGAGAGAAGTGTGTAAGAAATAGTGCACTAGGTGAGATGTTGATTGATGGTAAAGGAAAAAGAGAAGATGGGTGGGTAGCTTCAAGAGGAAGACATCAGACTTGAATATTTGGGTCTCTGGTCAATCAAGTTGGTGGAACCGATGCTTGGTTGGCTGTCTGCGTGCTTTAGGTTTAGTTTGGTCGCCCTATACACAACTATTCATCCTTGCTACTCTAGTTCTTTATGTCCCCCGGCTCTCCCTCCTTTTTTCCTGCGGCTACTTGCCTACTTTATATGTGGGGCCCGTTTGCAAACAACACAATTTTTAAAGGCTAGATGTTCAATTTTCCCTTTATTTTTGTTGAAAATATTCAACTTTAAATTAGCTTAAAATTTTTAATTTAAACTTAATTTTGTAAGAAAATAGGACTAAATTTATCAATTTCTTGATTTAGATAAAAAATCAAACAAATCCATTTCATAATTAGACTAAAATTATTTATTTCTTTAATTTAAGACAAAAATCAAACAACTCAATTTCTTAATTTTCAATTTTTAGATTAAATTAAATTTAAATTGAAACCTTTTAACTAATTTATTAACAAAAAAGTTGAGAATCGAATAAATACAGAGTTGAAAAATTCATTCATAATTACATTCTTTAAATAGAATTCTGGCAGCGTACTCTATATTCTTTTTTTTAGAAATATTATATTCATCACATTATTCACATGCACGGGATTTTTGCACTTTATAGATCTGATGATCTATACTCCCGTTGGATTGATTATGGATTTGTGTAGTAGTCCCGTTGCACAGTTGACCCCTTCTTTGAAATAAAAAAAAAAATACATAAAAATTTAATTCAACTCAATTCCCTTCTCATAATTTTATTATTTAAAATAAAAAAATTCATTTTTTATTTTAAGTTATAAAATTTCAATTACAAATGAAATAAAATAATATATAATTTTATAAAATTCATTAAAATTTTTTTATAAAATGACTCCTTATTTAAAATAAAAAAATTATATAAAAATTTAATTTAATTCCCTTCTAACAAATTTATTATTTGAAATGAAAAAAAAATTATTTTTACTTTAAATAAATTAAAAGTTTTAATTATAAATGAAATAAAATCATGTACAATTTTATGAAAATTTATTTAAATATTTTTTTTATAAAATGAATAATGTTAAATGACAGTGCTACGTTGTAATTATAATTTAAATTTAAATTAATCCATTAATTATTAATGGTAACAAACTTTTTTTAAAACTTAAAAAAAAAAACCTTGACTCATCTTGAAAATATAGAGAATAATGTATAATTTCTAAGATTTACTAATCAAGATTAACCCATACTAATCAAGTTTATTTAATCTATTAAATATTTGAATTAAATTTATAATTTATTTTACACCTAAATATATAAAAATCATAATAACTAAATATAAATTAATTATATTAACAATTTTATTAGTTATACTCTAAAATTTTATAAATTAATAAATTTATATAAAAATTTAATACGATTAGCAATAAATCAAATTATTTTTTTATTATCAATCGTATGACTTAATTGATAAGAACGGAGAGGAAAAACCTAATTGCCGATAGAATCACACATTAAGAACCTATTATCCATTTTCAAAAAGTAGAGAAATTAAAATATTAATTATAATATGAATTCACAATAGTTCTTATTTAACAAAATCATTTTTAAAAAACAATATGCTTTATTAATCGATTACTAAAGATAAAATAGTTTAGTTTCAATTTTTTTTTTAAATCCCACATATCATACTTTTAATCTACTTTCAAAAACTCCAGCTGAACTCCACTGGATAGGCATACAAAAAAAGAAGCATGAGATTACTTGTAGACACGATAACGCAAAGCAAAGGAACAACCCACCCATAAACTGCCACAGCCCAGCCCAACCGAATCACATCCAAATGGCTTTCTTTATAAGCATCCATTTTACTTAGAAGGAGCAGAAAACTAGTTGCTTTAAGAAAACAAAGACTACATCAAAAGCAATAATCCGAAGAAATTCTTGCTCAAATCCAAAGAACAAAGTTACCTTGTGTTTTGTTCAAATGTTAAACAACTAAAACTGTAATCATAACTTCTTAATCCAGCAATACATAACTGATGGGAATAACAGGAAAAGTTGCGCATCATACTTTAGGCAAAGCCATGTGCAACACATGCATCGAACATTCAGCGATACTGAAAACATAGAAAAAACAATGATAAGTTACTCAGCAGTAATATTTCCAAATATCAGGCCAGTTACTACATTTCAATATTTGGCCAGAATTATTCACCTCTGTGCAGCTTCTATAATTTGATACATATTTAGGCAAGCTTTTGATAAAGGAAAAGTGTGTCGAAAGGAGCAAAAAGGTTCAACTTAGCAAACTCTAATCAGGAAGTTGTGGTCTCTAGTTATTATCATGACCAATAAGACAACAAAAGAAAGCAAAAATAAACAGTGACACCAGGCAACATTAAGATTAAGATTAACAGAACATTTCAACATCTTACCTTGATGAATCCAATTTCCTTGGCATTGCTTCGGAAGCACTGCCTGCAGCACATCAGGCCATATTTCCTGATCAATCCATGAGGGTTTCCACACACCCGGCTGCAAAATAAAACAAAGGTCCCAAAACTAAAATTAGCATAGGAATAAAGAGAAATGAAAATACAAGATCTCATTACAATTGAGCATAAAACACACCTACTTTTACAAAGAATGAGCAATACATTGAGATCATCATACACAGTCAATAAATGGACAAAAAAAAAGACTAAACCAGTCATTTATAATCTCATTCACCCACCATACTTCAGGGTCAATCCAATTCCATATGTAAGTTATTTCACAATATTTTCCTGCAAACCCTAGATTCCAGTTATACCTAGCTTAACACATACAATTGTTCTTGCTTAAAGCCTTGTGAAGTCATTTTAATGCCAATAACACTGCGAAATTGATACCAAATAAGCTAAATCAGCTGAAGTAATTAAAAAATGAGCGCTCAAACCAAAACTCAATTCGCATAACCAGAGATCAAAATCTAAAACAGAAAATCCAAAATGCAGAACCAGCCAGAGGATTAAACACCAAATTATAACGATACCGGAAAAGAATCAAAGCGCCGGAAAAGATGTAAAGTTGGAACATCAGAATACATACCAAGTGCGAGAGCCTGGACCGTAGTTTTTAGGATGAGAGTTCCAGACATTTGAATGACCCATTATTGTCGATCGCTCGCTCCTGGCCGCCTCTCTAAGCTTCCAAATGTCAACAACCCTAACTCTGCCTTTACGAAGATGAGAAACGAGAATTTTGATGGTCGAAATTGAAGCGCGTGACCATTGTCCACGTACACAAAACGCACCGTCTTGACCGAAGAAAGTCCGTTTTGATAATATAGGAACCGGCACTACAACTGGTTCAGCCCACGTACCCAAACACAGCTTAATGCATGTCAGGCCCCAAACTTTATGGGCTTTGTTGATACTGCGGTTAGAAAAATAATTTCCAAAATATTATTAATTAAAAGTATTACAAAATAAATTTGTAAAAAAAAATATTACAAACAAAATTTTCTAAAAACTTGCCTTATAAGACTGCAAGATGCAACAAACACCGGTTTTCTAATAGAACCATTAATTTTAATAACTTTAAAATTTATTTTTTTTTATTTTTCTTAAAACCATACATTTGTTATAATTTGTTTACTTTATTTATTTTTAATATTTTTCAAGAAAAATAACTTTATTATGTCTTTTATCTTTTTTATTTAAATAAAATAATAATAAAGAAAAAAATCTTCACATTTTTTTCATTTATCTTTTAAATGGAAATTTTAATTTTAAAATTATTATATTTCAATAATAATAAATATCTTGAACACGTTAGTAATGCAACCCTTATCATTTTTATAATTAGAATTTTAAATTTTGAATTAAAATAGGGAAGTATTTATTTTTTGCAGATTGGCTTGAAAAGAAAAGTGAGATGTACAAAAGAAAAATAAAAGAATATTTCTTCCTTAAAAAAATAAAAGGAGAGCAAAGAAAGTTATAATGAAAAATCACAAAGAACCTCAAGCTTTACATTTTCTTATAATGAAATCCTAAACTTTTATTCTTTAATAATTATACACTGCTGCTAGGGTATAATTAATTCGGTAATTATATTTTTAGGTATAATTGTTAAGAATTGAAAATAGGATATAATTATTAAAATTGATGAAATTTTGAATCTTTTTATACTATTATCCCTTTAATTATTTAAGTATATTTCTTTTTCAATTTTTTTATTTAACGTGTGTATTATTTTATTCAAAATTTTTTTTAAAAGTATGCATGGGATGAAGAATTTGGGAAAATATAGATTTAAAACATGTTTATGCCATGTAATTGGCTTGATCCATAATATATCGGTGTAGATAAATATTTTCTAGTTTTATTACTCGGTAAACATGATCCGATAATAATAATAATGGATTATCTAAAAACTAAGTAACTAATCCCATCAATTATTAACAAAAAGAATGAGAATTAAAGCACAGAAATTTCTTGTTAGCCCGTAACTGTTACCACCAGCCAGTCCGCAGACCCCAATCCATTGTGTTGAATGTTGATGTTATCACATGGCAAACTTTATTGTTAGGAGACAACGAACATCAGCAACATAGTATGAGATTCTGCATAAATCTCAATTGTTAAATTTGTTTTTATGCAAGTTTGAGCTTATATTAGATGCATCTTAAAAAATTGAATATCGTTTCTTTGAATTGACGGCAACAATTTTTTTTTAAAAAAAGGTTAATTGTACATGGATGAAAATTAGATGTAGACCTTCCATGGAAACCTTATAATTTCAGCAACTAATGATCCTAACTATTGCTTGTAGATAGAATAACTATCATCAGCAACCTCATTATGGTCTGACAATGAAAGAAAAAGAGATCCTGCCATAGAGCTTTTCCATTGCATCATCAGATTCAAAATCAAACTTAATTGGCAACAGTACAGATGATATTCTTCTACTAGGAAGCTCATGTCCACAGTTCATAATCAAGAATTTTATAAATATTCAATTTAATTGATTTTTTTTAATCATTCTCTTGTTTGAAATGAGAGAATTCAATTTTTTTTAATTCGAAAATTTTTCATTTTAAAAGAAGTTAAAAACTTGTATGAATGATTTTGTAAGAGTTCATTTGAATCCTTTTATTGGAAAATGAATCATACCAAACAAAAGTGCTCATTGCTTGTCACTATGTATTGCACTTTGCAATCAATTTGAGCATGCTCAAAAGCAGATAGGTTTTGAAGAGATAAAAGAAAGGAACTTGCAGAAAGAGAGGGAAAGTAAATGAAGAAGATGATGAAGAAAAGAACCTTCAGTTCTTTTAAGTTTTCTGCACATGCCCCCAGAATTCATGTGTGCTGTATTTGTGATTCCCTTTAATGTGATCAG